>NC_051408.1:25382934-25383249 GCF_015228065.2 Penaeus monodon
GCTTTGGATCATGACGATTTTGAATAGCAATGTAATCTTTCAGCTGAGTATTCACAAACTGGCCAGGGAAAAGCGCATTCGAAAATTTTATTTTCATAACCAATTTCCGCTTTCATTTCAGTACAATAGAAAACTGTACAACACTGTTAATAAGAAAAATGAGTACACGGATTTTATTGTGTGGGAAGAGAAATTGCCAACATTTTTCCTCCATGGTGAGCAGGTTAGGTGCTGGCGCTCGCCTGTTTTATGGTAGTTTAGGAATTACATAATCTCTTGCTGAACACAGTACTCTCTTGTCTCCACAACACTTGA
>NC_051408.1:25383349-25383890 GCF_015228065.2 Penaeus monodon
ATCACCAGTTATGCGACCCTGTGGCCAAGTTAAATGATAAAAACCCTCTTGCAGTTCGAATTCTCGAAAGGCTGGTAGCCTCTCTCTGGGATGCGCTCTCCCTCAGGTATGCTATCACCTACTCCATAAAGGGTCTTTTTCCTGAAATTCTCTGAAAACAGCAGGTCGATAGTAGATAAATCTACTGCAGCAACAGCTCTACTCAGCAAGCCGGGTACATGGTGTATGGCGCCTTGCCGATATTGAATTACATATCATAGAATGATAGCTCATGGGACAGCGTGACATGCGAGGCGTCTTCGTCTTACGGCGGAAAACAAAAGTGAGGGGCTTGTGATCTGTGAAGTTTTTAAATGGTTGGCCATATACATACGCATCAAATGCCCTTACGCCCTCAACTACTGCAAGCGCCTCGGTGTCCGTAGCAGAATATCTCAGTTCTGGTCCCCTTAACTTTCGTGAATAATAGGCTACTGGATGAAGTTTTCCGCGCTCGTCTTGCTGCATTAAACAAGCACCTACAGCGACCTTAGATGCGTCG
>NC_051408.1:25391151-25391851 GCF_015228065.2 Penaeus monodon
GATGCGTCGCAATGAATTTCAAAAGGTCTATTAAAATTTGGACGAAGAAGAACTGGTGCTGTTATCAAAAGCTGACGAATCTTACAAAATGCTTCAGCATGATCAGGTGTCCATTTAAAGGTCACACCTTTCTGTGTAAGAGCGGTTAAGGGAGCAGCAATGCGAGCAAATCCAGGTATGTGTCTCCGAAAAAAAACAGCCGCTCCGAGGAAGCGACGGACTTCACGTACATTACGAGGTATCGGCATACTGTCTATCGCTTGTACCTTTTCAGGGTCTGGTGCTATGCCTTCAGCCGATACTTTAAAGCCTAAAAACTTGAAAGAGGACTTTGCAAACTCGCATTTTGATGGATTAAGCTTAAAGCCTGCATCACTGAGTAGGTTAAGCGTTACATCAACATGTTGTAAATGCTCATCAAATGATGCAGAGTGAATCACGACATCATCTAGATAGGCTAGACTGTGGCGACCTAATACAGGTGTCAAAATAAGGTTTATCATCCTTTGAAAAGTAGCCGGAGCCGTTTTTAGTCCATATGGCATGCGCTTGAATTGATACAAGCGGGTGCCATCAGTAAATGCCGTCTTAGCACGATCAGTGGGATTAAGAGGAACGCTCCAGTAAGCACTGCGTGCGTCTAACACTGAAAAACTCAGACCGTCCTAAAGTGTCAAGAAGTTCCTCGATGCGAGGAAGG
>NC_051408.1:25391976-25394863 GCF_015228065.2 Penaeus monodon
ATCAGCTGATAACATACGTAGGCATTCCTCATGAATCGCTTCCTTGGCAGCTGCAGGTAGACGCCATTGACGAGTGCAGATCGGTGGCTGACCTCCCGTCGGTATTGAATGCAAGATTCCGGGAACAGTACCAATGGAAGATCTATCACCCGTAAACAAATCGATATGTTTGTTCAAAATATTTTCTATTTGTTCTCTTTGACTTTGCGCCAGATGTGAAAGCGAGAATGAGATGGGGGAAGACAGTTCCGTGGAGGCTGTACTATTTACAGGTGTTAAAAAAACTTGTGTTCCAGAGTGACATGAAATTATCTCTGCACTACCGAGTTTCTTCCCATTCTTGAATTTAACAGGACTTCGAGATGGATTTACGACCCAAACATTCGCACGATTGCCAGAGATGCACACCAGCGACCTCGGAATCATAAGAGAGTTAATACCATCAGGATCAGCATGGAACAATATAATTGTCCTATCAGGTATACATTTGCTTACAGACACATTAACAAATTCTCCAGATCTCGGAGGACACACCACGGTACGACATACGTGAACGCTATGCTCTACAGACTCGCGAAATAATGTCTTCATATTCGGTAGTGGGGAATTCACATGGGTAACCGTCTGAAGTTGAAGTGAGGGTGAGTCAGTGTAACTAACTGGGAACTGAACAGACTGGAGAGTTATACAAGATTTAGCTGGTGGGTGACGGTAAACAAATTTAAATGAGAATCTTCTTAAGAAGTCTATACCCAACAATGCTTCACCAGGGAACTGCACATTTTCAACAATGATCACACGGTGTATACATGACAAACGTGGACTTAACACAAACTTAACATCTCTTTCCTCAGCAGTTGATAACAACGTTCCAGTTACACCCAACAAGCGTCTAGCCGGTCTTGCCTTCGACATAAACGACACCTTACTGCACAAACTATACTTCATCAATGTTGCAGACGACCCAGTGTCTATAAAAGCCTTCACTAAACTACCACCAACGTCCATCGTAATGACGGGTCTCCCGGTTAAGTTCTGATTCCTAATCATAGTCGTGTTCAATACTTGCCCTTTCACCTGTGGTTGATCTGCCAGCGACTTCACGTGGGGCTGTATAAGGCTGGCTTTCGCGAAAGGGACAGTTCTTACGTAAATGATCTGTAGATTTGCAGGACCAGCATACCCGTCCTTGTGGTTTAGCTCGACACGTGGAGGTTGAGTGGGTCTTTGAACGATGGTAGGCGCAGTAGGTTGCAGGAGGAGATGGAGTAGTGGCTGCTGCAACGACGGCGGGACGACGTGTTCCTTCGATACGGGGAGCTTTATCAGCTCGGCAACTCCAAAGGTTTCCGGCCTTATTTACAAGCAATTTCAAAGGAACATCCTCACAAAGTGAAAGCATTTCGCGAAGCCACCCAGGTAAAGATTGCAAAAATGTTCTCCTGGCCAATTCTTCCGGATCTCCCACAGCATCTGGGTGTTCTCTCTTGCCTTGGTATACTGCTGCTTCTATTGCCATGAAGATATCAAGTGGTGCTTGTCCGGGTAACAACCGTATGCTTTCTAAATGTCGATAAAAATCAGCAGGGGAACTGGTGCCACAAAACTTCTCCTTTATCAGCGCTTTGAAATCAACCCAATTATGAATGAAATCAAACAGTGGACTGTTGATTATCAGCTCCGCACACCCACGAGAAGACGATCGCGCCTGTCGAATCCTGGCCGCATCATCTCCAGCATCCGTCGCGAGTTCAATCCTTCGTAGCCACGCTTCCACTTCTCGGTTCCTCCGAAGGGGATCGGATGCAGGAGTCTTGGCCTCGAAGATCGGAATCGTCTCCCTTTCAACGTAAATTCGCGCAGGCGATGTCACTGGCGGCTGAAGCTTTCCGAAGCTAACATGCGGTGTGTCTCGTCTCGGAATCTGGCGGTAATGACTGCATCGCGGAATGATCCTGCTGAAATTGTTGCATCTGTTGCACAGAGTCACGTAGTTCTTTCACCTGTTCGGAGAGTGAGCTCATCTGGGCCAGCAGGTTTGCATAGATCCCGGTGTAAGGATCACCCGTCTCATTCGTTTGTGCACCCTGATCATCGTTTTGCGTTTTCTTTGGCGGCATCGCGAAGTTCACATAACAGGTCGACCCCAAAATTAATGCTCAAAACGACCTTACGCCATGCATACTAAATAAAGACCATTAACCACAATTCATCCAGCAAGATCATAACTCCCATAGGAAAACTGCACACTAGATGAAAACAATTTGATCACATTGCAAATACTGATGCAGATGTACAGGGATCAGCTGTATCTGGCATCGCAGGTGAGATAAGAGGTAACCCCGAACAGAATAAAAGCAACAATAACCATGAATTATGATAAGATAAGAATTATCATATATTTCGGCAAGTGTAACGAGTTCCGCATGAATCACGTAGAATTCTTATCGACGCTACGCGTGACGCGAATAATAAATGTTCATTTTTAATTCTATGCTCATTCTCAGCTAATTTTACGCACACTGCCTTATTTTATAACACTAGGGCTCTCAATATCCGACTGATTATAATTACGAGAACCCACCACTTCTTACTTTAACAATCACAGAAATCACCGACTGTCAATCATATGCGCATTGCAATACGCAATCTTAACATAGCAAACGATTAAGTTTATAGATTTACAAATACGTTATGCACAAAATATCCTAATAAAGGAGTGCAAAACTCGCCGTGCGTACGCTGGTTGGTATTCGCCACACAATACCCTAGTTATACGCATTAGCAAATTTACGTGCGGAGGCATCATCGGTCCGTCAAGGCTTTAGTCATCATTTACCAAATTCATTAATTCGTCAACTAAATTATATCCCACTTCTGACACCAA
>NC_051408.1:25394923-25395042 GCF_015228065.2 Penaeus monodon
GGCGTAAGCCTTCTTACTCAGAGCATAGGGCCGAATTTAGACATCTTCCAGGTTACAGTAGCGGCGGCCAGTCATTTACAATTTACCAACCAGGTACTTAGTTAAACCCACATATTTCT
>NC_051408.1:25395082-25395257 GCF_015228065.2 Penaeus monodon
TTAAGGCCTCGTATTTAACAGGTCTAACTATTTAAGTCCAGACATGGTGTACTTAACTTGAACAATTTCTCCGGGGACCAGAAATCAAAGCCGGGGAGACTGCCGACCCTCCTCCTCAGCCCTCGCCTCTGTTCTGAGGATCCCATAGCAAACGGCGGGAGCCTCTGAAGGAGTT
>NC_051408.1:25398918-25400615 GCF_015228065.2 Penaeus monodon
TGCTGAATTTAAACTGATTGACTAGGGTGTAAATTTCAGTAGAGTAAAAGTACTTGAATGTGCATTTTTGCTTTATAGTTACCAAATTGATGATTTACGCGTAAAGCGGAAAAATAAAAATGTTAACTCTGAAGCATATGGATGACGTCTGCCATGTCTTCTTGCAAGGTAAGGGGTCTCCAAAGGGATGATCTGCCATTGAAAACTCTATTCGGTTATTAATAAATTAGCCCAGATTGTAGTTCCTTGTTCTAGGAATCTTGATAGTCTTACAGCTGCGCATGATCATATTCCAGGTTACTGTGAAGGCTAGCGAATTTGAACCTTCATTCATTGTAATTCATGGCTTTTTTATTGCATTTATTGCAAAGAATACTTCATGAACAATGCTGAAAATGGTAATGTGAGCTGGATGAAAAGAGAAAGTTGTTAATGGAAGAGGCTGGCCTGCGAGAACTTTCGGAACACGCACACTGTACAGAGTTTACCAGGCTGAGAGAGAATGAGTGAGAGGGAGTCAGCGATTAATTGGGAAAGGGGCAGGTACTGATATTATCTAATCTTATCATCAGGATGAAGATTATAGTAAATACAAACTACACAGAATGTGTAAATCTTTAACGCTACGTTGTGACGTATGTAGTTTATATTTAGAACAGTAAAAATAAGGGGTGCCAAAGTTGGGACCGAGCCAACATTGCTCCCTCACTCGCGCCAAGTGTGGGTGTTTCCGGATGCTCTCGTCTAGTCTGAGCTGTATTTCTAGACAAAGAGGAAGTGGCTGCTGTCACGTTCGATCGTTGACTGTAGGTGCTAGTGCTTGCTGTTTTCGTTGAGCAGTTCAAGGAAAAACATGGCTTATAGACACTACCAATTACTCGGTCACGAGAAACAGTGCTACCGGTTTGATAACAAGTGTCATTGCTATAGCAGCGAACCCTACCTACTACCACCTGAGCCTCCATTGGGGAACTACCAGGAACAAGACACTCCCTTAAGCACACAAATGAGCCCTTTTGAGATCATAGAAACTTACAAGTTGAGGTGTGACGCGAAAAAAGTGCAGCCGCAGACCCCCAATTGCTCGAGGACAGTCGTGGATTCGCAGTCTGAAAGCGACATAGACGTGAATTTGAGGAGTCCGCACGTCAGGAATATCACGAATCGCCCCACCCAGCTCGCAAGCAGTCAGGGTCACGAAGCAGCAGGTGCTTCTTTAAGTTTCGCCAGGTGTAATCAAGATAACAGCAGGGACCGGGATTCCAGTATAAAAAAATGCAAGTCAAATACAAGTCAACTTCAGGAGAGCGGAAGAGAGGATTTCAGCGACGCTCCTCCATCCTATGAGTCACTGTTCCTCGTCGACGATCAATGCCTCCAGACCGCGGTATCTAAAATCATTATGAACGAAAATTTACAACTGTAGCAGCAGGGTGACACTGATGGAAACAAAAAAAAATTGCCATGTTCAATTGATCGATAATTTTACTTGTTTCTTTCTTTCATATTGCTATTATGTCATATTATAACATTGGTCAGTCGTGATATAGATATGTAAAAATAAAAGCACGTTATTAAATATTTCACATGTAAAGAAAAAACGGAAATCTTATTTCAGATTATCAAGATACCTTTATTTCATACAAAAAATAATTTTAATAAAACATTATCGTCTTTATTTCGAGCAATATCATCTA
>NC_051408.1:25402963-25403075 GCF_015228065.2 Penaeus monodon
CTCTCACGATAACAAACATAGGAGGCCTTTTTATTGCTTTGCTTATTCTTAAAAAAGAAAGAAAGTAAAAAAGTTTCACAAATCCTTCTTGTAGCTACTCTAAGGAATCTCT
>NC_051408.1:25403730-25404150 GCF_015228065.2 Penaeus monodon
TGGTGGGAATAGCAAGTAAATGGTATAAAACTCAGTTTTATTCTTTTTATTCAGGAACACGCACATGCAGGAAAACATCCTAGCCACATAATATTTCAGGGCGGAGGTTTTCTACATAACTTGTGTCTTCAGGGAAACAGACGACTCGAACGACTCCTCGGCCTCGACACCAACAGGATAACCATTGACTTCATCTTACGACCCTTGCCTCCGGCCCGGGCCTGCCAATCTCGACTGAGCAGACAGAGTCATGCAGCATCAGAGGGACAAGCAGAGAGGTAACGAGAGGAGTCGGTCGAAGGCCACACCACCAGATTGACGGATCGGCAGAACCAATCAATCTATGGTCACCTCATTTGTTCACGGCGTTCTAGTGTAGTGGCTCTACACACTGGATTAACTCAAAATGACCTAGCTATC
>NC_051408.1:25404201-25405426 GCF_015228065.2 Penaeus monodon
TCAAAATGACCATAAATTACTGGGGACATCACACCTGCAAAATACTGGAGATATACAAAAATGTATACAAAATAAACTGAGGATTGAACTTCCAAATAATCAATCTTAGAATTACAACTTTAAAAGCAAAACTTAAGATTAAACGCGTAAAAGCTACAAACAAAAATTATTCAAAACAAAAGTGTATGAAACATAACATCAGACAGCGATTAATAAATGCTGAAAATCACTCTCTCTCATATATATGCCATCTCTTCTCTCACACTTATTCAACACTTCTGACGCAATAATATGGAGCAATAATGCATTTTCAGAGCACTTTATATTATGCACAACACAATATTTGGTACACTTAACTGAACCTTTCACTGGGACAAGACTTCAAGTAAAAGTAATGAGGAATGTATGTTGAAACACTTGGGTATATATATACAAGGAATGGAGAAAATATAGCTGTTTTTCACTTTTCATCTTAAAATATTATAAAATAAACAAATTACTATCTTGAATTTTGCCCCTGTCGCTTGTGGCACACTCCTCCTGAGGACACAACTGACACAAAGACTTCCTGCGCAGATGCTGGTCTTCACACTACAAACAAAAGAAATACTGGCTCCTGAAATTACTGTTGACGAACAAATGCTTTCTTAAACTGGCCTACCCTCTTATATAACAGAAAATGTAAATCGGTATAATACTGTCCAGACATATGAGTTCAGAGAAAATGTAATATCCTCAGAATAACTAAACACTTCTTCCTGAGCACTTGGTTGTTAAAAGAAAATAATACTTTTGAATAATGTACTACACCATGACCGCAGCACTGACTCCACCAAAGGAATTTTACACAGTGCTATTCTACACACTGCAGGACTTTCTTCACAAATCACAGCTTTCTTCTGATATCAGTACAACCACACGTGGACACCATGTCTCTACTAAAGGGAGGCACATTTGCAGTCATTAATGCTCCTCGTAAACACACGTCAGTAGTCAGTCACTCAACTCGTGTGACAAACCTGCACAATAAGATTTCACACTTCTTATTTCACACTTTGGTTTCCGTTGCACCTTTCCTCTTTCCTCTTTATAGTGTATTTTCACTTCAGCTTAAAAAAGGCAGAATTTTCCTACTCACCTTGGCGTTGATACCTTTAGGCATTTTAGTTCTCTTTATATAAAAGGGTTATACTGTAAGTTTATCAAAAACATCGATATTGGAGAT
>NC_051408.1:25406621-25407921 GCF_015228065.2 Penaeus monodon
CCCTTTATGTCCCAGTGGCCGATATATCGGCCGGACGGTTGGCCTGTGAATTTTGGGACATCGGTTCGTATTTTAGTTGTTTCTAGGGCAATTTACATAACAACAATCTATCTTGGACCCCTGTGTCTAAGTTTATAGATGTGTGGCTTGGTTTGGTTTAGTTTCAGCCTTTTCGGAGTTGGCAAGTGATCAGTGTTCAGATTTTCGCTAAGACCAAAATGGCAGCTCCCAAAAGAACTTTCACTGTTGAAGAATGTCTGCAGTATTTGGACGATAATTTTGATATTCCTGGGGATGGGCTTGACTATTCTGAGAGACATTTCCCTGAATTGGTTTCTTGTAACGAAAAAGGTCATTACCAAGAAAGGAGGTGCAAGGTATGTGGTACTAAAGGCATCCGCAAGAGAATTATGTATTTTTGTCCAGACTGTGATGTAGGGCTTTGCCCTGCACCCTGTTTCAAAGAGTACCACACCAAATGAAACATGAAAGAGCTGTTACAAAGTTATTACATAGTTTTGGGCAATTTTCATCAACCCTGCATCACGATCAAAGAGAAAGTCTAATCAACATTGATAAGGATTTGTAGTCATTTACATCATAAACATTAAGTATTTTTCTGTTCTGTATGTTTCAGTGTAATAGATTTTTTATAAGTTGAACATTTTCCAGTAAGTTTACTAGAATTTTTTTTCGGTATATTGACCAACTTGTATGACATGAAAACTACATCATCATTACATCATTATTACGTCATCAAGTCTAGAATAGAATCTTATTTCAAAAATTGTTTTGTAGAATTAGGTATTATGACGTTATTGCTAATTTTCTCAAATATGATGTTTATAGATAGACTAATAAAGAAACAACAGTAAATTTACTGTTTTGGACCTGCCCCCTCAAAATGAATTCCTTTTCATATCCCATCAAAGAAATAACTAATTCACGGAGTTTATGCAAATCAAACCATAACAAATGAGGTATCATTTTGTTCCTTATTGTTTTCCCTTTTATGTGAAGATAATGTTATATTTTTCACTCATACATGATTGCTTTCATGGTATATTGAAACTAGCAAAAATTCATGCAGAGAAATTTTCCTGATATTGAACCCCCCCCCTATTAGGTGAATTTTTAGTCAATCAAAAAAATAGTCAACAACCTTTGTTCATAAATGTCCGAAGAGCATTTTTTCAAAATTTCAGCACTGTAAGTGCATCCGGAGTATTTCTAGGCTTTTTAAACCACACTGCCATTAAAAAGGGAGAAAATTCGAAATTTGCATTTGGGCTATAAATGG
>NC_051408.1:25411259-25411383 GCF_015228065.2 Penaeus monodon
CCTGAGACTAGCTGAGAATACCAATTTTACCCTCTTTGACGGTGCGTGGGCGAGCACACTGTGCCTGGGTGAGAGGTAGGAGTGAGGATGGGAGGGAAGGGGAACTCCCTCTCCATGTCACGGT
>NC_051408.1:25415492-25415587 GCF_015228065.2 Penaeus monodon
CAAGGCATTCTGTCAGTTGTGGCCTCCATGTATGACCCCGTAGGTCTGACAGCTCCTTTCATCTTCAGCAACTGATCCAGGGCATGTGTAAAGAT
>NC_051408.1:25418101-25418921 GCF_015228065.2 Penaeus monodon
CACTTAGACTTACAGGGGTAGTAGTTGTAATGTAATGACCGCTTTGGATCATGACGATTTTGAATAGCAATGTAATCTTTCAGCTGAGTATTCACAAACTGGCCAGGGAAAAGCGCATTCGAAAATGTTATTTTCATAACCAATTTCCGCTTTCATTTCAGTACAATAGAAAACTGTACAACACTGATAATAAGAAAAATGAGTACCCGGATTTTATTGTGTGGGAAGAGAAATTGCCAACATTTTTCCTCCATGGTGAGCAGGTTAGGTGCTGGCGCTCGCCTGTTTTATGGTAGTTTAGGAAATTAACATAAATCTCTTGCTGAAAACATTTTAGTAACTCTCTTGATACAACTTCCACAACGAGCATGAACGTGAACGTGAACGTGGCCATTATGCGGTTGCGTTGGTGGGTTAACTTGTTTTATATTCCCAGGATAAATTTTGTTAGCTTCAGTCATCTGATGTCGTGTGTAAACTGTTACTTTAGGTCACTGCATAGAGGAGAAGGCTCCGAGAACTTCCCCCTTCTAGCAGTGTTCTAGAATGTACGATAGATTATTTTCTAGTGTGGTATGACTCGGCATGATTACTTGGAGTAATTATGGTAAAATGTTAATTTCATCATTGGTTTACTTATAATGATTAGTAGCTTATAAAATGTTATATTTATTATTTTTTGTTCAAATAAACGTATATTTTATTCATAGTTTTATCAACTTCATTCCCCCATACCATATCACTGGGAAAGTATAAGCAAATGTTTGGACCGGTAATTCCTGGGTGAGTATAACCTGAGGTTGGCGGCTACCAAGATTTA
>NC_051408.1:25418994-25419490 GCF_015228065.2 Penaeus monodon
TGATTTGTAATTATTAACATGCATGTTGATCATACGTAGGGCAACACAGTAGCATACTGATTATTTGTGAAATTCTAATGTGCTTGAAAGCGCAGTGCTTTTACGTGTTTGCACGCTTCTGTTGTTCTTGGTATTTTTCATCACTGTTACTTCCGTTATCTCCATCATTTAAGTGGGATGAACAATAAGTTTTCTCTTGAAAACAAATTGTTTACTAAAACATTGCTGGGTCAAAAAAGAAAAAAAAATTATCAATGAACTTTATTAACATCATGAATATGCAAATGTACACTTAATCACCCCCCTGTTCTATGACCTCAATAGTACAGTAATTCCTTGTGTTACGGCACCTCTCTAGCTAGCAATTAAAACTGTTGGTCTATAATAACTTTTTCACTTTGAGTGAAAAGTGAAATGAAAATATTGTAAAAAATAAATAAATATAAACAAAGCATGTAAAAGCATGGCCATACTATCGATCAACGCCACGCACGCG
>NC_051408.1:25419711-25420746 GCF_015228065.2 Penaeus monodon
CGACGTATCTATCCACATATGTATCACCTATCTGTTGACAGAGAGAAACAGTGGTAATATCAACTACGACCCACACGACCTCTCACACAATAACAAGTCGAAAGACATTCATCCCTAGACATTCTGTTTACAACGGTTTTGCCACTTCTTGGGTTACCTGACGAAAGGGGTACAAAGTCTCAAAGATAGACCCTAGTAATAGGACAATCATAAATGATGATTAGTCACCAGTTCAGATTAAAGATCAAATTTTTTTTTTTTTTCAAACTGGCTGGCAATCGCATTAGTGCAATGCAATGCAGATTGATTCAAATTCTCGGGAGATAGGCAGTTAATACAATATAGGAAAGTGAAAGATAAAGGAAAAGCTTCTTTATTTTTGACCAAAGGATAAATGAACACTATTTCCCAAAACTAATTTCTGTGGCTGTGGCTGCCATCTCGGAAAAGAATCCTACACTAAAATAGCGAACCTAAACTACAATACAGCCCTAGATATCAGAAAAAAATCTAATTTGTGTAATCTGTTTATCATAATAGTATAAACGTTTACAACGAAAAAGTATACGACTTTGTTTAAAAAAAGTGAACGTTATGTTTGGATATCTCTATGAATCAGCATTAAATCTTCAACTTAATGTTCACATCAAATCACCCAATTAACATCTTGAAAACGATATCTCGATTACAGTTATAAGTAATCGATTAAAAAAATCAAACAGATGTTACTTGAATCCGGTAGCGAGCCTATGTAGACAGTTACCATTTAAAATGGATTCCAGTAAAGGATGATGTAATGGTGAAGAATATTGTCAATTCTTACATTATTTTTCCATATTAGTAATTCGGAAGATCCAAAATTTTCCCGCAATTTCGCGGAATAATTAAAAACCACAAGTTGCGAATAATTTAATGAAAGAATACATAGAGATACAGATACAGAGACGGACAACTTTTTCCTCCAAAAACAAACTTAAATTAGCATCCTGCTTAAAATCATCCATAAGTATGATCATAAACAGTGACAAACATACA
>NC_051408.1:25421959-25422067 GCF_015228065.2 Penaeus monodon
CCTGCTTTTTAAAAGATGGTTCCCATTATAATAAAGTCTTTTAAAATCTGATGTAGGTAACAACAGTAGGAAAGTAAGATGAAACAGCAGCACAGTGTAATGAAAAGA
>NC_051408.1:25425035-25425492 GCF_015228065.2 Penaeus monodon
TGGTTTCTACCCTTGTCACCACCACAATATGTACAAAAAATAAGATGATAGTAGGGATGAGCCATAGCTACACAGAGATGATGAGCAAGGTTATGAGGAAGAACAAGCACACCTGATCAGCACCAGCACATCTACTGGAACAAAAGACATGTCAGGTAGTAGAGCTACAGGTGATTTGTTGCAGCTTGTGTTCATCCATAACTGGCTGGGTGTAAATCTAGTGGTACTGGATTGAAAGCATATTCCAGATAGCTACTTGTGACATGTTTTTAAATGCTTCGTCGATGGAAAAACTCTCAGATCCGGTGCTTAGTTTAGTTTCTTATGCGACATTTTGCTGGACTAAATCGCACTGAAGTGATGGATGGGAATTCAGAACAAACAGCAATAAATTTCGTTAGCTTCACAAACTATGTTCAGAATTTGTTTTGCAATGTTGCCCAAATTGCTAAGAACT
>NC_051408.1:25425515-25425964 GCF_015228065.2 Penaeus monodon
AGAATCTCGAGCACAGTATCTTACAAGTTCCATACAAGCATGAGACCATGTCCAATTCTAAAAGAGCATGAGCAGGTAAATGATCTCCAATAATGTCACAATGCGTCCCCACTGTTGCTTTGATATCCACACTTTATCTAGTAGGATTGGTAGCTACCATCACGAAGTCACGACTAAGCTGTCTTTTCACATAAAAGGAGCCTATAAAACAAAACAATTGTCTTCTGCACTAATGTTGATGCTCTTTCCTGATACAGCCAGATGAACAACCTGACGAATGTTGATTAAATCAGCTTGTTCATGTGTAACAGGAAGATCAGGTCTCTTTCTCCTCATGACATACCTCTAATGATGTTGGCTCTAATTCTGAAATAACTACTTCTTCCATTATGTGGCAGTAGGTGATGATTGTTAAATGTTTACAGATGATAATAATAAGCTGGATGTTG
>NC_051408.1:25426021-25427383 GCF_015228065.2 Penaeus monodon
TTGTTTTCTGTGACTGTGAGACACCTAAGGTTTTAGTGAGGTATCAAGAAACAGCTGATGGCGATGGCAATCATTCTTTTCTGTTCAAATTGTTTGATACTCTTACTGTAGTAACTACCAAATCCTGCGTATGTGTCAGCAGTCTTGCCATAGCCTAAAATACATGGCAGTACATTCCTAATGAAATCTTGTACAACCTACGATCTGACCAGGCGATAAACCCACATAACACATCCTTCTAGAACTATATTATCTGATGTACGATTACTCACTTCAACTTGGAACTATTCTTCAGAGTAGACTTTGCTCACGGTGACTGCATCTCCCCTGACTTTTCACTATTAGTGGCACTCCTGCCAACTTTTATGGGAGCACATCCTTTAAATCGCCTTTTGCAAGCCCAGTGCACTTGAGTATATCGGTGATGTGTCATATACAGTGATGTTGGCTCTGAATGGTTTTCTTGAATTAGAAATCAGGACAACATTGCTTGTGAGGGGTTTATGGGAATTTTGTGGCCAAACCTGCTCATAATCTTTCAGGTGTCATACAAGGGCCCATCACTTAAATGTAGAAGCTCGAAGAATGAAGCCAATTATCCTTGCAGGATATGAATGTGGACTTGAACTGATCTGACAAGATCCCATTCCTTATGCCAGGTTGGTGGCATATGATTTGCACGCCATCCATGAGCTTCAGCAATAAATCAGGCAGCTTGCTCAGAGAACGCAGATAATATCATCAGTACCTGGAATTACAGCTACATTACCAAATCAAGATTTGCCATTATAATAGTGATCTACATAGAAAAGAGTTTGTATTAAAACTATACAGGAAGTGTTTTGAAGTTAGCATGAAAATATCAGAATACTTGCTTAGTTATGATGTCCCAGTGAAAAGGAATATGGCATAATCTGCTGGGCATCTCAAAAGACCCTTATTACTTATGTTCCTCACGACTTTAAGGGAAAATTAGCAAAATGCCATCAGTTACTTTTTTAAAATATGTCACGATTCCTAGTCCCTGATAACATAGGAAATGACACTGGCCTATCTTTTTTCTGAGAAAAAAGATAGACCGTTTAATGAGTTATAGAGCCAATTTGAATTTCGGTTATAAAACAATTCTTCAAGAATGCGAACTTTGTACTCGACCGATTCCTGATCAGCAAGGTCAGTTCTACCAGACACCACTAAAAAACACTGTATATGTTTCAAGTGTGGGTTCCACCCCGAAGCCATTCTATCACTGAACTAGTCAAATAGCTAAGTTATTACTGAGAGTTGTTTCTATTTATATGTATATTCGAGTAATCAAACTCATTTAAAGTGAAGGACTTGTATTATATTCATCATTAGGTA
>NC_051408.1:25427437-25427526 GCF_015228065.2 Penaeus monodon
TTATTTAGCGAGAATCATGCTATGGGCAGACCTGAATCTCTTGGCCATACGCTACTTTGGAAGCTGGAATAAGTTGATCTTAATTACGT
>NC_051408.1:25428141-25428208 GCF_015228065.2 Penaeus monodon
TACCCTTTTCTTGTGCAGGTCAATCTGTGGGATTTTTTTTTACGATAATTGGTTTTACAGTATATAG
>NC_051408.1:25428362-25428631 GCF_015228065.2 Penaeus monodon
AACAATGGATGAAGGCGAAGAGGCTGGGCTTAGCTCGGCAGTTGCCAAGTGGTGCTACCTCTTTTGATGTAGTATAATGTAGGAGACAAGGAAATTCAATTGGGCTTATACCAGAAAACTGTTTCCTGTCTCTTAATTTGACTGACACTTTTATTTGCCAAACTGTGATATGTATGTAAATATTTATTAAACAAGTCATCCATATTATTTTGCTACATATACAAAGGATTGTTTTACTGTAACATACAACTGACATAAATTGCCCAGCA
>NC_051408.1:25428844-25429582 GCF_015228065.2 Penaeus monodon
GAAGATTGTTCTTAGTTGCCACATTTGCTCCAGCATGACGCACTTTCAATAAGGAAGATAATCGAGCTAACGGCGAGGCCTGTGGAGGAGGATAACATTATGGAAAACAAGAGAACAATAACCTGAACTATAAGCCCAGCGCCGTTTATATTACCCTTATAATGTGGCTCATTATCTCACCAGCAACCAGTACAAGGAAAGGTCCCGCAAGGTCTTCCATATTTAAGGCTTCTATGCCGTCGGTGACGTCCGACGAAGGAGGGAGGAGGCACTGGCTCGTGTTGCTCGTCTGTTCATCGACCCACTTCGGCAGGATTCCCGATTCCTTCATCAGCTGAACGCTGTGTAGAGACATGTGGGATCAACATTTCCTGCGCGCGCCTTCTAAAACCCAAATAGAACTTCGACATATATTGTGCGTTTTATGGTGTATCTATGACTATAGATGTATTTCATAAATACAAATTTTATTTTTTAATGCATTCATTACCAAATTGTTTACATTTTGATGTCAGTCTGGTCTTGGGTCCTGGTTCATTAAATAAGGGTTTAATTAACATTATTATAATATCGTTTTTTATATATTTGTCACGAGACACCGACTTACATATGTGCATGTATTTCTAATCCGGCCCATTATATTTTCTGTTTATCGTGTAATTGTTGTTAAAATACTTTCAGTAAGGATTTAGAAAATTATGTATTTATGAAACCTATAACCGTTCCCTAATTTATTTT
>NC_051408.1:25431357-25431614 GCF_015228065.2 Penaeus monodon
AGATAACTGAAATAATACTTTATCTATGTATCAGTGGCCAAGAATTTCCATGTATCAGTCTGACTCTAGTATATAAACTTACACTTTGTTGACACCTGGAAGGAACGAGGAGTTGGTCTTGAAGGCCATCGCAACGAATACGTTGCTGTAGACGGGCTCCCTCGCGATGTACAAGTGACACTTGCCAGTCGTACTGAATAATAAGAACTGATGAGAAAAAATATCCCTCACTTGTCAAAACTCAGAATATTTGCATG
>NC_051408.1:25436781-25437004 GCF_015228065.2 Penaeus monodon
TATAGTCGTCCTGTCGCACACAGCGGCATATTCCCCGCTGGCGATCGCCCTCCGCGCCACCCAGCAGTCAGGGAAGGTTCCTGACATGTCACGGAACACTTTCTTTCTCATGTCATCCTGTGCTTCCTATGGTGGCAGCATGAAAGGAATAGATCGAAAGATAAAGAGGACATATGTAAAATAACTCGGAAGGATACATACAGTAGGCTATATAGATTCTGAA
>NC_051408.1:25438362-25439158 GCF_015228065.2 Penaeus monodon
TGATGTTTCTTTACAGGTTCATTCATGTTCGATTTATCTTTTGAATTATTGTTATTATCAATGTCGGTTTATTTAGCTACTTATTTTTATATGTAATCGGCTATAGTCATTTGAGGTTAAAGGTGACGAGTGGGGTGCTGATGATTATGCACCGGGGGTCGAGGGGGGGGGGGTCGGCAGACTTTTTCTATGCTTAACTATACTGGAACACGTTTTCGTAGGGTGCTGCAAAGCTCAATGCATCTTCCTTATTCTATTTCTTGTGAAATGTCTGTGTCTGTTAACTTTTTTCCTCTTTTTCCTCTTATTAACCAATTATAATGAAAGTGAAATACTTACTTTAAAATATTGAAACATCATTGACCCCGTTTCAAGACGCCAGGGCAGGTCATCCTGGGCCACGAGGTCAGCCAGAGAGTCGATGGGGATGGTGACCCGAGGCACGGTCAGCATGGCGGTCAGGATGCCGCTGTAGGAGGACATGAACACGAGGGACGCCAGGAGCCACGTGGTCACGAGGAGGCGGCCGCCGTCCTTGCGGGGCAGCCATTCTGAACCTTAAGAATAAAAAGCAAGCGAACTTATAAAAGGGGAAAACTGGAATAATATCTAAGAAAGAAAACGAAGCGGGGGGAACTTTTGAGAAAGGTTCAGCGTAGATTGCTATTCAGGAAACATTTCAAAGGTTGAATAAGAGGTTGGAATATAAAGAAAAAACAAAATAACAGAGACACATGATAAAGGGTATTGAAGCATTATTTTTAAAATCAGTTTCTTTAGCCCATTCATTTAGTCC
>NC_051408.1:25441283-25442113 GCF_015228065.2 Penaeus monodon
TTTCCCCTCTTTGTTTATAATTAAATTTTTTTCTTTATATTTTAAACGAAAAAAACTACACATTACCTTCTTGTGTAAAAGCTTTGATGACCCACAGGGATGCCTTAGCTGGAAAATCCTCGGTTCGAAAGTTGAATATTCTGTCTTCCGCCCACACCGTGCAGATTGTTGCAATACCCGTGCAGATCATGGCCAAGAGGATTAGCAACCACACCTAAAAAACATGTATAAACATACTTATGTGTGTACATGCTACCTTATGTATAGTGCCCGCCAAAAAAATGCATTGACATTTGGAGGAGAATTAAAAGTGCTTGACTAAGCATGTATTTTTTCTTACAATTAGTACTTTATCATATACCGTTTCCTCTGCAATACTCTCTGCGGCCGTTTTGGTATGGATTCAGAAAGACTGACAAAATAGACGACATCCATGTGAAATTATAGCTTCTTCATGTCTCCTGAGGTCTTTGATGTTCTTGCAATTCCAGGCAATTTTCATTGGGTTCAGATGAGGTGAGTTACCTAGCCACTCTAATACATTGATTTTACTATAATTTAGAAACTATTGAATGTCTCTGACGGGTGGCAAAGGGCGTTATCACTCATAAAATAATCATATTCATAAATCCCCAAAGTACTGGCAAATGTTCACTTAGTACGTTCATGTAATCACTTCCGCTCGCTGTAACATTCCTTAGGAGAAAGCATAGACCTCGCCTTTCCCCTTTTCACAATGAAAGAAGCCAAGCCCATTACACTGTCTGCATGTTTAACTCTCTTGACTCTGAATTTCGGATCGCAGTGTGACGCGGAGTTGGGGCGACGCA
>NC_051408.1:25442183-25443477 GCF_015228065.2 Penaeus monodon
ACTGTGATAATTCTTGTTTTTTCAGAACAGTGAGTAGAAGTGTAGAGTCGATAAACAGAGGTCTTTCTGAAGGTGATGCTGAATGATCCTTATAGACACGTATTTGAGGAGTTCTGGATGCTTGTTCTTAAGTGTTGATGCTGTTATAGCACGTTCAGACATCACCTTAACTAGAAGAACATCGTGACTGTCTTACAGAGTCCTCGTTGGCGCCATGTTTCCCCTGTATTATTTCTCCGACTGCAAGGGTGGCAGCAGCTTTTACAGGCTATAATTTGCTTGCCTTGGTAACTTCATATCTGCAGATATGTGCATTAAAGACAATCGCTGTTCTAATAACGTAAAACAATGGGTTTTCTCGTGGAATGTCAGTTTATTGATGTTAAAATGAACTGGCATTTTTTTGCATCTTGAGTTCCACGAGGCGGCAGGCTTGGAGTTGTAGTAGGGCCAGGAAGGAGGGCGGGTAGGACAACCATACCAGATAAGAAAGAGTATTCCATCAAGGAACAAGCTTGTGAGTTGTAGAGAATGTAACAACCTCTGCTGTCTAGATGGGAAATTCGAGCTGTCCTCTTGGCCACACCCTTTACATGACTAGTGAATGTTAGTTGTTTATGAAACTGCACTCCAAATAATGAATGGAGTTAGTGGATTCTGTCGATGGGATATTAACATGATCTGTGTTTTATCTAGTGCAACTTGTAATAACACATTAACTTGAAGTCGTCAGCATATGCTTTGGGGTACACTTGCACTGAGTGGGTATTCACATGAAGTGTAAGTGTTTAAAACAACTTGAAGAGTTCTTCCTCGTAGATAATCTTCAATCACCTTCAGCAGGTCACCATCATTACTAAAACTTTTTTAGCTTTAAAGTAATGTCGAAGGCACCAACTACATCCAGGGCATTGACGCAAATTCCTTTGCCAGCATCAAGGGATTTATTCCAGTTGGTGACTAACTGTAGCAGCAGGTCGGATGCTGTTCCCTGATTTAAAGCCAAATTGCTTGCTGCTAAGGAGGTGGTTGCTGTCAGAGAAACTCGTCATTCCGTTCACCAGAATTTTTTTTTCATAGTTTCGCAGCTAATTATCCCTTCAGGAAGGTCGAGGATGACAGGGTCCAGTAAAGAGAATGAGATGTGAATGGGGAAATCAGCATAGGTGTTCAGCCCATTATGTATCTTGCAATAATATGTTGGTTCATGCCAACTGATATTAAGATGCTTTTGCAGGTGTTCTAATGTAATATTCCATCAGGGTTGTTCTGTAGGAGCTCGATGGATTCTGCT
>NC_051408.1:25443575-25443728 GCF_015228065.2 Penaeus monodon
AATTTCCTGTTGCTGAACGGAAAGTATCTAACGGAAACAACAATAAAAAGTGCAATTAGTTCTGTCCTCTCTTTGCCATTTCGAAAACTAACTATATGACCGAAATTCTCTGGGACTGTTGAATTTAGAAGTCTTCACAGTGGCAATTATATC
>NC_051408.1:25443764-25443904 GCF_015228065.2 Penaeus monodon
GTCTCTAAATGTCCGACATTAGCTGAGAGGATGGTTAAACTGACTGACCATTTGTTGGGGTGTGTCAATGAAAAGGGGGCCATGAGAACCGAGTTGTGGTTGATGAGGTTGGTGGAAAGTCGTCAATTGCCAAATACCAA
>NC_051408.1:25444075-25444551 GCF_015228065.2 Penaeus monodon
AACAATCGGCACTAACTTTTGCAGAAAAAGGTTTGATGAAGCCAGACATGTCGCTCTCGAGTGTCGGTCGAACCATGATGAGGTTGAGACTGTCGGTATGAACAGGCTCAGAGAAGTCACACACAACGTCCCTCTGCGGCGAAACGCCAAAGGGCCCCAAGGCGAATTCCACCTCCTGTAGGTGCGGGAAGGTTGTAAACGCGGTAGAGTAAACTCTTTCTGAGAACAACCTACTTATATCAAAGCTATTGGTTCGTGTCGGCATTCATAAAGAGCTATGGATATCTAGTGCTAATATCCCAGGAATATTCTGTTTAAAAGAAAAACATCTCCCTTATTCCCTCGACAGAAATTAAAGCGATTGTAAGCTGATTTACCTTCCGCTGCAGCATTCCGATCAGACCGCTCCAGGAGCCATTCGCGTCCGGAGTGCCCCAGACGTGGTCAACAGGACGCACCAGTTCGTAGCTACTTCG
>NC_051408.1:25444955-25445215 GCF_015228065.2 Penaeus monodon
TGGTTTGATACTAATCATGCACAACAACCCGCTTATCTCTCTACTCTTACTCGAACTTCAGCATCTGTGAGAAAATCTGCAGCAAGTCTGCCATCGGTCCTGAGATCTTCAAAGAGCCGTCCTCCTGGGGGTGAAGCCTCGTCCAGGGGATCCACTGCCGGAAGAGAGAGAAGCTTGTGGTCGTCAAAGGCTAAAGGCAGTAAGCCGATAAAAGAATCATAATAGCAGCATCAGCAATGATGATATGAACGATGGGAAAT
>NC_051408.1:25449008-25449277 GCF_015228065.2 Penaeus monodon
ATGGGAAGGACATGAAACATGATATAAAAGAGACCATTATTAAAGCCAATAAACCGTTACTAGGGTTACGATTAATGTTATTACTACAGAGAGATTAATATTTATTCAACGAAAACAATTTCAAATAATCATTTATTCATTGATTGATTAGCTTACTTACCTCTTCTACTGCTATTTTAATCGGATGCCGGGATTCCATATTAATTCAAGACGACTTAATACTCGCCTCCACCAGATAAATGGAACAAAGAAATGAAAAAAGTTAGCGA
>NC_051408.1:25450758-25451120 GCF_015228065.2 Penaeus monodon
ACTCTATCATAGTATATTATATATTATATATCTTTTGAATATCCTATCAAATATATTATTCTATTATATTTATCTTTTGTATATAGTATATATATACTAAAATATCTTGTCTCTTTTATTTTGATATATTATTATATATTCTTATTATTATCTATTTTATATATATATCTCTATATCATTATATTATTTTGTATATCTTACTCTATATATATTAGATTATTATTTTTATATTTTCTATCTTATATCTATTCTATATTTCTATATATTTTTATTATTATCATCTTTTTATATTCTTATATTATATTTTATTATTATGTTACCATGTATTTTGAATTGTACACTATATGCACAAATATATAATA
>NC_051408.1:25451857-25451924 GCF_015228065.2 Penaeus monodon
GATCATATTTTATAGGATCACTTCTATAGTGCGATTGCCGGGTTTCTCGCCGAGATTCTCGATATTT
>NC_051408.1:25457369-25457649 GCF_015228065.2 Penaeus monodon
TGCCGGCCACATTTAAAATAACGTTTTCTTGGGGCCCCCAGGCCACATTTTGCCAACAATAGTTGTGTTGTCCAGAATTGACGAGCGCAACTCCCTCTCAATTTTTTGTTGTCGCCTCAGGAAAAGTTGTCCATGTGCGGGTTACCATAGCGATGTGTGTATTTGACAATTTTTTGGTTGTGACAACTCACAATAAAAAGTTGCTCGTGTGCGGGCAGCCTAAGGTGTTGGCACGTCATTGCCGGCAATTTCTTTAACTACCATAGGAAAAACGTCCGGT
>NC_051408.1:25458388-25458594 GCF_015228065.2 Penaeus monodon
TCTATGTTCAAGATAGACTGTATTTGGTTGCATGTGAATGGTCGTGATGTGTGATTGGAAATATGCAAATAACAGCAGAGATCTGAGTGTAAGGGTAATGTATAAGGCAACAAGTCAGAGGTTTTAATTACAGAGAAAATGTTAAAAAAAATTAAGGGTTTCAATAGGATTTCGGGTGGACAAGGGTGGACTTACCCCAAACAGAA
>NC_051408.1:25459553-25459775 GCF_015228065.2 Penaeus monodon
GACGAAAAAAGGGTATCTTGGGGAGGTAGCATTATCCGATTTGAGGTTCGTGGTAACAGAAAACGAAATATGATTTTTTCGTTTGTATTGTAAGCTGCATTGTAATAAAAATAGCTTCACAAGCTTTAACAAAAGTCTCGGTTTTTTGTTGCACTTCTGATACAGATACTGATAATGAGTAAAGAAAAAAAACATCATCCGTAAATGGTAACAATCTCTGTC
>NC_051408.1:25459845-25461018 GCF_015228065.2 Penaeus monodon
TCCCAAACAAAAACCGTGGCGACCCAAAAACATATTGGAGCGCATATGTCCACTCTCGTAGTTTATCAATTACTGACGTTCTCTCGCCTCGGTAAGGAGGCCAGCGCATTGTAGTTATCGAAATAGAACGCAAAATGTGCAAAAAAAAACACACACACAAAAAAAATACAAGGTTTAAAGAGCGGGCATTTAAACCAGGTTGATCGGTCGGCTGACCGGGGTGCCAGTGGATGGCCATGTCCATGACAGACACGGATACTCATTTTCGAAAAATCTAAATTTTTTCGCTGAAATTCGAGTAGATTCCCCTTCAGAGAGATCATATATATAAACCGACGGCGCATTTGAGAGCCACCGCCACAAGATTAACATACCTCACTTCTTGATGCTCACTTTATTTTTATTATATTTTATGGTTTTAGCAAGTTTTAGTCGTTTCGGTTTCGATGGCGATAGGGAGAACCAGTGGGTCAGGGCGGAGGAAAATTATCACAGTAGGAGAAATCGTGTTTTCTTTTGAAGTTCTTTAATAAATGAATATATTGGCATAATGTTTTTTCTTTTTTTTAATCTAAAAAGGATTGATGGAAAAGAACAGAAACATTATATCACTTTTTTTGTGGAAATGGAACTGAAAAAAACACTTTTAAACAAAATCATGATAATTTGGGCCCCAAATGAAAGAATTACAAAAATCATTTTTCACTAAATGGGTAAACTTGAGCATCTCACAAAAAAGTCTTAACGGATTAAGATAATGGGTATGATATAGCAGACAAATATTTTGAGATTTAATCTTTAAATGAAACTAGTCTCTAACCATGACTGAAGTTAATATATATAAAATGCTTACTTAAATCTTACCATGCCCGCTCGGTTTCACAAATAGACTGACACATACTCATTTAAAACAACACATCATCTACACGTCTTCAACTATTTCCCAGATACATGGGTTCCGATCCCTTACTCGGTTGGTGGTGGCCTGCCGCTATGCAAGTTGTTAACACGCCATGCGATACCCAGGTAATGATAAGGTATCACTATAAATCTGGCACGATACAGTAATCTTGGGGTAGTAGTGAAGGTGTAGCAACCTTTTTAGGTAGCAGAACCTGTCAAAAGGTTGTCGTCGGGTGTTGTATGTTCACTGTCGCTATACGGAATTCGGCA
>NC_051408.1:25461095-25461206 GCF_015228065.2 Penaeus monodon
CAATGTCTGTCTCAAATTTTCTAGGGGGGAGTGCCTAGTAAGTGTGTTGTTTATTGCACGTGGATATTTTAAAAGGTTTTATTATAAAAAATTTGGGTGTCATGTAACCCA
>NC_051408.1:25461404-25461775 GCF_015228065.2 Penaeus monodon
ATCAATTGTTAGTTAGATTCTAAAGATAGCGTAAGTCATCAACAATTTTACTTTTTGTTATCTACTCACTTCCCAATAAGACTCATTGAATATTGTCTCACTGAATATTCCAACTATCAATTACAAACCGACAAAGTGATGGAACATCGATTCCGCGAAGGCAACTTGATTTAGTATTAATTTCAGGTGCCTGAAATTAACATGCCAAACATTCAAGGACTTTCATGATAAAATCTCTGTGCCATCCCCGGCGCACAATGCATATATATGTTCTGTGTATGAGCACCCCTTCTTTTCCCAAATGAAAAGGTAAATCGAAATCGAGACAGTAGGTGTAGTATCGCGAGTAGCACAGGAGAGAAAATTTATAC
>NC_051408.1:25463037-25463112 GCF_015228065.2 Penaeus monodon
AAACCAAAACGGGTAAAAACCCCCAAAAACCCCCCCCCCCCCCCACACCACACACAAAAACAAAAACAAAAAAAA
>NC_051408.1:25465627-25465750 GCF_015228065.2 Penaeus monodon
CACTGTTACCCCGGCGTCCCTGTGGGTATGGGGACGGGGTAAAGTTTAACCATTTTTCTAAATGATTTTGAAAATTTGGATTCTTCTCCGGGTGGAGGGTGTTTATTATCTTTTTTTTTTTTC
>NC_051408.1:25465940-25466039 GCF_015228065.2 Penaeus monodon
ATTTAAAAAAACAAATATGGGAAAAATTCTGGGGCGAGAAAACCCGGCAATCGCCTATAAAAAGTGACCCTTTAAAAAAATATGATCGGGGTGGGGGGT
>NC_051408.1:25466709-25466784 GCF_015228065.2 Penaeus monodon
TGAACAATTTTTTTATAGAAAAATTTTCCCTGGGATGCAATCCCTTAGACTTTTTATGATGTTTTCATATATTTC
>NC_051408.1:25466932-25467376 GCF_015228065.2 Penaeus monodon
TATTATATATTTGTGCCCAAAAATATGCAATAATGGAAAAATAATAACGATTATATAAAAAATTATATTATAAATATAAATAAAATTTTAAAAATATATAATAAAATAAAAACATAAATATATTAATAATAATAAAATAAATATTTAATAAATAATAATAAAATAAAAGAAAAATTTTTATAAATATAAATTAAAAATTAAAAAAAAAAAATGAATAATAGGGAAAGATATAAAAATATATTAAAAGGGAAAATAAGGGATATATAATAGATATAAAAGAAATATAAATATATATATAAAAATATATTTTTAAAAATATATATATATTAAAATAGAAAAAAATATGAAGTATATAAAAATATATATATATAATTAAGAATAGGGATAGTAATAAATAAATTTTAGATTTTGAAAAAATATATATATAAGGGTATATGAATATAT
>NC_051408.1:25471470-25472389 GCF_015228065.2 Penaeus monodon
TTTAATTGGGAAAAATATAAAATATATTATAAATATTATATATTATTTTATTAATATATAAGTTTTAAAATATATTTTTATTGGGAAAATTTTATATAAATATATAAAGATATATTATCATTTTTTATAAATATAATATAAAATAAAATATATTACATAAAATATTTTATATTTTTATTAATTTTATATTATAATATAAATAATTCATATAAAATATATTATTTTATATTATATTTTAATATATTAATTTTATATATAATATTAATATATATATTTATTATATAAAAATAATATAATTGAAAAATATATATAATTATTATATAATAATAAATTTAAAATTATATATATTATATATATTTAATATAAGTAATGGTAATATATTGATTTATAATTTTAATATATTTATAATATATGTAAATATATTTAATATATATAATAAAATTTAATGAAAATATATATATAAAAATAATGATTCATAATTTTTAAAATATATGAATATAATTAAAAATATCATAGAGTATATAATATGAAAAATATAATTTCCCTATTAAATTTTATATATATAAAAAAATATAATGAAATTTTTAATGGAAAATATAATATATATATATAGAAAAAAATAAGATAATATATAGAAAATTTTATATATTCTATAATATATAATATATATATAATAATATCAAAAATTTTTATAATAATAAAAAATATAATATATATATATATATTTTAAAATTATTTTTATCAATTATAATATATATATATATATTATATATTAATTTTTTAATTATATATTATATAATAATTCATTAATTATTCATATATAATTTTTTCCCAAAAATTTTTTAATATAAAATTATAAAATTTTAAAATATAATATATTTTAAAATATATTCAATAATATATAATATAAATTATATTT
>NC_051408.1:25472425-25473098 GCF_015228065.2 Penaeus monodon
TTATATATATTCATAAAAATATATATAATAAATATTAATAATATATATATATATATAGAAAATTAAATATAATTTTAGAAATATATAGGAAAATAATTTAAATATATAATATATTTATATAAAATATATTTTTATAAATTTTTCATAATAATATAAAATATAAATTTAAATTTATAAAAAAAATTTTTAAAAAAAAAAAATTAAATATATATATAAAAAAAATATTTATAATAAAATTTATATTTTTAAATTTTTAATATTTTAAAAATTTAATAAAATTATATAAATATAAAAATTTTAATATAATTTTATATATTTTATATTTTTTAATATTTTATATTTTAAATAAAATATATATTTAAATATAATTTTTTTTTTTTTTTAATATATTATATATTATTATATTTCATTAATATTATATAATTATTTTATATATTAATAAATATATATTTTTATATTATATATTATTTTTAAATAAATTTTAATAAATATAAAAATATATTTAAATTATATATATATATTATATTTTTAAAAAAAATTTTTTTTTTTAAAAAAAAATTTTTTTTATATTAAAAATATATATATATAATTTAATTTATATATATATATATTTAATTTTTTATTATATTATAATAAAATTTTTATAAAAAATTTTAAAAAATTTTTAATATTT
>NC_051408.1:25473494-25473592 GCF_015228065.2 Penaeus monodon
GGCAAGAAATACACAAAAAAGACAAACCTAAAAGAACAAATAGATTAATAAGAATATCTTATTCTGCGGCAATGACTTGTTCGTATACACACACATCA
>NC_051408.1:25475707-25475832 GCF_015228065.2 Penaeus monodon
AATTTTTAATCTGGAAAAAAAACCCCCAAACAAAAACTGTTTTTTATGGGGGTTTTTTTTCCCTTGTACCAGCAGGAAAAGTGTTTTTTTCCCTTCATATTAAAAGGCGAAAAATAGGAGAAGCG
>NC_051408.1:25476146-25476338 GCF_015228065.2 Penaeus monodon
TTTTTTAAAAATTACTTTTCATTATTTTTTTTATCACATTTCACTTTTTATCCCATTAATTGAATGGAAAACCCTTTTCCCTCTGGTACAAGGAAAAAAAACCCCCAATAAAAAAACTATTTTTTTTGTGGGTTTTTTTTCCCCATTTATGTTATTGATATATTTTATTTGTTGCTGTTTTCTTTTTTTCTT
>NC_051408.1:25476393-25476529 GCF_015228065.2 Penaeus monodon
CAATCCTTACCATAAATTTTTGTTTTATTTTTCATTTTTATTATTTCTACATTTTATTGTCATCAGTATTTTTTTTGAAGTTCATTATTATAAAACTGGATAATTTATCGTTTTATTTTGCTGCCAATCATTATAG
>NC_051408.1:25478247-25478852 GCF_015228065.2 Penaeus monodon
TTCGTATGTGCGTACACGTAATGTGACAAAGTGAAATAAAAAATAAAAAATACCACAAAAAGAAATTAATGAATTGAGGGTTTTAAATCGCCCTCGACGAGAAAGTTTTTGCTTTTTTGTGGGGAAATAAAGGTTCAAAAACTGGCGATAAAATTTCATTCTTTTTGGGTTATTTTTCTTTCATGTTTTGTCCTGTATGGTGTGTTTACAACATTGTCATTCCCGCATTAATAAAATTTTTTCTTATTACATCTGATTTTTTCTCTCTTTTTGGGCCTCTGCGTTCCCTTCCTCGTGTTTTTGTTGAGGTCGGAAGTTCTTCCTAAATAAAGAAGCCCGATGTCGTACAGCACGTCATTTTTCCGCTGAAATATGGTTTAATTTACAGTAAAAGAAAATAGAAAAAAACAAATGCACAATTTTTAGGAAAGAACGGTAACTTCGAAATTTCCAATTTATTTGGCTTAAAATTTTTGCAAAAACTAATTTTAGAAACCTGAATTGAAGTATTCATATATTTTTATATATTGTGCAAGGGGTTTTCATGATAGAGTACTTGAATAACAATAATCTAAGCATCAATATGTTTTTAGGTGATGATCGCA
>NC_051408.1:25478909-25479506 GCF_015228065.2 Penaeus monodon
TGTCAGAAATACATGACGATATTAATAATCATTCATGCACGCCATTGCTCTGACCGATATTTTGATTCAGAACCATTCTTATGTTATATATTCGCTTATATCTAAATGTAATAAACACAGACTATAACATTTATGTTTTTCTCCAATAAAACAATGCACGTAGAATCATTTTATATTTAACCTGTATTTCCAAGTAAATTCCACTTCAGAATACAAAGTATGACAAATTGTAATTTTGCATAAATCTATTACACTAACAACAGTATACATTGCTGCAGGAGAGCTACTCATCAAACCAATATCTTCTTGTGTTATATGATTTGTTCATCTAAAAATACTAATTTCAAGCATACTATTGCTCTCATCCTATCAACTCTTATGTATAGAAGCAAAATAAGCTGATACTTTTGATCATACTTCATTTACCAGTGTGGGTGTGTGTGCAAACATATGTATACCAAGTGACGCTCGGTTTGCCTCAGCCCATGCAGGACATCATTACCTACAGTCATTCGAGAACCTGTGCCATCCTTTAATCACCATCACTACAAATGAAAACCTAAAACTTCTTTTTTTACCAATTCTTTACTGTCAGTC
>NC_051408.1:25480285-25480357 GCF_015228065.2 Penaeus monodon
GCATTTAAGTTCATGTAGCTAAACACAATAAAAAAGGAATAAGAAAAAACAGTGGCACAATGTTATAAAAGG
>NC_051408.1:25482592-25482662 GCF_015228065.2 Penaeus monodon
CCTTTTATAACTTTGTGCCACTGTTTTTTCTTATTCCTTTTTTATTGTGTTTAGCTACAGACTTAAATGC
>NC_051408.1:25483478-25484077 GCF_015228065.2 Penaeus monodon
GACTGACAGTAAAGAATTGGTAAAAAAAAGAAGTTTAGGTTTTCATTTGTAGTGATGGTGATCAAAGGATGGCACAGGTTCACGAATGACTGTAGGTAATGATGTCCTGCATGGGCTGAGGCAAACCGAGCGTCACTTGGTATACATATGTTTGCACACACACCCACACTGGTAAATGAGGTATGATCAAAAGTATCAGCTTATTTTGCTTCTACACATAAGAGTTGATAGGATGAGAGCAATAGTATGCTTGAAATTAGTATTTTTAGATGAACAAATCATATAACACAAGAAGATATTGGTTTGATGAGTAGCTCTCCTGCAGCGAAATGTATACTGTTGTTAGTGTAATAGATTTATGCAAAATTACAATTTGTCATACTTTGTATTCTGAAGTGGAATTTACTTGGAAATACAGGTTAAATATAAAATGATTCTACGTGCATTGTTTTATTGGAGAAAAACATAAATGTTATATTCTGTGTTTATTGCATTTAGATATAAGCGAATATGTAACATAAGAATGGTTCTGAATCAAAATATCGGTCAGAGCAATGGCGTGCAAGAATGATTATTAATATCTTCATGTATTTCTGACA
>NC_051408.1:25484134-25484558 GCF_015228065.2 Penaeus monodon
TGCGATCATCACCTAAAAACATATTGATGCTTAGATTATTGATATTCAAGTACTCTCATGCAGTGAAACACCTTGCAGCAATATATGAAAAGTATATGAAGGTACATTCAATTCAGGCTTCTATTCAATTCAGTTTTTGCAGAAATTAAGCCGACTAAATTGGAATATTTCGAAGTTACCTAGTTCTTTCCTGAAAATATTGTGCATATTGCTTTCTATACTTCTATTACTTGTAACATTAAACTCATATTTCAGCAGGAAATGACGTGACTGTATCGACATCGGGCTTCTTTATTTTAGGAAGAAGCTTCCGACCTCACACAGAAACACGAGGAAGGCAACGCAGAGGCCTAGAAAAGAGAGAGACAAATCAGATTGTAATAAGAAATATATCATTATTACTGCGGCAATGACTAATGTTCGT
>NC_051408.1:25488892-25489095 GCF_015228065.2 Penaeus monodon
GCACAAAGTCCTACAATGAAGTTATGCAGCGGTTCACTAGCCTCCAGTCAGGACGAGGACAGGTCCGCCAAAGCTCTCGATGTCTAGAGGTTTGATGTCGTTTCCCCGGTCAGACGCGGGTGGTTTCAGGCACTCGGTGGTGTTGGTGATCTGCTCTCCAAGCCACCTGTCTAGGATCCCTGACTCTCTCAGGGTGTGAATTC
>NC_051408.1:25489373-25489848 GCF_015228065.2 Penaeus monodon
TATGACTTCGGAAATCCCGAGATTTAGCAGAATACTGACTAGACGGAATGCTCTTGGCAGCCTTACACTTTATTTGCAGCGGGCAGGTAAGAGGAGTTGGTCTTGAAAGCCATTGTGAGAATACCTCCGCTGTACACCTTCTCCTTCGAGATGTAGAAGTGGCATTTTCCAGTCGTGCTGCGAGAATTTTGAATGTTATTTATTCGACACAAATGCTAAAAAAATATTTAAGATAACCTGATAATAAAGGTTTTGTGATATTGTAGTTATTTATTTAATTTGTTATATAAACCTGTAGTCCCAGGACATTATTTTCTTCATTGAAGTCTTGTCACAGATCGCAGCGAATTCCCCGTCTGCGATGTTTTGTCTCGACCTCCAACAGCTGACGATTGTGCCTTCCATGCCGGCGTAAACCCTTCTCTTTATCTCATCGTCTGACTCCTGGTGGAAGTGGAAAACGTTTCAAAGAAGA
>NC_051408.1:25490188-25490714 GCF_015228065.2 Penaeus monodon
GTCGGTGAGAGCCTCCGGACGACCGGTTACTTGACTCAGATCCCCATGCCTGTGCATTTGTGCAATTAGTGTTGTACAAGATTTTGTATATACTTATTACATTCTATCATGAATTATATTTTTAGTGTGGTGATGCATATATGAAATATTTCCGAGTTCAAGGTGTAACTTTGTTAAGACCTCCATTTCCTGCATGGTGGTGACAGTTGCCTGGTGATTATACCTGCCTATTGATGTTGTCAGGTGATTTGTTAATGTCTTGTGTCTCCAGTAGTTTTTGCATTCCGTCTTCTAATGTCGAGAGTCGGGATGGGTGAGTGGGGACTAGTTGGCATGTCCGGTGCAATGGGGTTTCCTTGTGTGAGGACAGTGGAGCTAAGTTGAGTAAGTGTGCTTTGTGTTCTGGTGTGGTGACAAGGTCTTTAAGTGCAGCCATGTTAGTGACGCTTGTTCGTGTGGGGCACGATGGGGGTTTGTCTGGAGTGATGCGTGTGAGAGACGTGGGAAGATTTTGCAAGGAGAGGCA
>NC_051408.1:25498281-25498627 GCF_015228065.2 Penaeus monodon
TAACACTAATTTAAATATATTTTTTAATTTTAAATATTTTTATTTTTTAAATTTTTTATATTATAAACATTTTAAAATTACTACATATTTTTTTTCTTATAATTTATATATATATATTTTTATAATATTTTTTATATTATTTTATATATATAATTATTTTATTCTTTTTTTTTATTTTTTAATTTTTTTTTTTATTTTTTTTATATTTGAAATCTGATTTGTATTTGTCATTTGAGTACTTATATTTATTTATTTTATTTATTTTTTATTTTTTTCCACTTTTTGTCACCCCCGAAGGTTCCACTTACCCTTATGACAATTCGGTGAATTTGCCCCGCCACAAATC
>NC_051408.1:25499492-25499586 GCF_015228065.2 Penaeus monodon
TAATAAAAAATTTTTGCACCCCTAGAGGAATGATCTCCTTGCCCAGCGCATATGCATTATATCACGTGCTAATACCAAAGCCAGAAATCCCAAT
>NC_051408.1:25500302-25500611 GCF_015228065.2 Penaeus monodon
GCGATACTTACTTGAAGTTCTCATCCTGAAAATAAATAAAGGAAAACCCCCCTGGGGTCCTTCGATTTAAAAACTTCCATCCTCTTCGCTTAAAGGATCGTATACGGAAACCACTGAAAAAATGAGTCGGGAAAAAGGGAAATGTAGAGGTAGGTGGGAGAGAAATGGACAATGTATCTTTATTCTTATGTATATCCCTTTCTTTCTACCAAAAAAGCTCAACGACAGCAACAAATATAAAGAAAAAAAAAAAGGGAAAAAACTGTACTCATCTAATACCGTAGATATTTTTTGTTAAAGAACTACATG
>NC_051408.1:25501312-25501834 GCF_015228065.2 Penaeus monodon
TAAGGTGTTGTTTTCCGTTTCACTGGACTCGTTACGAGTGCCGTAATTGTTTTCCCCAGCAAAATGAAAAAATTGTGTAAGCGTTGGCTTCGCACTATATTTTTGGGGCAGAATTATCATGATTTTCACACAGTAAAAAAGAAAAACATGAAATAGCTTTAAATTTTGACTTGCAGAAGCTGTACTTGGAGGAGCCCGGTTTTACCTAAACAAATTTTTTTCTAAATTCTGCGTTAAATCCGGGGTTGCATTTAGACTGATTTACGCCAATCTTTTTGAAAAAAGCAATTTTTTTAATGTGGAAATGCGATTCACTGGTTTCCTGTGACCGTATCAATTTAGCTAAAGTTTTATTAATTGCTCAAGGAGTAATGTATGGGCAGTGGGAGCACCACCAAGCCCCGCAAGATGGGAATTTAGAATATAGTTCTTTTAAGGGAATAATTTTATCATAATACTTTTAAAGAATTCAAAATAATTATACGGTTTTTTATTTTTCTTATGACGTAAAAAAAACATTTC
>NC_051408.1:25502049-25502333 GCF_015228065.2 Penaeus monodon
GTTACGAGCCTAAAATATATGGAACTCTCTTGCCAAAAAACAAAATTAAACCCTTTAAAAACGTTTACCCAGTGTTTCCCCATTAAAAACCTTTTCGTTTTCAAGACTGCGGGGGGGTGACGAGGGAAAGGGGGCCCTTTCTTCTAGAGCCATATATGCTAAATGTTTTGCTAAAGATGGCTAGGTAGATTTGTTCCCAAATTCCATCCCAATACGAAATTAACATGGGGTAAAAGTGCAATCGAAATAATACGACTTGTGTTTTGTCAGACGCCCGATGCAGC
>NC_051408.1:25502411-25502513 GCF_015228065.2 Penaeus monodon
AATGCATTAATAAATCATGTATTGGTAACATTTTATTGTAATTCTTGTTGTTATTGGAAGAACTTGCTTTTTACGAATGAAATTGTTCCGTGACCAAGGAGG
>NC_051408.1:25502724-25503148 GCF_015228065.2 Penaeus monodon
CGTTATATCTATGTTCGTGTGTGTGTGCGCGTGTAGAATGTAATGGAAAATAAAGTTCTCTTCTTTTATACAGTCAGTATCTTACCTCCTCAGCCGCGATTTTTAGACGTGGTTTTTGTAGTGATGTCATTGAGCAAACTTTGAAGCTATAACGCGGATTCAAATGAGCGTGTGTTTGCTTCGCGCTGTATATCCTTTATACTGCTCGACTCGCAGCTGGCGCTCCGAGGACAACTCTTGGAATCCTCTCCTGCGAAGAGACTCTTCAATATTTGATCTTGAATCCAGTTAATGTAGGATCAGTGTCTAAGTACTTGGCTTTTAATGGTTTGACTTTTAGGTAGCAAATGCTTTTATACATAATTGCTGGAGAATTTTTTTTTTATGTATCTAAGCTATTTACACAATTCTTATTGAATGATTT
>NC_051408.1:25514983-25515514 GCF_015228065.2 Penaeus monodon
AGGAAAGTACCTGAAATCCCAGGACATGGCCTTCTTCATAGTAGTTTCATCACATATCCCGGCAAATTCTCCATTAGCAATGGCTTGGCGAGATGACCAACAGTCCTTGAAGTAGCCTGAGCTCATGGCAGCCGCCTTACGCCTTACCGGGTCCTCGGATTCCTAAAAAGACAAAGTAGAGAATTCTTATTGTAACGAAATGGAGAGAAGCGGAATTTCCATTCTGTGAATCTGGCAATTAGAGCGTATAAGCCACGATTTATGGAGGGTCAAGCGAAATGTTGAAATAACTCGAAACCCCCTGTTCTAATTGACTATAGATATATCTTCTTTTTTGTATGTATACACAAAGGCATGTATGCGTTTAAGCTTGAACTAATGATTGCCAGAATGGTAGTTATCATTGGCTGACAGCTATATATCAATAATAATGTTAACCCAGCCGAACACGCAACCTTTTCTACATTACGCAAATCGACTTATTTTTGCATGTTGTTAATTGATACTTAAAACTGAGATCTGTGTAGAACA
>NC_051408.1:25515571-25515962 GCF_015228065.2 Penaeus monodon
GGGAACAGTGAAGCGCCCATTTAGATGGGCACTGTACTGGCTAAGCTCTTCCCAGCCCTTTTAAATAGGTATCATGCTTCAGAGTCATCCTATCGTTAAAATGATGAATAAACGAATTATATTACATTTTCTAATAATTTATGTGATTTATTATCGTTTCAATATCTTAGAGAACAAAATAAAATCTATTTTCATTTGATGATAATGAATTTAGTTATTAGCAAGTCACTAAACTACCTATTTTTCGCATTATGTCTGACTGTGGTATTTCACCCTGCAGCCAATATTTAGTACCACTTCACATTTGGTATACATTTTTTTTTTTCACACACCCCTCACCTATGCTATGTATTTCATTAAAATGTGTTTTCTGTGTCTGTCTGTCTGTCTG
>NC_051408.1:25516055-25517053 GCF_015228065.2 Penaeus monodon
CCTGTGTAAAATTGCACAAAGGAAGAAACCTGAAAGATACTGGCCAGGTCTTGCTGTGGTCGCGAAAGGGTGTTGACAATATTCCCAATAAATTTCAATTTTGTTACACTTTCTTGTAAGTTGATCAAACAAATTCAGACCTCTCATTTCTTTGTTGTACTGTTTGATGATCATAGGCTGTAGAAAGGTTAGTCTCTTTTGTTTTCCTACACCAAAGTACATTTACACATGGATTATAATATTACATCACTAATATTGGTGGGTAATGAATATATATGTGCTAGGGCAACGTTAACATTCTTCTGTAGCCTGTAAAATAAAACAAAAAGTAAGTATCTGATGTAAAATGTAACGCCACCTTTAATATTGTAATGTTATTCATGTAGGTTTATTTTATGATAATAATTAAACAAAAATGTTAAGATTTATCTTCGTTAAAGTGATGCAGAAAAGAAAATTTAAGCTATCATAAATTTACGTGGTAATGGAAACATCAGAAAGTAAATGTATCTTTAGTCTGACATTATCCTAAACCGTTATTAACATCCTGCACAGTGCCAATTTGAATGTGCAGTATTTTCTTACATTATACAGAAATGTCATACTAAAATTATCAGTTAATTTCACACATATTGTGGCTTAATTAGGTCTAGATATGTGTTGTGCGACATCAGATTCAATTAATCAAAGATTATTAGCCTTGTAAGGAAGCAGTGCTTGTATTTTTCCGAGCATGAGCTCACTTCGTTCAACCAAGTGTTCATTATTTACATAGGAAATAAATACCTAATTATAAAAATTAACAGAAACTTAGCACTTTGAAAATTAGCACTTTGCCCCTTTGTCGCCATTTAAATGGGCAAAATGCTTACCTTGGGTACAAATTTTATTATATTATTTTTACCTCAAGGAACTTGGTGGCCATAGAACCCGCCTCAAGACGCCAAGGGTAGGTCATCCTGAGCAACCAAGTCCTCCAAAGAGTCAATAGGGATGGT
>NC_051408.1:25527128-25527569 GCF_015228065.2 Penaeus monodon
ATGAAGTCTAGTGCAACATGAATTTTATACCATAGTGTATGGATAATAAGGAAATTCATTTATATTTAAGTGAAAAAACGTCAAAAAAATGTGGACTATAATTCTCAGGCACTAAGTTTTGTGTTGCTGCACGAATATTCTCACCCTGAGGAACTGGTGCATCATGGTCCCCGCCTCAAGGCGCCAAGGAAGAGAAGATTGAGCTAGTAGGTCAGTTAGGGAGTCGATAGGGACGGTGACCTTAGGCAAGGTCAGCATGGCAGTCAAGATCCCGCTGTAGGAGGACATGAACACCAGGGATGCTAAGATCCACGTGACACCCAACAGGCGACTACCGTTGCCATTTGGTAACCATTCCGAGCCTGAAAGAGGAAATCACTGTCATACTTATGGAGCCATACGTAATTGTTCATGGGAAAGTATAGATAACTATTGCTCACA
>NC_051408.1:25527972-25529154 GCF_015228065.2 Penaeus monodon
GTCCATACAAAACTTACTCTCCTGTGAAAGCGTCTGTATAACCCAAAGTACAGAATGAGAGAAAATGTTCTTCCTCTTGGTGTTGAACATCTTCCTCTCCGTAGCTACCAGGAGCAACATTGCGAAACATACACATATTAAACTGGCAAAGATTAGAAGCCACACCTGTAAATAGAAAATTCAAGAAGTATATTTGTATGTACCTTTGCTGAATATCCATTAAGTGTCCATACATTCTTGATCTAATGCTTGTATATTTTTTTCATTTAAAGTTCGTAGGTTACTTTATCCACATTGTCCTTATTGACTGATTGATTTTGTAATGCTCTAACACTAGTAACTGCTCCTATTGCTATTAATCATCATTTCGAAATAATGACGAAAAAAGACTGCTGATGCTAATATACAAATAGTATCTAGCTTAACCTCTTTTGTGAATGGTTTTGTGAATCCGCTGACATCACTGGAGATGGCAGGGCGAACCATGAAAAGGGCATAATAATCAGTGTAGACGGGCACAGAGAAGTCACAGACTTGCTCCCTTTCTTCGGTAGAAAAGAAAGGTCCCAGGCCGAACTCCACTTCCTGTAAATATGTACATATTTAGTCTTCCCATCAGTAAGTGACCATCTCGCATGAATAACTGCATATAGTATTGAATAGGATTGAGCTGAATAAAGGCATCCTTTGAAAGGCAACATAGAAATGTGTGTATGCTTTATTTATGAAGCATATAAACCATGCCTCTCCGTTTCTCGATCCTATCCATACATTTTTCTATGCACATGCCAGAAAACTAAAAACAGATGAAATCTGAAGACGAGTTCTCAATTCCTGCTTCCTCATTCAACAAAGGAATAACTTCCACACTTGCAAAACTTTAGTCTGCCAAAGGCGTAAAAGGTGTAACATCACACTAGAACAGCTGATATGTCGTTCTAAAGGAACACTGAAGACTATGACGTTCTCGGCACCCACTCATTTCTCTGCGAAAGTAAAGAAAAAAATACTTAGATATTTTTTTCCTATTCGTGTTAATAAAATCAGTTAACAGGCCCTTTTCCACCACAGCCCACACACTCCACCCCAATCATGAGCGGGGGAGCTTGAGGGATAATTCGCGTGGCAGGTCGACGAGCTTATGTGTTGTTGTTTTTTATGTATTGGGCGAGCTCAGGCTCG
>NC_051408.1:25530500-25531441 GCF_015228065.2 Penaeus monodon
TAAAAAAATAAAATACATCTTAAAAATAAATTTGCAGTTTAACGTTGAGCATGTAAAGGACACCACAAGTGTTAGGTGATGCTTTGAAAAGGGGCAATTTCTACATTTATTAATTTCGCATTTACCAAGTGTCTGTATGCTCTAAAGATATAATTTATTTTGGATTATACTTCGCTATCCTAATTATTGCAACACCTTTGACAAACACTTTATCATCAAGCCGATTCTTTGACTTTAAAGATGTTACATACGTGAGACAGCTGCAGACGTCAGAATATCATTTCCCAACGGGATTACCTAGCTTAGACAAAACTCCTTGGCCCTTGGAAATTCCAGAAGTTGTGCCGGATCCTTTCGCTCAAAGAAACTCAAAATCAGAGTAGAGACATAACGTTTCTTATCCAGTTTACTGGCTTTCAACTTATACTACCGACGCGAAAGTATAAATGTATAAAAAGTGACACTACTCAGAAGCCGAAGTGCTAGTTTCTTAACAAGATGTATTGTGTGCGGATCCCATCTAGGAGACTTGCAAGACTATCTAATTGCTTTCCTTCCACAGATCCTAAAGAAAATGCTCACAACGCTGGTATGAGAAAGCAACTTGTGTGACCAAACAACCGGCAGCGAAAAACATTGATTTCAGTGCCAAAGTTTACGTCCACGGATGACCTAGATCTCCTTAGGTGGTATTTTTTCCTTTCATCAGCGGGGATTAGCGAGGCGTTGGTTTGCTCAGAGATGGTCTAGAGTGATAAGGAGGATACTATGAATAGCTACATAAATCTTGAGTAATACATATAAGCAATTTGAATTCTTGTTACACGAAAAACAAATTTATTTCATTCCTCTAAACATTTTTCCTTTAATATACACGCATTTGATTTTAAAAAAGCTGTTACACAGTCACGTTTTACCAAATATTTCCTGGCCCGTAAAAG
>NC_051408.1:25531956-25532350 GCF_015228065.2 Penaeus monodon
AGCATTGCCATAGACTTGAAAAAAATCACCGTTCACTAATGCGTACCCTAAGACTTAAAACATCCACTTACAGCTGGTAGCGGTATAAGAGCTATATGGCAACGAACAATTGTGAAATGCTAAGCCATGGCGCCTTGACCGTGGTACATGGACAGAGGGTCACATTTGGGGAATGTGACCTTACTTCACGCCCTCACGCCAAGTAAAGATGACCCAGGAAAGCAGTCCGTTCCTCCACCTGCGCTCACCTCCCTCGCTCCGCCCGTAACCAGCTAAAAGCGCTAACGCTGCGACGCTTCCACAGCAGGAATTTGCACGTGTCTGTTTCTTGCCCAAAAAGTTTAGCTCTGGACCTGCAAGATAGTGGCTTTCTCAAATCAGAGGCCATTATAAT
>NC_051408.1:25533256-25533665 GCF_015228065.2 Penaeus monodon
GAGTTTGAGGTAGAAGTGAAATTATTAAAAGAAAGATAGGCAATAATATAGGCATAAAAATATAAATTAAATAAAAAATTAACAGACATTCTTTCATCAGTCAACCAATATATGTATTTATCCATTTATCACTTGTCCCGCATCCATGCAATTTGTCCTCTTATTTTTCTGTTTGTGTGTCATCTACGTATCTGTTTATTTGTGCAGACTTATACACAAAAAGGGTTAAGCACAAAGGAGCTTCACATACCTCTCTTTCTAGCATTCCCACCATCCCTTGGAAAGATCCATTAGGGAAACGTGCACTCCACAGGGCATCGACGGGACGCACGATCTCGTAGCTATAATGTCAAGCGAAAATGTTGAATTACCAAAAGACATTGACCCATACATTTATTCTTATTTGTTG
>NC_051408.1:25539656-25539742 GCF_015228065.2 Penaeus monodon
ACTCCTAACGAGGATATGATCTCCTTAGCCACAGCGCATATGTCATTATATCACGGTGCTAATACCAAGAGCCAGAAATCCTCAAT
>NC_051408.1:25540402-25540764 GCF_015228065.2 Penaeus monodon
CACACATTATATTATTATATTACATATATTTATTTATTCAGTTTTTTACATATATGTATAACTATATGGATGTATAGACGATACTTACTTGAAGTTCATCATCCTTGAAAATAAATCAAGGAAACTCCCCATCGGTCCTTCGATTTTGAAACTTCCATCCTCTTGCGCGTTAAGGATCGTATACGGCACCCACTGATAAAAATGAGTCAGGAAATGGAATGTAGAGGTAGGTGGGGAGAGAAGTGGACAATGTATCTTGATTCTTATGTATATCCATTTCTTTCTACACAAAGATTGCTCAACGACAAGCAAGCACAATATAAAGAAAAAAAAGGCAAAAGCTGTACTCATACTAATAGCCG
>NC_051408.1:25541309-25541735 GCF_015228065.2 Penaeus monodon
GTTTTCCGTCACACTGGACTCGTTGACGAGTGCCGTAACTTGTATTTCCCGACTGAAAAGTGAAAAAATTGTGTAAGCATTGGCTTCGCACTATATTTTGAGGTAAAATTATCATGATTTACACACAGTAAAACAAGGAAAACACTGAAGTAGCTTTAAATTGTGACTTGTAGAAGCTGTACTTGGACAGGAGCCAAGTTTTACCTAATCAATTTTGGTCTACAATTCTGCGGTTAAATCCGGGATTGCATTTAGACTGATTGACGCACAACCAATTTTTGAATGTGGAAATGCGATTCACTGGTTTCCTGATGACCGTATCAAATTTATGCATAAAGTTTCATTAATTGCTCAAAGAGTAATGATATTGCGGCAGCTGGGAGCACAGCACCAAGCCCCGCAAGATGGTAATTTAGAATATAATTC
>NC_051408.1:25542029-25542326 GCF_015228065.2 Penaeus monodon
GTTACAGAGTCCTAAAGTATATGGAACTTTAGTTTGCCAAAGCAGCAAAGTTAACCATTTAAATACGTTTACCGAAGTATTCCCGATTAGGAACCATTATCGTTTTCAATGACTGCGGGGCGGTGACGAGGTAAGGCGCTTTCTTCTAGGGCCATATATGCTAAGTGTTTTGCTAATAGATGGCATAGGTATGATTTGTTCCAACTTCCATCCCAATACGAAATTAACATGGAGTAAAAAGTGCAGATCGTAAATATATACGACTGTGTGTTTTGTCAGACGGCTGATGCAGCACTC
>NC_051408.1:25542741-25543196 GCF_015228065.2 Penaeus monodon
CGTTATATCTATGTTCGTGTGTGTTTGTGCGTGTAGAATGTAATGGAAAATAAAGTTCTCTTCTTTTATACAGTCAATATCTTACCTCCTCAGCCGCGATTTTTAGGCGCGGTTTTTGTAGTGATGTCATTGAGCAAACTTTGAAGCTATAACGCGGATTCAAATGAGCGTGTGTTTGCTTCGCGCTGTATATCCTTTATACTGCTCGACTCGCAGCTGGCGCTCCGAGGACAACTCTTGGAATCCTCTCCTGCGAAGAGACTCTTCAATATTTGATCTTGAATCCAGTTAATGTAGGATCAGTGTCTAAGTACTTGGCTTTTAATGGTTTGACTTTTAGGTAGCAAATGCCTTTATACATAATTGCTGGAGAATTTTTTTTTTTATGTATCTAAGCTATTTACACAATTCTTATTGAATGATTTACATATATGAACACACACACATGCGCGTGC
>NC_051408.1:25544713-25545148 GCF_015228065.2 Penaeus monodon
CTCCAGGCTGATCACCCTTCTGTTCCAGATTCTGGCATGTAGTCGGCCAAAGGTAACACTAGCTCTTGCAAGTCTGGCGTTCACTTCATCGTTATAATGCATGACCGCACTGGGTCTCTATTGACTGTGATTTTGGGCTCAACATAGGGCTTCCCTTGGGCAGATTGATGCAGGACTGATGATGGTGAGACTTTGCAGGCTGTAGTGAACTTGTTCATGCTGAGCTGCATATCAGCTTCAGATCTCGCCGGCACAGCCTCTGATGATGTCTGTCATGACCTTGGTTTTGGCTTGGAGCCTCTTTAGGTCAAACAGCTTGCCATCTGTATAATAATTGATGCCATTTCCAATATTGCCGTCTCTGAAGCCTTGCTTGACGATGTTTGGGTCTAGGAAAGGTGCGGAGGTCTGCTTGTTATTCTGGAACCTTGCCTG
>NC_051408.1:25545798-25546226 GCF_015228065.2 Penaeus monodon
TTGATCAGCATATTTCCATCTCTGCTGAGGATGGAACATGACGCTGAGGCTGTGGGACTGTAGACTTCTTACAAGGCATCATAGAATTTATTCAATTCATGTCTGTCAGGATAACCCTGGATCTCATCAGCCTTGTTGTTCAGCCATTTGTCTTGCATATCACGCAGTTCATACTGAACAGTCCTACAGATAGCATTGTATGCATCTCTCTTCATGGTTGACTTGGGGTTGTTAAGGAAAGTTTGATGAAGATGTTTCTCCACAAGCTGCTTAATTTCCCCACAGTTTTCATCAAACCACTCCTTGACCCAAGGATCTTTGTAGCTGTTGAGTAGATCAGTTCGCTGAGGGTCTTCCAGTCGTTCTCTACATTCTGGTTAGTCAGAGAGGCAGATTCCAGATTGGCTTCCATTCTCTCTGCAAAACCC
>NC_051408.1:25546436-25547270 GCF_015228065.2 Penaeus monodon
CATGATGTTCTGTAATTTGCAGAACATGGTGCTGGTGGTCAGTAAATAATGCTCTTCACAGGTCTGCAACAGGAGCAGTTCATTGTCGTTGCAGTGACCCACACCATACTTTCCAATCACTCCTTCCCAGGTATTGTTTTCAGAGCCGAATCTTGTATTAAAGTCATCAAGAATGAAGAGCTTGTCTGCCTTTGGGACTGGCAATGACTAAGTGGAGATCCTCGTAAAACTTGGCCTTCACTTTGTCCGGGTTGGTCATGGTTGGATCATAGGCACTGACCATGGTGAGGTGCTTTCATCTTGATGCAAGTGGGAGCCTGTTATTTACTCCTTTTGAGATATCAGCTAGCTTGCTCAGTGCAAAACCACGCCAACCTCCCGACGCTCATCACATCCACATCCACACCAAAAGAATGTGTAGAGATCCCCATTCACAGAGTTCGCCTTCGCCAACAAGCCCAGTCTCGCTCATAGCTGCGTTGTCAATGTTATATCTGATGCCACCAGAGCGGTTCTCCTCTCGGGTCTGTCAGCATCTTCTTTATCATCTCAACATTACACGCACCAAGGTTGAGGAGAACAACCCTCGATTTCTTCTTTACAGTTCGACCGCTAAGAGCACCATTTGTAGCCCCTTCCTCAGGAGGTGAGGAGTGCGGTCCTAAAGAGGGCTGCTCAGTCGCTCAGACGCCTGCCGAACTTCATCGCTGCTCCGGTCGGTGAAGAACGACCACTAAGGCCTGAGCCGACTGTGTGCAAGGCTGAGGCTATCCCACACCTGTTGCTTCGTCGCTCGCTTATCACCACAAGACTTGATGATGATAAGAGAATAAA
>NC_051408.1:25547547-25547751 GCF_015228065.2 Penaeus monodon
TTGAGACCCGTCGGCTATCCTCACCTGGTTTAACCGGCCAGTAAAATCCGTTGCCCGGACAGTGGTAGCTATTGCATGCAAGGAGCCACAGAGGAGAGCAGGGAAGACAATGAGGAACAGAGTGGACCAACTGCTCCATAGAGCATTTAAGGTGCTACCCAACAGAGGTGCTACATCTTCCACCTCAAACACCCATATATATAT
>NC_051408.1:25549428-25549518 GCF_015228065.2 Penaeus monodon
GGTAGAAAAACCTACAATACACAAACTAATTTTGCATATTGTGTTTTTTTTTCTGCCAAAGTATCAACACAGTAGTGAACTTTCCCCTTC
>NC_051408.1:25549681-25550484 GCF_015228065.2 Penaeus monodon
CATACAGTGAGTGTTATCATAAAGTAGTGTAATATAGGGTAAAGGAGAATAATTTTGTAGTATTTTCTCAGTTGGGAACATGCTGTAGTATACAGGGCCAGCACAGCACCTGATTACTTAGCAAGCGTGTACGCGTTTATCCCTGTCATATAGGGGTTACCTGTGTCTTCCCCCTAGTTTGCGGGGCCGCAGGAGCCAACCAGACCTAATCCTCAGGCCTCCTGTATCGACACAGAGTAATTGTTAGTGGTGTATGTCTTGTGCGGCATCGTACTTGGTAGCGTCTGTCATTAATAAGATATGCGAAACATAGTCTTTTGACCAGATCATACATCAAGAAAATATCTATAACAATTCAAAATTGATAACACGTAAAACATTAATTGATAACAAGTAAAGTTGAATGATGAGAGTAAGTTAAACTTATTAATGAATAGAAAATGTTAGAATAGATTCAGTAAATTAGAAAACTTTAATACGCTTTATCATTTATATTATTTCATCAAAGTAAGTAAATTTACACCTTTAATGTAAAACCGTAAGACCAATTAATAAAATAGTTAAGATTTACTTTATATTTCAATTATGAGTTTATTCATAATGTATCATTGTCATGTCAAGTCTCCAGCTATATTTGTTGTCGGAAAACGAAACAAAAGGCAAAACTCAAAACCATTATTATTAAAATCAAACCAGTGACATATAGGAAAATTAAATAAAACCCCCTGGAAAACTAAAAGCACAGGTCAAATACACGTAAAAAGGACAATACCTGTAATACTGAAGACTCACTGTAGGTATCC
>NC_051408.1:25550514-25550632 GCF_015228065.2 Penaeus monodon
AACAGACCGGAGAACGAAGGTTATCTGACGGACGGCCGACCATAGCTAGCAAGCCGACGCCTGCGCGCAACTCAAGCAAGGTGGTTGACCCCGGCTAATTTATGTCGTGCTCCAGATG
>NC_051408.1:25550780-25550845 GCF_015228065.2 Penaeus monodon
AATTCAAATACGACATAAATGATATCCGTGGCCTAGCTGGGAGGTTTAGCGCCAAATGCCCGCTG
>NC_051408.1:25550976-25553387 GCF_015228065.2 Penaeus monodon
GATATCTCCTCGTCATCGGAAGAATGTCCAAAGCGTCTCCATCAGGTTGTACCTTCTGCAGTGCCTCCACCAGTGCCTCCGCCAATATCCTCTGGCCCTGGTCCAAACTTGTTATTTTGGTCGCGGGGCCTTTTTATGTTGTTTTTTTTTGGATGATGCTGAGCGAGGGGGGGGGGTCGAAAGAGATAAGTAAGAGCGGCAGCTCACTACAGTCACGCTCCACTCTCCACTCCTTCACCTCGGTAGTCGGTAACACTCACAGCACCAGCACTGACTTCACGAATCTGGGACCACTTTACTCGTCCCGATGAGCCAATCAACTGTGGATGGATTTGTCAAACATCCTAAAAAAATTCGTCTCACGACGTTAGACAAAAGCAACTCAACAATGCACTTGTCCTTTTTGTCGTAAACGACCTTGTTCCGTTTTCTGTGGTAGAGAGCTTTTACTTCCATGATATGATGCTGCCTGCTGATCCTCGGTACCAGATACCGACACGAAACTGGTGAACAAACTAAGGCAAGAGAAGTGCACTGAAGTTAGATGTTCTGTGAAAGCATAACTTGAATGTGCGCAGACTGTTAGCCTCACGCTTGACTTTTGGTCCAGCAGGCAGATGAGACCTTATTTAGGAATTACTGCTCATTTCATCCATGACTGGGCCTTGAAAACATCCGTTCTTGCCTGCAAGCGCTTCCGTGGCCGACACAGCACATAACATTATGGAAGAGTGAAGAAACTGTTCAAATCTTCGCCATACATTCAACAATCATAAAAATCATAGCAGACAATGCTGCGAATATAATATCAGCATTTTCACTCCCTGGCATTTCAGATATCACGACAATGATAAGAACTGTTCTGATTCTAAAAACGAATTAGAAATGGGAGTTGACAGTATGGTCAAGGAAAATAATGTATGTGAATTTCTACCAAATGAGCACAATTCATGCTTCGCCCACACTCTGCAGCTTATGGCAAAGGATGGTCTACGAGAAGCAGGGTAGCTAACAGGGTATTAGTAAAGCCTCAAAGTTAGTATCTTTTGTACACAAATCTACCATTGCCGCTAATGTTTTGGAGGGTGAGAAAAAAGGGATTCAGTTTGTGCTACACAATGGAATTCCCAAGTGAACATGATTGGATCAGTGTTGAGCATTCCTGAACAAATATTAAGCATATCATAGATGGTGTACCAACGCTGAGTATGTGGTCGTAATATACTTAAGACATGCTGAAAATATTTGAGGCATTTGAGGAGGTCACTGATAGTGCACAGAAGCAAACCATCGTTTCTGCAAGTCTGGCCATACCTTGGATTAAGGCCTCATATACATCTAAACCATATGAAATTCATTCATAACACCACATTAGTGAAAGGACTTAGGAAATTGGTAGGGAAACGTTTGATGCACTATGAGGAGAGAAGAGTTTATGTATTGGCAACCATTCTAGACCCACGGTTTAAACTCAGTTAGCAAAAGCAGAACAAGTTAAGCAAAATCCTGGTGAAGATATACAAGAATCGAAGGAGTCTGTGCCGGAAGAAAGTTAAGAAGAGGAAGAGGCTATTCAGTTTCATGCATATTCAACACAGGAGTCAACATTCATAAGAAAAAAGGTGCAGTCAATCAACACTCGGATCAACTGTTATCTGAGCCAGCTTTGCAACGTAGATGACACTGATGTTAGCATTTTGGAAAGGACACAGATATACTCTAAGATGGCTCAGAAATATTTGGCTGTACCTACACCTTCTCCTCCCGTTGAAAGGCTCTTCAACATTGCTGGAAAAGTGTTTACGCCTGATAGATGTCGTCTTACTGACAAAAGCTTCGAAAGTGTGATGATCATAAAATGCAATAATGATGCACAATAACAAGCTCACTTATTTTTAGTAAATATTTTTTTTTTCCTCTGCCTTATTCAGAAGCGAAAATGGAAACTAAATTTGATCTAAACTTATTTTGAATTTCATGAGCTGAAAAAAGAAATCTATATTTTATGAAGTAATGCTATGATTACTCTTGTACTGCAGGAAAAGTCCCAAAAGGAAAATTAAACAAAAAGTTGCACAATGAGTCGCATGAAGAACAAATTAATGTTCAATAAACTGACAGCACTTATCATTTATTTTTTGTTATAAAACTATATTATAAATATGGAACAAGGGACAAGTCCTAATGGCCTGTACCTTTATTTTCTGCATCAAATTTAGTTTTATTACTGATATGAGAAATGTATGAATAGCCTTTTGCATTTGCAGCATAGGGACTATTATGTATTCAAGTTATTCATGAAGTATAAGTTCTTGTTTTGCAATGATGTGATACAAAAAAGTGATGTGCTAAATTAAGGTAGAATTTCCATATACTTTTCTATATCGAATCGCAGTTTTCGACAGTGTACT
>NC_051408.1:25556047-25556359 GCF_015228065.2 Penaeus monodon
CAATAAGATGAATTAATATTTTCATATTTTTTTAAATAATACAACACAATGCCTGACACGGAAGGTCTGTCTTATCAGAATAAAATAACTAAATGAATTTTCATCAATCCCTTCCAACGAAAAGTTATTTGTCTCCATGAATATGGATATTATCTTAATCTATTGCATACATACAATGATACAGGTGCTTGAAAAAGGACACCTCTTCGTGCGTCTGTTCTCGATACGTAGAGGCTGCAAGAGTGTTTCATCTCTGTTCATACTGCGGCAGCGTGAGGTCAGCTAGAGGAAAATAGGAAGGCAGGTGAGTTC
>NC_051408.1:25560390-25560523 GCF_015228065.2 Penaeus monodon
CTAGGTTCAGTGTTATCATTAATATATTTTTTTCTTTTCACAAAAGACTGCAGTCATTCAAGTGTTAAACAAAAGTCAGGATGAATTCACGCCCTTTTATAAAGATTGCAGCAGAGGAGGTTAGTGACAAGGA
>NC_051408.1:25562427-25562686 GCF_015228065.2 Penaeus monodon
GGGATTAAGAAGCATATAGACCGAAATGATATTCTTTGACATAAAAATAGTTGTTATATCACTGATAATAAAAGATTCCTGAAGTTGATATCCTTCGGGATGAAAGCTCTATTCCTTGTGTTGTTTCTTCCTGTTCCCAGTGGATCCCCTGGACGCGGCTTCACCCCCAGAAGGATGGCTCCCTGAACATCTCAGGACCGATGGCTAACTTGCTTCAGATTTTTTCTGAGATGCTGAAATTCGAGTAATGGGGCTGTTA
>NC_051408.1:25564513-25564622 GCF_015228065.2 Penaeus monodon
TACGCTGCGTCGCTGCAGCTACGAGCTAGTCCGTCCCGTCGACCGCGTGTGGGGAACATCAACGCCAAATGGGTCCTGGACCGGTCTTCTTGGAATGTTACAGAGAGAA
>NC_051408.1:25565880-25565956 GCF_015228065.2 Penaeus monodon
TCCATGCCTTTTTATGGGGTTCAGATAACATAAGTTACCTAGTCAGTCTAATACATTAATTCCACTGTCATTTAGC
>NC_051408.1:25566679-25566977 GCF_015228065.2 Penaeus monodon
TAATTCTCAAATAGAATCTTTAAAGTGCCGCCTTCGGTGCCTGCAGGAAGTGGAGTTCGCCCTGGGGCCCTTCGGCGTGACCCCGCAGAGGGACGTCGTGTGTGATTTCTCCGAGCCTGTTTACAGCGAGAACAATGCCATCTTAATGGTTCGGCCGACGCTCCAGAGCGACATGTCTGGTTTCTTGAAACCTTTTACTGCACAGGTTAGTCTGAAATGGGCTGCTTTATAATTTACTCAAATTTTGATTTTGCAAAAATAAACTTATTTACAATTATGACGGCGATATATGTTATAT
>NC_051408.1:25567175-25567379 GCF_015228065.2 Penaeus monodon
GCATCTTGTAAATGAAGAAAATAGGAAATAAGGAGGACCATGTGAACTGCAATCATGTCCATTTGCCGGGTATGTATTTCATTCGCCATTTTCCCACTTCTCTAAGATATAATTGCTAATTTCAACTGCGACAACTGCCGATAACTAGTAGACTATCTCTGGTATAAAATAAGAATGGGAGTGGTCCAAGCACGGTATCTTGTG
>NC_051408.1:25568358-25568865 GCF_015228065.2 Penaeus monodon
TCTGATATTATTCTTAATTACAAACAATGAATCTGTAATTATATCAACAGCTTCGTCTAAGGGCACTTTTATATAGAGGTTGGTCATATCAAATTTTTTAAACACATTCGTTGGCATTTCCTTTTTTTTTTTACCTTAACTTATAGGGCATGGAACATTTGGAAGAACTATTGACTGTCTTAAAAGAAATTATTTTCACCACAAATGCATGAAAGAAGAGTTTCCCCTAAATTTCAATAAGAGAAACATGAAGAAATCTTGTCTTTTTCTTAGATATTCATAAAGGTGCCAAATATATTATTTATTACATTTATGTTTGTAAGGAAATAAACTAGTCTTTGTAAAAGATACTACTTCACTACTTCACCTTTTTATATGCGCACTGAGGGACACAGAGGGCTTTCATTCACAAATAAGAATCATAAGCCAACTAGAGCAACCAAGCCTTTATTAGATATCACTTTGGTGACTTGAAATTCATCAATATTTTTCCACTGTATTCCTCCT
>NC_051408.1:25568917-25568981 GCF_015228065.2 Penaeus monodon
GTTCTTCCTTCTCCCAAAATGCAGTATAGTCTTGTTGGTTCAGAAAAAACCGTCCCTGCTGCGC
>NC_051408.1:25569013-25570042 GCF_015228065.2 Penaeus monodon
TCTATTTAGGTCCGTAACAATCATTCTACAATGTCCTAATATATGACAAATTTTTCATGAAACCAAGGATTTCAGTTATATATTACAATTCATGTAACAGTCTTTCTCAAAGATGACACTCCTTGTCTATATCTTTTATTGGTCGTACTATTTTTTAAATGTATTGCAAAAGGCTTTAGTCTAAACGTCCAGCAAAAACGTCCAGCAAAATAAACAAGTCATATTTAGTCATCTAATTCCAGATAATTAAATTTAATATGATCAGAGATATTATGTGTAGTTTTATACACTAATTAGAATAATTTACATTGAAATGTCATGCTCTATATTCTTGATAATCAACAAAATATGATATCCAGTAGTGTCAATTAATGCATTAAGTAAACAAAAATATTGTTTAGTTAGTGTCAAATTTGTCGATTGGCTTACTTCTTTATCATTAATGTGCAAATAAATATCATGATGTTTGTCATTTTCCATTTATGTGTCATTGATGATTGATATATCTTGACCAAAACGTCTGAAGAATTATAATTGAGTTATTAAACTACTGAAGTTCAGTGCCATAGATTGTAGTCAATCCCCAAAGGACGTTTTTCTTGACATTATTTCTCAGTGTATCTCTGCTTCCCAACTAGAAGTTCCACTGCTTCAATCATATATTTCTATGTGTGTGTGGGAAGTACCACTGGAAAGTTTGATTTTGTAAATATTCCATATATTTACATATTTATATAGAAGAGTAAGAATTTTCGCAGACATTATGACGCAGTCTCAGAGTTATGACAATGCTCAAAGCGTTTTTATTGGCTTATGTATTTCTTAAATATCACTCCATTTTCCTGAACAACCCAATCATCTTCAGGTGTGGCTGCTGATCTTGGCAAGTGTGCTATGCATGGGCGTCGTCATGGTGTGGATGGTACGAGCAGAGGACACAATTTTCAGGTCTTACACGAAGGGCATCTTGGGCAAGGTTGCCATTTGGGTGATCAAAGCCTTTACACAGGAAGGTAAAGTCAGTCTTAA
>NC_051408.1:25575450-25575690 GCF_015228065.2 Penaeus monodon
GTGGCTGCCGAAAGGAGACGGCGGCCGCCTCCTCGTGAGCACGTGGCTCCTGGCGTCCCTCGTGTTCATGTCCTCCTACAGCGGCATCCTGACCGCCATGATCACTGTGCCCAGAGTCACCATCCCCATCGACTCCCTGGCTGACCTCGTGGCCCAGGATGACCTTCCCTGGCGCCTCGAGAAAGGATCGATGATGTTTCAGTACTTCCAGGTATAAAATTTCGAGATGTATATATATCC
>NC_051408.1:25575964-25576252 GCF_015228065.2 Penaeus monodon
AATCAGTACCTCTGTTCTTAAAAGAAGTAGCATTCAGGAAGTGAAATTCTCTTCATGTCTTAATCTCATCTCTGCCATCGTGATGATCTGTGCGCCAGGAAGCGGAGGACGACGTGCGAAGGAAGGTGTTCACCGGCATGTCAGGAACTTTTCCTGACTGCTGGGCGGCTCGAGAGGCCATTGCTAAGGGCGAGTTCGCAGCCATTTGCGACAAGACAACCATGAAGAAGGCCATGTCATGGGATTTCAGGTAAGTAGCATGGTATTTTTTATGTTTATTGTTATGCA
>NC_051408.1:25576300-25576905 GCF_015228065.2 Penaeus monodon
GTTCTACTTGGAATAGAATCAGAACATCTCATGTGAATACAAACTAATAGTATAAGAGGTAGTAATGGCTCAGTGGCATCCACATTTGCAAAAGTATTCAAAACAGGCTTTGCAAATTTGAGTGTGGTTCCATACCCCCTTCCCGTGTTCCAGCTCCAGTGGGCAGTGCCATCTGTATATATCTCGCGAGAACGTGTATAGCAACGCGATCATAGCGATGGCCTTCAAGACAAATTCAAGCTACCTCCCCAAAGCAAACAGGATGTAAGTCATTGTACATCTTTTAATTTGAAATGCTTGTTACGTTTCCCGTCATTCTAGCATACAAAGATTTCATACACACAAAGAAAATGCGTATATATTATTTCTGCAAAGCTTATTCAATTCATGATTTTCGCCGTTTCAAGTATCCAACTAGTGAAGGAGTCAGGAATCCTGTCTAAGTGGGTAGAGGAACAGATCACCAACACGAGCCAGTGCCTCCTGCCTCCCTCGTCCGACCGGAGGGACGGCATCGCCCCCTTGGACATCGAGGACCTGGCAGGACCCTGTCTCATTTTGGCTGCCGGTGAGTGCAGCCCTCTGAGATTCTAATAACAATTACA
>NC_051408.1:25580615-25580716 GCF_015228065.2 Penaeus monodon
CCTTACACATTTACAGAGCCCATGGCTAGCAGACCACCCGTTGCCTGATCTCCGTATTTAAAGTGTAAGGGCTGTACTTTAATGATGCGATGCACTGTACG
>NC_051408.1:25580929-25581083 GCF_015228065.2 Penaeus monodon
CGATAATAGTAAACCCTTTAACAAATTGAAAAGTAATTTTAAATTTCATTGTAGTTCGTGACTGCTGGTTTCTCTCCTTTTCAGGGCTGGCTGCCGCTCTGCTCCTCTTCGTTTTCGAACAGTTGGCTTCTTACTCTAAGTGCATCAACTAAAG
>NC_051408.1:25582399-25582590 GCF_015228065.2 Penaeus monodon
ATGTATGTTACTTGTGTACTGGCAATAAACTACAGAAAACCTCTCTAGATTCTTGTACCTATCATAGTGGAAATTCTCTTGCTATACGTTTGCTATCCTGATACGAAAATTCAATGATTTCATGGGGCCTTAAATGGGAAAAGTCATTTGAGTAATTGCCAATAAAAGTCAGAAGAGTTACGAAGATGATT
>NC_051408.1:25585529-25585737 GCF_015228065.2 Penaeus monodon
TAAAAAAACACATAAAAAAATACTAAAATAATAAAAGTAAAGAACCAAATCACTTTGTCACTTTCCGAAGTAATACCTAGTCAAATCTCTCTCACAACTTATATCATCACACTTCTCGACCTCTTAGCTGACTCTCGGGAGGCCATTCCGGGGGTCCCTGGGCAGTCCGACAGGTAGAAAGACCAATTCTCGAATCCCCGTTATCTGC
>NC_051408.1:25585934-25586109 GCF_015228065.2 Penaeus monodon
CGTGGTGCTTAAAAATAAAACTCAGTAAATAAAAGTAGATATAATAATAGAAAGTTACTATAAAATCTTTTGAATAAAAAAAAAAAAAAAGCTTCCGGGTATTAAAACTGGAATTAATAATAAATAATCTTAAAATGTAAAAATAAATGGAATTCTCTTTATCAAGTGATTATAC
>NC_051408.1:25586462-25586929 GCF_015228065.2 Penaeus monodon
ACTCCTACCCCTGCAAGCGCGGCAATCCCTGGTTGACGTGCTAAGAATCATGGTTAGCATTGCTGGAGTACTGAGGTGGTGGTCCATGGCAAGAGGTAGGCACTGCGGCAAAGCATTTCCAGGACTTCGACTGAAACCAGAGAGGTATGATTAATACAGGTATTACATGAAATGATTTGCTGATATTTCTACGGGTAAGTGACGTGATCATATGGTGCACACGACCCACAACTGACTCCCCATAGAACCTTGTACGACTCACGCCCTTGTGCCTGGAATGCCTATACCTCTTCCTCGTCTGGTCCATCATTTCTTCGACTGGGTCCCGGGGTTCCTGGATCTGCTAAATCTTCCTCCTCATCCTCGAAACGCAGGTGATAATCTCGATCATCAGACGGCTGATCGGAATCATCAACTTCTTCCTCGGGTCTCGGCGGCGGTTCAGCAAAGGGCTTGCACTCTGGACA
>NC_051408.1:25587092-25588316 GCF_015228065.2 Penaeus monodon
GAGTGTGAGGCAGACTTAAGGAAGCATCCGGTTCCATTCCTGGGGATGCTGACCTACCAGTGTGGTAAAAGAATCCTTAAGAACCTGTTCATCCTTTCAGCCATACCATTTGCCTGCGGGTGATAGCACGTCGTATACTTGGTCTTTACCTCTCAAAATCTGACAAACTTGTCTAAACAACTGGTTTGTAAATTCGCTACCATTATCCGTTAGTAAAGTCTGAGGCAGACAAAACAAAGTAAAAAAAATAATCAGTAAGAGCATCGGCTACTGAATCAGCCTCTTTGTTAAGTAATGGCACCAATTGTAAATAGCATGTAAAATGATCTATGATAACCAAAACATACCTGTGCCCTCGGGCTGATGATACCATTTCCATAAGATCAGCTGAGACTCTCGCAAATGGCTGAGTTACTTCTGGCACAGAAGCGAAGGGTGCTTGCCTGCTGCTGTGAATCAAGCATGGCATCTATGGAATCTACCTTCCTACTCAAAAGGTCTGGAAGGGGATGTGATGCCCCGGGCTTATACTTTACATTATAGTTGTAAGAGGAGAGTTCATGGCTCTTTATCGTCAGCATACCAGACTTAGTGGGTTGTTTAAATACGTAAACCAAGGTCTATGATCAGTATAGATAGTGAGAGGCCGATCATAGAGATACGCATTGTAATGGCGTATTGATTCCACTACAGTGAGCGCTTCTAAATCGATTACTGGATAATTGCACTCCGAATCTCTTACCTTCTGGGAATAATATGCAACGGCCTGGGGGACGCCCTTCTCGTCTTGTTGCATCAAACAGGACCCAATAGCTACCCCTGTAGCATTCGACTGAACCTCGAATGGCCTATCAAAGTTGGGTTTACGCAAGACAGGTGCTGTAACCAACCTGTGTTTCAAATCATCGAATGCCTTCTGTTGCTCATTTCCCCATAAATTTCTCTTTCTTCCACAATAATCTAGCTAGTGGGGCCGCCTACCTCTCAGGGTCAGGAGATATTCCCTATGAGGTAATGAGAAAGCCTAAAAATTTGAAAGAAATTACCGCCAGTTGAGATTTTGAGACATTCAAACGGAATCCTGCTCGAGCCAAGAGGCCAAGAACCTCGTCGAGGTGAGACAGATGTTCCTCAAAAGATCTAGAATAGATGACAACATCGTCTAAGTATGCTAAAGCATGCATACCCAGAACTGAACTTGAAACTGTGTTGATTGCATGTTGG
>NC_051408.1:25588397-25588680 GCF_015228065.2 Penaeus monodon
TATCTGTCCCTTAGTTCTACCTCTATTGTCCAGTAGGCGGACTTAGCATCAAGTGCAGAGAACCATTATGTACCGGATAATTCATTGATCACCTGGTCTATCCTGGGCATGGGATATGCGTCTGCTGTAATGAGTCGATTTAGTTTCCTATAATTGACGAAGAAGCATATACCCCCATCTTTTTTTTCTTACCAGCACCACAGGTGATAATCAAGGAGATGTTGATGGGGAAAGGACCTCTTCCCTCAGCATCTCATCACATTCAACCCGAGTCGTGCCACAC
>NC_051408.1:25588770-25590339 GCF_015228065.2 Penaeus monodon
CTCTTCTATATGAGCCAAGATGATCAAGTTTAGCAGCCTGTATGAAGTACTCACCCGAAGGAGTGGAAATGGCCAAGACATCTGTACTCATGGGAGGAAAGATATCAAAGTCGCCCGCACCATAACCAATATCGGCAGTACCATGCTGGACATCAAAAGAATCAGTTAAATCATGAAAACACGAATCATTAAAATCTAAAACATTTGTATTAATAAAACCATCACCAAAATCAGAAACCAAATTAGTAAAACGATTAGAAAAATCAGTAAAACCATTTGAAAAATGAGAGTCAGTATTATGACACTCTTTACTAAAATCCTTTTCTAATCCCGAATCATAAAAATCATTCCTTGTGGATTCAAAGACTTGGCCTATACCTTCAAGAGACGGTATATGCCCTCCTTGTTGTAAGATAACTGGAAACTTGCGATCGTTCACCTGGCCTTCCGAAACCTGTGTAAGGCTGCGAAGAATTAACACCTGGGCCGTTTTGCCCGTGACTATTGCATCCATCCTACTTCTGCCTGAAACAACCCCTGACACGAATTTTCCCATCTCTGATGGGCAAACTACCGTCTCTGGCGTGGTACCTTCAATTTCCTTGGAGTGTTTTGGCATACGATGCTCGTGTAATATTTTTATATTCAAGGATGAAGTGTCACTATGGGGCATTCGGACACGAACCCCATTAAGCGAGATATAATTTCTTTGTGGAGAGTGAAAAGAGACCATTCTAAAGTTAAATTTCCTTAAAAGATCCATGCCTATTAAGATATCGCCTGAGAATCGAACTTCTTCCGAGACGATGTTTACTTCGTGTTTACGTTTTACTTCCTCGCTAAGGAAAAAGGATAAACTTACTGAAGCACCTCGTAATGTGCGAGACGAAGATCTGATATGATATTCATTTTAGCTTTCATTTCTTGCTTCATTAACATTATCTCTAACCCAGTGTCTACAAAGCAAGTGCACACTACCTCGTTGACCTTCAGAGATACAAGAGGTCTTCCCACCTTAATCTGTTTGGTGTAATCTCTGAATCTTTGACTGATCCAACCTCTTTAGATTCCCTCTGGATTCGCCGCATGGGAAGCTGGGAATGGGCGCGCCCCGTGGGCGGAGGAAATATGACCTTCCTCATTACAGGTATAACACCTAAATGAATTTGATAAACTTGGCACAATATTCTGCCTCCCCCTGCAATCTTTCTCATTGTGTGTACGAGAATTATTGAACGAGCAATAAATCGACAGGGATTTCCGAACACGTGACATTTCATTTGGTTTTGCCTGCCTTTCTGTACATTTAGCATTACTCATGCGAATGCTCCAGCATCTCTGTGCAGCATCCACCAAAATCTGAAGTGAATCTTCTTTCAAAATGAGCGCTTCCCTCAGCCACTGTGGCAAGCCTTGGAGAAATACCCTACGGATTAATTCGTCTGGCATTCCCATTGACCTTGGGCAATCTCTGACGCCTTGATAAACAACAGATTCTATAGTACTATAGTATATACAAAGAAGTCAATTGGCGCTTGTCCTGGAGCTAGTTTGTACTCGCTCAGGTGG
>NC_051408.1:25590575-25590643 GCF_015228065.2 Penaeus monodon
AGGAGTTTCAGCCTTGAAAGGTGGAACAGGCTCTTTATAGATAACGTACTCCACTGAAGATGGACTAA
>NC_051408.1:25590715-25591205 GCF_015228065.2 Penaeus monodon
GAGCGCCATAGCTTTCTGCTAATGTAGCATATCGCTCTTGCATTGCCATGAGTTGATCACTCAATTGCTGACATCTCTGGCTCAATTCCTCGTACTTGGAGAGGCCTGTATTTTCTTGCAACTGCATAGACATATCACGTGATGCTTCTGCTGATCGCGGTGAACTCGCTGTCGATGTCCCGGGAATACCCTGCTCATCAAGTGCTCACCTACTTCGCTTTTTCATATTACAATTATGCAAGAAACATTGAAACTGAATGCAAATACCAAATGAAGCACCACAACTGTTACGGTTTATCAACCACTTGTTTTCTTTTACCCATACTTACTTAATACCAAGACACCTTTGCTCTCTCGGCGCTAGCTTAACCTGTTATGCTCGTTACTTTACCGATATTAAGCATGATCTCTCGTACCGTATCAAATTAATTAAACTACTTTAGTTCGTCCCACCGCTCGGCACCAAAAAGAGTCTGGTTAGTGGTGCAGC
>NC_051408.1:25591453-25591518 GCF_015228065.2 Penaeus monodon
TATACGCAAGGGAGTAGTGTAATTAATGAGACATCAAGAACTGTTTCAGTCACTGCACTGTTAAT
>NC_051408.1:25591668-25591876 GCF_015228065.2 Penaeus monodon
TAAAAAAACACATAAAAAAATACTAAAATAATAAAAGTAAAGAACCAAATCACTTTGTCACTTTCCGAAGTAATACCTAGTCAAATCTCTCTCACAACTTATATCATCACACTTCTCGACCTCTTAGCTGACTCTCGGGAGGCCATTCCGGGGGTCCCTGGGCAGTCCGACAGGTAGAAAGACCAATTCTCGAATCCCCGTTATCTGC
>NC_051408.1:25592611-25593078 GCF_015228065.2 Penaeus monodon
ACTCCTACCCCTGCAAGCGCGGCAATCCCTGGTTGACGTGCTAAGAATCATGGTTAGCATTGCTGGAGTACTGAGGTGGTGGTCCATGGCAAGAGGTAGGCACTGCGGCAAAGCATTTCCAGGACTTCAACTGAAACCAGAGAGGTATGATTAATACAGGTATTACATGAAATGATTTGCTGATATTTCTACGGGTAAGTGACGTGATCATATGGTGCACACGACCCACAACTGACTCCCCATAGAACCTTGTACGACTCACGCCCTTGTGCCTGGAATGCCTATACCTCTTCCTCGTCTGGTCCATCATTTCTTCGACTGGGTTCCGGGGTTCCTGGATCTGCTAAATCTTCCTCCTCATCCTCGAAACGCAGGTGATAATCTCGATCATCGGCCGGCTGATCGGGATCATCAACTTCTTCCTCGGGTCTCGGCGGCGGTTCAGCAAAGGGCTTGCGCTCTGGACA
>NC_051408.1:25593241-25593776 GCF_015228065.2 Penaeus monodon
GAGTGTGAGGCAGATTTAAGGAAGCATCCAGTCCCAATCCTGGGGATGCTGACCTACCAGTGTGGTCAAAGAATCCTTAAGAACCCTGTTCATCCTTTCAGCCATACCATTTGCCTGCGGGTGATAGCACATCGTATATATGGTCTTTACCTCCAAAATCTGACAAACTTGTCTAAACAACTAGTTTGTAAATTCGCTACCATTATCCGTTAGTAAAGTCCGAGGCGGACCAAACAAAGTAAAAAAATTATCAATAAGAGCATCGGCTACTGAACCAGCCTCTTTGTTAAGTAATGGCACCAATTGTAAATAGCATGTAAAATGATCTATGATAAATAAAACATACCTGTGCCCTCGGGCTGATGATACCATTTCCATCAGCTGAGATTCTCTCAAATGGCTGAGTTACTTCTGGCATAGAAGCGAGGTGTGCTTGCCTGCTGCTGCGAATCAAGCATGGCATCTATGGAATCTACCTTCCTACTCAAAAGGTCTGGAAGGTGATGTGATGCCCCGGGCTTATACTTTACATTAT
>NC_051408.1:25593867-25594562 GCF_015228065.2 Penaeus monodon
ATAGATAGTGAAAGGCCGATCATAGAGATACGCATTCTAATGGCATACCGATTCCACTAAATCGCTTCTAAATCGATTACTGGATAATTGCGCTCCGTATCTCTTAACTTCTGGAAATAATATGCAACGGCCTGGGGGACGCCCTTCTCGTCTTCGTTGCATCAAACAGGACCCAATAGCTACCCCTGGAGCATCCGAGTGAACCTCGAATGGCCTATCAAAGTTGGGTTTACGCAAGACAGGTGCTGTAACCAACCTGTGTTTCAAATCATCGAATGCCTTCTGTTGCTCATTTCCCCATAAATTTCTCTTTCTTCCGCAATAGTCTAGTTAGTGGGGCCCGCCAACGTAGCATAATTATCTACGTGCTTCCTGAAAACGCCAGTGGCACCCAAAAACTGACAGACTTGCCTTACCGTCCGCGGAGGTTGCATCCTCGAGATGGCTTCCACCTCTCAGGGTCAGGAGATATTCCCTATGGGGTAATGAGAAAGCCTAAAAATTTGAAAGAATTTACCGCTAGTTGAGATTTTGAGACATTCAAATGGAATCCTGCTCGAGCCAAGAGGCCAAGAACCTCGTCGAGGTGAGTCAGATGTTCCTCAAAAGATCTAGAATAGATGACAACATCGTCTAAGTATGCTAAAGCATGCATACCCAGAAATGAACTTGAAACTGCGTTGATTGCATGTTGG
>NC_051408.1:25594859-25594925 GCF_015228065.2 Penaeus monodon
GATGTCGATGGGGAAAGGACCCCTTCCCTCAACTTCTCATCACATTCAACCCGAGTCGTGGCACAC
>NC_051408.1:25595016-25596597 GCF_015228065.2 Penaeus monodon
TCTTCTACATGAGCCAAGATGATCAAGTTTAGCAGCCTGTATGAAGTACTCACCCGAAGGAGTGGAAATGGCCAAGACATCTGTACTCATGGGAGGAAAGATATCAAAGTCGCCCGCACCATAACCAATATCGGCAGTACCATGCTGGACATCAAAAGAATCAGTAAAATCATGAAAACACGAATCATTAAAATCTAAAACATTTGTATTTCTGAAACCATCACCAAAATCGAAACCAAATTAGTAAAACGATTAGAAAAATCAGTAAAACCATTTAAAAATGAGAGTCAGTATTATGACACTCTTTACTAAAATCATTTTCTAACCCCGAATCATAAAAATCATTCTTTTTTTTGTGGATTCAAAGACTTGGCCTATACCTTCAAGAGACGGTATATGCCCTCCTTGTTGCAAGATAACTGGAAACTTGCGATCGTTCACCTGGCCTTCCGAAACCCGTGTAAGGCTGCGAAGAATTAACACCTGGGCCGTTTTGCCCGTGACTATTGCATCCATCCTACTTCTGCCTAAAACAACCCCTGACACGAATCTCTCCATCTCTGATGGGCAAAATACCGTCTCTGACGTGGTACCTTCAATTTCCTTGGAGTGTTTTGGCATATGACGCTCGTGTAATATTTTTATATTCAAGGATGAAGTGTCACTATAGGTCATTCGGACACGAACCCCATTAAGCGAGATATAATTTCTTTGTGGGGAGTGAAAAGAGACCATTCTAAAGTTAAATTTCCTTAAAAGATCCATGGCTATTAAGATATCGCCTGAGAATCGAACTTCTTCCGAGACGATGTTTACTTCGTGTTTACGTTTTACTTCCTCGCTAAGGAAAAAGGATAAACTTACTGAAGCACCTCGTAACATGCGAGACGAAGGTCTGACTGATTTGATATTCATTTTAGCTTTCATTTCTTGCTTCATTAACGTTATCTCTAACCCAGTGTCTACAAAGCAAGTACACACTACCTCGCTGACCATCAGAGATACAAGAGGTCTTCCCACCTTAATCTGATCATCAATTGGTATAATCTCTGAATCTTTGACTGATCCAACTTCTTTAGATTCCCTCTGGATTCGCCGCATGGGAAGCTGGGAATGAGCGCGCCCCGTGGGCGGAGGAAATATGACCTTCCTCATTACAGGTATAACACCTAAATGAATTTGATAAACTTGGCACAATATTCTGCCTCCCCCTGCAATCTTTCTCACTGTATGTACGAGAATTATTGAACGAGCAATAAATCGACAGGGATTTCCGAACACGTGACATTTCATTTGGTTTTGCCTGCCTTTCTGTACATTTAGCATTACTCATGCGAATGCTCCAGCATCTCTGTGCAGCATCCACCAAAATCTGAAGTGAATCTTCTTTCAAAATGAGCGCTTCCCTCAGCCACTGTGGCAGCCTTGGAGAAATACCCTACGGATTAATTCGTCTGGCATTCCTATTGACCTTGGGTAATCTCTGACGCCTTGATAAACAACAGATTCTATAGTCCTATAGTATATACAAAGAAGTCAATTGGCGCTTGTCCTGGAGCTAGTTTGTACTCGCTCAGGTGG
>NC_051408.1:25596830-25596918 GCF_015228065.2 Penaeus monodon
AGGAGTTTCAGCCTTGAAAGGTGGAACAGGCTCTTTATAGATAACGTACTCCACTGGATATGGACTAAAATTAGCAGCATTACCAGGA
>NC_051408.1:25596958-25597448 GCF_015228065.2 Penaeus monodon
GAGCGCCATAGCTTTCTGCTAATGTAGCATATCGCTCTTGCATTGCCATGAGTTGATCACTCAATTGCTGACATCTCTGGCTCAATTCCTCGTACATGGAGAGGTCTATATTTTCTTGCAACTGCATAGACATATCACCTGATACTTCTGCTGATCGCGTTGAACTCGCTGAACCCTACTCATCAAGTGCTCACCTACTTCGCTTTTTCATATTACAATTATGGAAGAAACATTGAAACTGAATGCAAATACCAAATGAAGCACCACAACTGTTACGGTTTATCAACCACTTGTTTTCTTTTACCCATACTTGCTTAATACCAAGACACCTTTGCTCTCTCGGCGCTAGCTTAACCTGTTATGCTCGTTACTTTACCGATATTAAGCATGATCTCTCGTACCGTATCAAATTAACTAAACTACTTTAGTTCGTCCCACCGCTCGGCACCAAAAAGAGTCTGGTTAGTGGTGCAGTTGTAGTGAACTGCAA
>NC_051408.1:25598017-25598196 GCF_015228065.2 Penaeus monodon
GTAGAGAACCAAATCACTTTTTCACTTTCCGAAGTAATACCTAGTCAAATCTCTCTCACAACCTATATCATCACACTTCACGACCTCTTAGCTGACTCTCGGGAGGCCATTCCGGGGGTCCCTGAGGTCCGACAGGTAGAAAGACCAATTCTCGAATCCCCGTTATCTGCTTTTGTAAT
>NC_051408.1:25598864-25599331 GCF_015228065.2 Penaeus monodon
ACTCCTCCCCCTGCAAGCGCGGCAATCCCTGGATGACGTGCTAAGAATCATGGTTAGCATTGCTGGAGTACTGAGGTGGTGGTCCATGGCAAGAGGTAGGCACTGCTGCAAAGCATTTCCAGGACTTCGACTGAAACCAGAGAGGTATGATTAATACAGGTATTACATGAAATGATTTGCTGATATTTCTACGGGTAAGTGACGTGATCATATGGTGCACACGACCCACAACTGACTCCCCTTAGAACCTTGTACGACTCACGCCCTTGTGCCTGGAATGCCTATACCTCTTCCTCGTCTGGTCCATCATTTCTTCGACTGGGTTCCGGGGTTCCTGGATCTGCTAAATCTTCCTCCTCATCCTCGAAACGCAGGTGATAATCTCGATCATCGGCCGGCTGATCGGGATCATCAACTTCTTCCTCGGGTCTCGGCGGCGGTTCAGCAAAGGGCTTGCGCTCTGGACA
>NC_051408.1:25599494-25601068 GCF_015228065.2 Penaeus monodon
GAGTGTGAGGCAGACTTAAGGAAGCATCCAGTCCCAATCCTGGGGATGCTGTGGTCAAAGAATCCTTAAGCCCCCTGTTCCCTTTCACCATACATTTCCCTGCGGGGATAGCACGTCGATACGGTCTTTCCCTACAAATCTACAAACTTGCTAAAAAAATTTTTTTTAATTTCGCTACCTTATCCGTTAAAAAAGTCCGGGGGCGGCCAAAAAAAGTAAAAAAAATAATCAGAAAAGGGCATCGGCTACTGAACCAGCCTCTTTTTAAGTAATGGCACCAAACTTAAAACTGTAAAATGATCTAGAAAACCCAAAACATACCTGTCCCCTGGGATGAAACCATTTCCATCAGCTGAGTTTCTCTCAAATGGCTGAGTCACTTCGGCATAAAAAGGGGGGGGTGCTTGCCGGGAAGAAAGATTTTTCCTCTGGCACTCAACAAAATACGAACCTCCGAAAACATTTGCGGAAAATAATAATGATCTCTGAGCCTGCAATATGCTCTAAATATGCCTGGGTGAGCAGCAGATTTATCACAATGAACCATATCCAGGGCTTTACATCTCAAAGAGTAAGGGATGACGAGTTGTCGTATCACCTTCTCTGGAAAAACTCGTAATGATACAAGAGCCGCTTTCCATTAAAATTTGTTGAGCGGGGGGAACCCCCTCCTCGGGCCCTTTTTCCCCCTGAGATAGTATATGATCCTTCCCCACAGCGAGCACTGCGCTGTCCCTCAGCCGCCTGCTGCGAAAAAAGCAGGGCATCTTGGAATCTATTTCCTACCAAAAAAGGTCTGGAAGGGGATGTGACCCCGGGTTTATCTTTACTTTTAAGTTATAGAGGGAGTTCATGGCTCTTTATCTAGATACCGATTTGTGGGTTGTTTAAATACGTAAAACCCAAAGGGGCTATGATCAGTATAATAGTGAGAGGCCGATCTAGAGATACGCATTGTAATGGCGATTGATTCCACTACATGAGCGTTCTAATCATTACTGGATTTGCACTCCGAAACTTTACCTTCTGGGAAAAATTGCAAAGGGGTGGGGGGCGAAAATTCCGTCTTGTTGCACAAAAAGGCCCAATAGCTCCCCTGGGCTCCGAGTGAACCTCGAATGGCCTATCAAAATTGGGGTTTCTCAAGACAGGGTGTTACCAACCTGTTTTCAAAAAACGAATGCCTTTTGTTGCCCTTTCCCCCTAAATTTCTCTTTTTTCCGCAACATCTAGTTAGGGGGCCCCCAACGTACATATTTTCTACGTGCTTCCCGAAAACGCCGTGGGAAACCCAAAAACGACAGACTTGCCTTTCCGTCCCCGGGGGTTCATCCTCGGATGGCTTTCCCCCCCTCGGGGGCAGGGATTTCCCTAGGGTTAAAAGCCTAAAAAATTTTAAAGAATTTACGCTAGTTGAAATTTTGAGAATTCAAAGAATTGCTCGAGCCAAGGGGCCCAAAAACCTCGTCGAGGTGAGACATAGTTCCTCAAAAGTCTAGAATAGATACAAAATCGTTTAAATTGCTAAAACACGTACCCAGAAAAGAACTTAAAAATACGGTGATTGATGTTGG
>NC_051408.1:25601148-25601400 GCF_015228065.2 Penaeus monodon
TTTAAACGTCCCTTAGTTTTACCTCTATTTCCAGTAGGCGGGCTTAGCATCATGCAGAGAAAACCTTTTTGCAACCCGATAAATTTATCGACACCGTCTATCCTGCATGGGTTGCTCTGCTGAGGGGATCCTATAATTGCGCAGGAGCGTATACCCCCTCTATTTTTCTTCCACCACAGGGATAACCAAGGGGTGTCGATGGGGGGAAAAGGGCCCTTCCCCCAAATTTCATACATTCATCCCGAGTTGGGC
>NC_051408.1:25601489-25602609 GCF_015228065.2 Penaeus monodon
TCTTCTACATGAGCCAAGATGATCAAGTTTAGCAGCCTGTATGAAGTACTCACCCAAAGGGGTGGAAATGGCCAAGACATCCGTACTCACGGGAGGAAAGATGTCAAAATCGCCCGCACCATAACCAATATCGGCAGTACCATGCTGGACATCAAAATAAACAGTAAAATCATGAAAACACGAATCATTAAAATCTACAACATTTGTATTTCTGAAACCATCACCAAAATCAGAAACCAAATTAGTAAAACGATTAGAAAAATCAGTAAAACCATCTGAAAAATGAGAGTTGCTATTATGACACTCTTTACTAAAATCATTTTCTAACCCCGAATCATAAAAATCATTCCTTGTGGATTCAAAGACTTGGTCTATACCTTCAAGAGATGCTATATGCGCTCCTTGTTGCAAGATAACTGGAAACTTGCGATCGTTCACCTGGCCTTCCGAAACCTGTGTAAGGCTGCGAAGAATTAACACCTGGGCCGTTTTGCCCATGACTATTGCATCCATCCTACTTCTGCCTAAAACAACCCCTGACACGAATCTCTGTCACTATAGGTCATTCGGACACGAACCCCATTAAGCGAGATATAATTTCTTTGTGGAGAGTGAAAAGAGACAATTCTAAAGTTAAATTTCCTTAAAAGATCCATGGCTATTAAGATATCGCCTGAGAATCGAACTTCTGAGACGATGTTTACTTCGTGTTTATGTTTTACTTCCTCGCTAAGGAAAAAGGATAAACTTACTGAAGCACCTCGTAACATGCGAGACGAATGTCTGACTGATTTGATATTCATTTCAGCTTTCATTTCTTGCTTCATTAACGTTATCTCTAACCCAGTGTCTACAAAGCAAGTGCACACTACCTCGTTGACCTTCAGAGATACAAGAGGTCTTCCCACCTTAATCTGATCATTAATTGGTGTAATCTCTGAATCTTTGACTGATCCAACCTCTTTAGATTCCCTCTGGATTCGCCGCATGGGAAGCTGGGAATAGGCGCGCCCCGTGGGCGGAGGAAATATGACCTTCCTCATTACAGGTATAACACCTAAATGAATTTGATAAACTTGGCACAATATTCTGCCTCCCCTTGCACAATATTCTGCCTGCC
>NC_051408.1:25603851-25603941 GCF_015228065.2 Penaeus monodon
CTTGTGATGAAGCTTTATTTGCCGAGAAATATAAAACAAAGGGCACTACACTAATCTACCTAAAACTCGCTTAAAATCATTTTAAAATGC
>NC_051408.1:25604577-25605247 GCF_015228065.2 Penaeus monodon
GGATTAGCTGAGGGCGACAAAAAGTATGCGCTCCACGAGGAAGGATAGGAAGGCAAGGACGCAGCCTGAGGGAGACAAGGTTTATGAAAACATTTTCAGGTAGAATGGTGACTCCATGGTTTATGCTCCTTTCGATTTTTAACTGCTTTATGGGGTAAAACAGTTTACCTGTTAACTGACGATACAGAGAAGTTGCTAAATGATCCCGAATATAGAAATGAGTAGAAGACTTTATAGTCGCCTTTGCGCTTTAGGACGTAATTGGGATATACTTTCCTAAGTTCTCAAAAATAAAGAAAATATTTTATTGCATTTAATAAGGTATAATAAGGATGGTTATAAGCTTTGTAAGTTCTACATTGATAATGATTATTGTTATAATTAAATAAGATTTTTTTTCATTATTTGCCATTATATGTAGTTACATGTCGAAGTGTGTTTTATAGTGACCATATAGATTGTAAATCGGAATAAAAGGTATTCGCAAGTAAGCAACAAAAAATACAGGTATATGTTGACAGCACGGGGTCAGGGACAGAGCTCCCGATGGATAGATGCTAGTAAACATTCGAGGAGAAGATAAAACCAACGGAGGACCAGAGTTAGCGGAACAGCATATTGGTCTGGAGAGTAAGGGTGTTGACGGCGTTAGCCTTGGGGTCTTCGACGG
>NC_051408.1:25605367-25605728 GCF_015228065.2 Penaeus monodon
CTTAGGATATGTAGTAACTTTGCCTTATATTATCATACTTTAAGCATCAGAAAGATATCCATTTTTACAACGAAATACCTACACACCTGCCAGAAGAACACTGAGCGGCCCCAGGAATGCCTCAATACTGAGCGCCGAGATACCCTCCGTACGGTCGGCACTCGGCGGGCGCAAGCACTGGCTGGTGTTGGTGATCTGATCTCCTATCCACTTCGATAATATGCCGGAATGCTTTATGATGTCAATACTGAGGTACAGTCATGTAAAAAATGGGGAACAATTCAAGTAAAATTAGACATCAAATAAAACTGATATAGATTCCGAATACCTTCTGTTTTTCATCTTTCACTGGCTGATTCTG
>NC_051408.1:25605753-25605879 GCF_015228065.2 Penaeus monodon
TCCTACTACTCACATTCGATTAGCATCCGCCAGATAAGAAGAATTCCTTTTAAAGGCAATGCCCATCATAGCGCTGGACAAAACTTTTTCACGAGTTATGTATAAGTGGCAACGACCAGTTGAGCT
>NC_051408.1:25618369-25618912 GCF_015228065.2 Penaeus monodon
AGGAAAGTAACCTGAAATCCCAGGACTGGCTTCTTCATAGTAGTTTCATCCCATATCCCGGCAAATTCTCCATTTAGCAATGGCTTGGCGAGATGACCAACAGTCCTTGAAGTAGCCTGACGCTCATGGCAGCCGCCTTACGCCTGTACGGTCCTCGGATTCCTAAAAAAGACAAAGTAAGAATCTTATTGTAACGAAATGGAGAGAAGCGGAATTTTCCATTCTGTGAATCTGGCAATTAGAAGCGTATAAGCCACGATTTATGGAGGGTCAAGGCGAAATGTTGAAAAATAACTCGAAACCCTCTGTTCTAATTGCTATAGAATTCTTCTTTTTTGTATGTATACACAAAGGCATTTATCGGTTTAGCTTGAACTAATGATTGCCAGGAATGGTAGTTATCATTGGCTGACAGCTATATATCCATAAGAATGTTAACCCTCCGAACACGCAACCTTTTTCTACATTACGCAAATCGACTTCTTTTTTGCATTGTTTGTTTAATTGATACTTAAAACTGGAGATCTGTGTAGAACGATTCTA
>NC_051408.1:25618964-25619375 GCF_015228065.2 Penaeus monodon
CCATAGGGAACAGTGAAGCGCCCATTTAGATGGGCACTGGCACTGGCTAAGCTCTTCCATCCCTTTAAATAGGTTATCATGCTTCAGAGTCATCCTATCGTTTAAAATGATGAATAAACGATTAATATTACAGTTTTCTAATAATTTTATGTGAGGTATTATCGTTTTCAATATCTTAGAGAACAAAATAAATCTATTTTCATTTGATGATACTGAATTTAGTTACTTAGCAAGTCACTAAACTACCTATTTTTTCGCATTATGTCTGACTGTGGTATTTCACCCTGCAGCCAATAGTTAGTACCCCACTTTCACCTTTGGTAATAACATTTTTTTTTTCACACACACCCCTCACCCTATGCTATGTTATTTTCATTAAAATGTGTTTTCTGTGTCCTGTCCTGTCTGTCT
>NC_051408.1:25619483-25620996 GCF_015228065.2 Penaeus monodon
CTTGTGTAAACATTGGCACAAAGGAAGAAACCTGAAAGAGCTGGCCAGGTCTTGCTGTGGTCGCGAAAGGGTGTTGACACTATTCCCAATAAATTTCAATTTTTTTACACTTTCTTGTAAGTTTGATCAAACAAATTCAGACCTCTTCATTCTTTGGTTGTCTGTGTTGCTCTCTGTATAGGGCTGTAGAAAGGTTAGTCTCTTTTGTTTTCCTACACCACAGTACTTTACACATGGATTAATATTATTACATCACTCATATTGGTGGGTAATGATTATATGTGCTAGGGCCAACGTTAACAGTTCTGCTGTAGCCGTGTAAAATAAAACAAAAAGTAAGTATCTGATGTAAAATGTAACTCCCTTTTAATATTGTATTTGTTCATGTAGGTTTATTTTATGATAATAATTAAACAAAAAGTTAAGATTTATCTTCGTTTAAATGATGCAGAGAAGAAAATTTAACTATCATAAAATTTACGTGTAATGGAAACATCAGACGTAAATGTATCTTTAGTCTGACATTATCCTAAACGCGTTCTAACATCCTGCACAGTGCCAATTTGAATTGCAGTAATTTTCTTTCTACATATACAGTAAATGTCATACTAAAATTATCAGTTTATTTCACACATAGTTGGCTTAATTAGGTCTAGATTATGTGTTGTGCGACGATCAGATCATTTAATCAAAGATTATAGCCTTGTAAGGCAGCATTGCTTGTTTTTTCCGAGCATGAGCCTTCACTTCGTTCAACAGTGTTTCATTTTTTACATAGGAAATAAATACCTAATTATAAAATTAACAGAAACTTAGCACTTTGAAATTAGGCCACTTTGCCCCCTTGTCGCCATTTAAAATGGGCTAAAATGCTTACCTCGGGGGTAAAACTTTAATTATATTATTTTTTACCTCAAGGAACTTGGTGGCCATAGAACCCGCCTCAAGACGCCAGGGTAGGTCATCCTGAGCAACCAAGTCCTCCAAAGAGTCAATAGGGATGGTAACCCGAGGCAAAGTCAGCATTGCAGTTAGAATCCCACTGTAGGATGACATAAAAACCAGGGACGCCAACAACCAGGTAGTCACGATCAGTCGCCCTCCATGATTCTTTGGAATCCACTCTGAACCTATGGTTTAAGTGGGTTTAGATTGGTAAAAAAATCGATTTCTTTCATTCTTTCATAAAGGAATATGCATGTAAACTAAATATGATATATTCATGAAAAGTAAGAACAAACCTAAACCTACTCTCTTGTGTAAGAGTTTGAATGACCCAGGCTGCTGACTTGGTCGTCAGATTCTTGGTGAAGGTTTCAAATATCCGATCCTCTGTAGACGTGAGTATCCTCATGGTGGTTCCAATGGCTAAGATGCTTAGTGAGAAAAGCAACCACACCTGTTGCATGGAGGAGACGAAGGTAAGGAGAATTATTAATCATGACTAAAAAACGGTATATCCTCTGTAGGTGTATGTACATTTTTTCGTATGCATATATACACACATATGAGT
>NC_051408.1:25624339-25624415 GCF_015228065.2 Penaeus monodon
GCCGGAGTGATGCCATTTATTTAAAATATGTTTTATAGAAAAAGGGGAAATAAAAAATAAAAAAAAAATAGGGGGG
>NC_051408.1:25625830-25626113 GCF_015228065.2 Penaeus monodon
CTTTCTATCGCCAGATGGAATCCGTGTCACTGAATAAAGCAGCACACTCACGTCTAGAGTGAAAGGCTTGAGGAAGCCCGACACGTCGCTCTGAAGGCCTGGTCTGACGGTTAGTATGGCTTTGTTGTCGTTGTGGACTGCCACCGTGAAATCGACCACCGTCTCCCTCTGAGGCGTGATGGTGAACGGCCCAAGTGCAAACTCCACTTCCTGTTGATGGATATCGCATTCACCATAAAGAAATAAGCATGACCCATTGCCTTTTTCTTATATCGCCATTGTT
>NC_051408.1:25626960-25627367 GCF_015228065.2 Penaeus monodon
GGGATCTGCATAATCAATAACTAAGAAACACGACATTCACCTCTCTCTCGAGCATGCCGACCATTCCCGACCAGGATCCGTTGTCCAGCCGAGCGCCCCATAGGCTGTCAGGTGGCCTTACCACCAAGTAGCTGTAATAATGAACAAATAGCAGTTCATAAGAAAGCCTCTGTATTATTTTGCGTATAGTAATGTAGACATTACGATTCGTAATGCTTTTTTTTCTAAAAACACCATCTTTTCTTAATATATCGATTATTTCACATAGACTATTGCATGGATGCTTACTCGAAGTTCATCATACTGGCAAAGATTTCGAGGACGTTTCCCATGGGACCCGAAACAGTAATAGTGCCATTTTCTTCATTAACTCGTGTCCAGGGTACCCACTGTGAAATAAAAAAGGG
>NC_051408.1:25628280-25628828 GCF_015228065.2 Penaeus monodon
CGTGTGTTCTTTCGCATATATATGAGTTAAATCTAAACGAATTACCTGTTCAGCTGCTATCCTCAACAGGGGCCTTGTATCATTCATGCCGTGAAAGTCACTTGCTAAAACTTGTGAAAGAGCAGTTAAAATACGGAGGGAACTTATCTTTTTAGTTATTTATTATCTTCAGCTTGTTAATCTAGTCTGTGTGTGAAGCATACAGAAATGGAAAAAAAATATATGAAATAGAAAAAAATATGTACAGAATGCGCTGAAAATGTGTCACCAAAACGTCCCGAGTAAAGGCAAGCCGCTCACGAGGAATCCCCAGTTCCTCCTACGAGCTAGACACAACGACAAACAACCGCTGTCACACTCCTGGTTATATATAAGCATCTCAAGCCACCTTCTAATACATCAGTGAATGCGAGGATGATTTATGTAAGGCCTTGAGCCAACAGTTTTCTCCACATCTGATGAATATTTTTTAAGGCCGATGAAAAACAAATCAAGTCTCGCATAGTCTCCAAGATTATCGTAGGAAAACAGGCATTTCTCTTTAATTT
>NC_051408.1:25628855-25629040 GCF_015228065.2 Penaeus monodon
TGTCTTTTACTGAATGCAGGTATTGTATGAATTATTTTTGATAAAATAAGTTGTGTAGAATTTAACTGCATCTGCAAATATTTATATAGTGATATTCAACAGAACAACAAAAAAAGTGTAGAATTTAACTGCATCTGCATATATTATACAGTAATATTCAAAAAACAACAACAAAACAAAAAAAA
>NC_051408.1:25629135-25629232 GCF_015228065.2 Penaeus monodon
GAATAAATAAATTCAACAGAAGCAGTAATGCTATACCAATAAAATTTATTATTTATTACTATGATAACTGATACTATTAGTCATCTAAAACGAAAGT
>NC_051408.1:25631674-25632026 GCF_015228065.2 Penaeus monodon
GGCGATTAACAAAAGCTTGTAAAATGCCATGTCAGTGAAGTGAGCTCGCTTGTCAATACCTATAGGAAAGTCTAATTTAGTCAATAACTCCTTATTAACATTTTTAACAAGGAGGTTAGAAGGAGCAGAATTTTAAATAAATGTTGTGTATAAGAATATGTTACAGCATATGCTTTTACATTGACGATAACATAAAAAATATACTCTTATTTTGACATACCCTTAAACATAAATATACATATAAACAATAAATAACGATATCTAATACCAGAAGAGTAAAGAGACATCTGTATGATAGAATTGCCAGGTGGTGATTTTTTTTATTACTAGGGAATTTACATGAAATAATTTA
>NC_051408.1:25635947-25638059 GCF_015228065.2 Penaeus monodon
TGCTGCAATTTTTGTTACTATTAATCATTATTTAGAAACGGACTGTTACATCTAAGGGAATTTTAAATGATACTGAGCTAAATAATCGATCAGACTCCTCCTTGAGTAGAAGAACATTTTTACGTAAGTTATATATGTATTGCAAAGGATCAGATAATACAGAAGCCAGTGAATGGCACATACGAAAATCATGGGTCGTGGAGAGTACAATTACACACTTAGGTGGATAAAGCAGTCGTTTTAGATATCATTGTCTGAGAGTTGTGCTTTTACATGTAGCTGTTATGTAATAAAGCTCCAGTAGAATGTATTGTTGCATCTGCCTTTTGATTCCAATTTGCGGCGTCCCTCTTGGTGAGACCACGGTTCGTCTATCAGTTTGGTAATGTGTCATCTGAGCAACGATTTCAAGGTCGCCCAACTGGCTTCCTCTGCCAAGTATTGTCTTTGCCAATCTCTGAAGGCGAGTCAGTTGTCCGTTAGGCTTAGTCGCTTGTCCCACATTGTATAAGTGACAGTCAACAGATACGTTTGGAGCGAGCCCACAGTGTAGCCTGTAAAGTACATATAAGGCACGTAGCTCCACTTCCACTTAGCCTACTGACTCACACCACTGCTTCTGATTCGTGTATAAAGTAATGGCATATTCATAAAGTTCCCTTTGTGACAAAGTAGTAAACTTTTGAAAGTGCAACTGCTGTAATATGTTTAGCAAGAGAAATCTGTTGAGAATAGTGGCATCTTACTGTGTAAACAGAGGATAATTCTATATAAAAAACACAAATGCCACTGACTGGTTGATGCTGAAACACAGTATTGGGCAAGACTGTAAGATAATAGAAATAATGAGTAAGTTAACAGGAATCAGTCACAAGGGAGTCCCAAACATGTGACCAGAGATACCATTTTGGTGATTTTCGACTAAATCGAGCGAATTTGAATGTTAATCTGGCGTGGAAAATTCTGAAATTCACAAGAGTAAACAGTATTTTTTTGTCAAATCTAGTGGGAAGGATTTTTTTTAGTTCGCCTTAACGGATTTTGAAAGATGCATCGACGACCAGTCTCTACAGGCATCACTGGTTTCGTTTTTCGAGGCTTTCAAATATGTCCTATGTTTGAGGGATCGCTGGGGCTTACATACAAATTTTAAAGTTACCTGTTCCAAGTGATATATAATATAAATATAACATCGAATCATTATAGGGCAGAAAATGGATTAAAAATTTGAGATTATAGAATACAGCAAATAAGCAATGTCATGAGCCCCGAATAATGGCATAATCATACACACTTAGTTGATAACATCCAATAATGGCAAAATATTGGCAAGTCAATAAATCTAGCTTAAGACATTAGAATACACATTAATTATGGATTGCTTGATAGTGAAAGGCTATAGGAAGGGCCTTGTGGCTTGGGAATTGCATATCTGTAGTATATTATGGAATGAGCATTGGTGTGAAAATGTGCTTTGGATTAAGGCCAGGCTAGTAGATTAGATATTGATGCACGATTATCAGTGTTGAATTAAGGGATTGGTACCACTAATGTATTAAGGCCAACAACAAGGTGCATCAACACTCGATTATTTACTGGATATGAGAATATGATTAAGGTTTTGACAAACGATTATGAATTATTAGAAATAAATGAATTTTGGATTGGACAACACTGGATTCTAGATTTGACATTCAAATTCTATTTTGGGTTGTTCATTAACACTGGATGGTTGACCAGTATTAGATTTAGGACTGAACTAGAATGTTGATTGTTCGTTTACTATAGAAACGACATCATCACTGGATTATAGATAGAAAGACTTTATTGGCATGTTCTTGGGAGAAAGAAAATTGTGGAAGAAAATAGAAACTAGACATCTATACAAGAATATAAGCTTCAAATTCATACCGTCATTAGTACTGGATTGTGGCTTAGGCACTGAACGTGGATTGCAGATCGATCATGGACTGTAGATTGGTCATTAACAGAAATTAGACTGGCACCGGCCGATTGAATATAGAGTGGGTTATGGGTTCGATAATGGATTATGAATTAGGCATAGATGCTGGTTTATAATGGACTGGATATTAGATAGGTTTATGCATTGGT
>NC_051408.1:25638204-25638568 GCF_015228065.2 Penaeus monodon
ACCAACATTAGGATTATAATTATGATTATGTGAGTCCATTCATTAGACAGATATTTTTCACTCAAACTACAGCAGATGAGTTTTAGGGAAGCTGAAGCATGTGTTTTGAATATCATAATCTCTCCACTACGATTATGTAGCAATTAAACAATTCATATACAGTGCACATACATAATTATTTCGAAAAGAGCTACTGGTAGCAAAGAACAAATGATGCTTTGAATACACGTATTGATAACCTTTGTTCATTCCAGAATTATGGCCAATATCTTGGATGCAGACATACTCGATCTAGTCACTCTTACGGTAACATCAGAATTCTGAAATGAAAGTTTTTTAGATTATTAAATCTACAGCAGCAGAG
>NC_051408.1:25641248-25641811 GCF_015228065.2 Penaeus monodon
CTACTTTTATGCTATTTATGCATTAAACGGGTAGTGTGACTTCCGTAAACCATTTTACGTACTCTTGATACAGAAGAACATATGTTCGCCCAAAAACGAAAGAACTCCAGCCAATGTCCCTTGAATATAAAAGGGAATAATTATTATTACTGTTATGGTAATGATGAATAGAAAATATCCTTGGTAATTTTCTTGTTGCATATAATATGCAGACATGATAGGAGGGAAACAAAAAATATTCGAATCTTAAATTAGCATGTAGCATTTTCAATCAGTGAAAGGTGATAAATGACATATACCAAGAAAAGTCTCACCGGCGCCGAGCACGAGCAAAGGTCCGTGGAAAGCCGAGAGACTGAGGGGAGCGATGCCCTCACTGCGATCCGCAGCGGGAGGTCGTAGGCACTGGCTCGTGTTGTGGATCTGCTCGTCCAGCCAGTGGCTCAGTAGGCCGGACTCTTTCACCCTGTTGATGCTTTTAACACGTTCAGCGATGTATTATTAAAGGCGTCGTTATAATATCAATTATGAGAAGGATAATAGATAGCCTTATATTATTGGTG
>NC_051408.1:25642870-25643414 GCF_015228065.2 Penaeus monodon
TGAACTTCTTCCAGATTCCTTCTCCTACAGAATATATAATTGATTAGTGATAGCCTCCCTCCACTACTATAAGTTTCGTATCTATGGTTCTTGAAGAAAGTAAGAACTATTACTAGGTATGCTATTACAAAATCTATGATGCTTTCCCCTTCCTCATTTCTTCCCTCCATGTATTCTAGATATAACTCTCTCGTCTGTTCCTACTTAGATCTCTTCCTGTGATTATTTCTCATCCTCGGTGATAGATATACGTATTCCATCCATATCTTGCCAGAATTTTAACTTTTCTTCCTCCTTATAACATGACTGTGCATATACGGGGCTACATTAACTTTCATAATCCGACTGGTCAATCTTTAGACTTCAACTATTTTGCCTTTCATAACACTACTAAGAATAACACATCTGCTCCACTATACGGTAATTTATAACCCTCACCAATTTCCTTAGTTTTGTCACCCTTCCAGCACGTTTCTTGCACAAACAATATATCAACTCGCCTATTCTTTATTCATAGCAGCATTCATAGTGTACGTTTAACGTA
>NC_051408.1:25646244-25646381 GCF_015228065.2 Penaeus monodon
TCGCTGCAAACAGGTAAGTTGAGTTCCTCTTGAAGGCAATGGCAAACATCGAAGCTGAATACACTTTCTCTCGGGCTATGTAAAGGTGACACCGTCCACTTGTGCTTTTGAGAGCATGTTTCATTATAAGCTATCAT
>NC_051408.1:25647025-25647092 GCF_015228065.2 Penaeus monodon
TTTAGGTATCCCTGCTGTTAAGCAGGGATACCTAAAGCAAAGGCGGATGAGCAATTTCGCTACCAAC
>NC_051408.1:25647227-25647333 GCF_015228065.2 Penaeus monodon
ACTTTACAATCATGAATGTCAATTTAGCCATGCCCCCTAGTCTCTGGTCAGGGGATGCTCAGAATTTCTGGGGTTTTGTTGATTGAGTCCTTTCTCAAATCTATGG
>NC_051408.1:25647367-25647489 GCF_015228065.2 Penaeus monodon
GTCGGGTGGCGTTGAGTTTAATCCTGGCCCTAACTGTCCAAAGTATTGCAACTTACTTTTTAGTAATATTCGTGGACTTCACGGGAATTTAGATGAACTTGCATTTATCTCAACAAAATTTG
>NC_051408.1:25651685-25652313 GCF_015228065.2 Penaeus monodon
CACTCTTTGTCAATTCTTTGACATGCACAAATCTTAAAGAGTAATTGGAAATAAGGAAAATCGATCTAAATGCCCATGCCTTCATTTCTCTGATCGCCTTGGCCTTGTGTTGTGATATACAACTCCGATGACCAAGTAGCAAATCTAATGTCAAATGGGAATTTCAAATTTAGTTAATGAAAAAAGTAAGACATCTAATTCAAGAGGATACTAGAATTACGTTTGATATTTCTTCCTCTTAAAGGACACGCTCTCTGTAACACCCGCCATACATACCTTGTCCAAAAAAAAAAATCCTATATCGCCTATAAATCGTTCAAATCCAATGACCAATTAGTGTTTCTGACCTGACGGAAATGTTAATTTACAGGCACATAGGATGGAATGACATGCACGATAAAAATCTATATTTCAAAGATAATTGAAAACATTCTAATGCCACATATCAACATTAAGTTATTAGTATCGGTTTGTTTATGGCATCAATAGGAAATAATCAATAATAATAAACCCAGTTACGTTTGTTTACTTATACTGTATCTTCTATTCCAGTATGCAAGGTTTGCTGAGGATCTCCTCCCTAGTCTAGTCCTCTGACTGCATTACTTTCATTGTCCCAGTAAGAAGC
>NC_051408.1:25654556-25655407 GCF_015228065.2 Penaeus monodon
TCAATAAGCTACTCAAGTCACTGATGTAAATGACTTTCTTTCATTACTGACATATTGACTTTAAAAATCGCCATAAAAAGACAGAAGCGCCGAGCACGAGCAAAGATATCCGTACCTGAAGTCCCATGACATAGCCTTTTTCATGGTAGTTTCGTCGCAGATGGCAGCGTACTTTCCACTGGCAATATCCTGTCGTGCCGTCCAGCAGTCTGGAAACGTTCCTGATGAATGGGTCACAACCTTTTCTCGAACAGGGTCCCCGGAATCCTGTAGGACGTCACGAATTAATAAATTTCTTTAAAACAGTGGCGGTAACTAGAAAACATTCCAGTCGACCGGCTCACTAACCAGTAAAAACTTCGGTGTCATTGATCCGGCCTCAAGACGCCACGGTAGTTTAGCTTGAGCCACAAGGTCACTCAAAGAATCTATTGGAATAGTAACTCGAGGCAAAGTCAACATAGCGGTTAGGATACCACTATAGGAGGACATAAACACAAGAGAAGCCAGAAGCCACGTAATAACGACGAGTCGACCGCCATCCTTCTCGGGCAGCCAGTGCGAGCCTAATGGGGAAGAGACGAAACATTTACATTGTGGGAACTATGAGTCTGACTTAAACTCGTCCTCGCTCTACAATATCCAACCTTCAGCAATAACTTTCAGAAAACTTACTCTCTTGTGTTAACGTTTGAAGGACCCATGCAGAGACTCTCGATGGTAAATTCTTGTTAACGAAGCTGAAAATCCTCCCTTCTGCCCAGACAACCAGCACCATAGCAATGCTGATGCATATCAAGGCAGTTAGTGTCAGGAGCCACACCTGGAAGGAAAACTACACCTCAGTTTGA
>NC_051408.1:25655950-25656499 GCF_015228065.2 Penaeus monodon
AGGAAGCCTGAGAGATCATTTTGGATCCCTGGCCTGATCAGCATGATAGCTTGATTGTCATTATGGACAGACACGGTGAAGTCGCTCACTGACTGCCGTTCAGGTGTTACCGTGAAGGGACCCAGAGCGAATTCCACTTCCTTGCAGGGGAAAAAGGAACTCTCACATTTAAGGGAATGTCATTTTAAAAAGAAATATAATAATAAGTTAATAGTAGTGCATAATAATCTCAACACAAAAAAAAATACAGTAATTAGATGAGTAAAGCAAATTTTGACTAGTTTAAATAATAATTCCAAAAAAATTATTTGAAGAGTATTTTCAAATTATTGCAACATTAGTCGGGAATCTCAAAAGATTCCTTCTCAACATAAAATGTTCATGATGATTAGAGAATTCCAAAAGCTACTCTCAAAAGTTTAGTTTATTGGAAAGTTGAATATATTACGTGTTTGGGATACTAATCTATAGACTGTGATTGCACGTTACTTTATGGCGGGAAATTCCAGCTTCTCGTGTACCATGACTTTTTTTTCTCTTTTTTTTACG
>NC_051408.1:25656577-25656879 GCF_015228065.2 Penaeus monodon
TTGCTTTCCATTTGCGTGTATGTGCGTTTGGTTTCCTTTCTTTGTCATTTTATGCTTCCCACAGAGTGTTTCTTTGAGAAGCCAACACTTACCTCTCTATGCACCATTCCCATCATCCCAGACCACACACCATCTGGTCCCTCGGCGCCCCAGTAACCGTCGGGAGGCCGTACCAGTTCGTAGCTACATTTAGAGGACACTATTAATCGATGTTCCTTAATGTGGGCCTACAGAAGTTCTTCAGAAGTCATAATGATAACTTTTTTTTATAAATCTGAAGATAACAACAATGAACATTCTAA
>NC_051408.1:25663153-25663375 GCF_015228065.2 Penaeus monodon
AACATAGGCTAAAGCCATTCCGATACATCGGTTCTTCATAGATAGTTATAGCAAGACCTATGTCATTATTTGTATCGCCGATACTGTATTGCAAGGTAATATCCCATCTGATGTGTATATATTTACCTGGGAAGTTTGGTGTGAGGCAATGATTGTGTTTCATACCCAGATAATTTGAAGTAATATGGATATATGTGGAATTTCAACAGAAAAGTAATTACT
>NC_051408.1:25663770-25664114 GCF_015228065.2 Penaeus monodon
TGTGCAAATGAAAGGTTTTTATAAAAAAAAAAAAATATGAATAGATAAGAAAATACACGAATTTTCTTTTTTCTTCTTTTTTCTTTGCATTAGACAGATATTTTTTTTTAGTATTCGACAGATATATTTCCGAAATATTTAGGGGTAGTATGTAAAAAGTATATTCTATAATTTGCCAACTAATGACTTGTAGTTCCACATAAAATCCGAACTTTCTATACAGCACCTTAAGCCTGCAAGGCGTTACTAACAGAAGGGCCTGCATTATATACATGAAATTCTTCCTAAGCATTCCAAATCAAACTTTGCATGTTGTGTCATCAGTTAATGAAGAAAAAAAATAC
>NC_051408.1:25664176-25664371 GCF_015228065.2 Penaeus monodon
TTACGATCTTGTGTTGCCTTGTGTCTAATGGACAGAAAATTCAAATTTAAATATCTGCCAGAAATTATTATTATATGGCATTCATCGATGTATCTATTTTTTCGATAGATGTTGATTTAAACCCCCAATCGATACCGATAAAACGAAATTCTTACTGACTAGCTAAGACCATGCCGATACCAATATACCCTATAC
>NC_051408.1:25665038-25665687 GCF_015228065.2 Penaeus monodon
AAGAGAATCGTAGTCAAGGCAAACCTAAAAGAGAGGATTGAAAATCTCAGTCGCTCACCTGAAATTGATTTTTGCTGCAAATATATCCAGAAGATTTTTCATGGGTCCACTGATGGTAAGTCGTCCGCCATTGCTGTCTTGTGTGACCCTCGTCCATGGCACCCACTACAGGGGGGGGGGGGGATTGAACAGCTTGTATTATAAAACTTGGATCGAAACATCAAAACGATGTGATTTTTTCCCTGACTTCAGAAAAAAATGTTGTGCAAAGTATATATGATAAGTAAGTAAGATATCGGCGAAAACATTTTCATTGTTTATCTAACTGTTAATCTTGAAAAAAAGAAATTGAAAAGAAATCCTAAGAAATAAACATGTAAATAAACAGTTTACAGTACCTCTTCAGCAGCTATTTTCAAGAGAGGTTTATCAGAATTCATAACCGCTATTTTCCCGCCTGCACCACAGGGCTGGTTATCGGAGATTGACAGAAAAGGCTTGCACGCCGGACAGCTGCGTGAGGGAAGTTAAAGAGGAATAGGAAGATTTCCAAGCATTACGATTTGTTATTGTCTTATTTAACTGGTTTGGGTTGAGGACTCGAGAGAAAGGGTCTTGCTCAGATGCTTCTATTTAGTTAACTTTTCAA
>NC_051408.1:25665752-25665885 GCF_015228065.2 Penaeus monodon
AATTTTTTCAGCTTACTCGAAGCTTTTTGTGTTTACATCGTGTACATTTGCACTTCAATCTGGAGAAGCTTGGATACCTAGGTCACGTTACAGTGGTTTGAGAGAAAAAAGGTAAATGTGTATACATACATAC
>NC_051408.1:25666086-25666152 GCF_015228065.2 Penaeus monodon
AAAGACAGTCCCCCAGACATGGAAGACCTTGCTGCTGTCCTGAGCCCAAACTTCCAAATTAAGAAA
>NC_051408.1:25666406-25666524 GCF_015228065.2 Penaeus monodon
TGGGCGAATGAGGAAGTTTCCTGACAGGTCTTGGTTGATCTGTTACTCGAGCTGTTACGTTACTGTTGATACTAGAACCTACTGCATGGAATGAGGTGCTCAAAACTATTGTTCAGAC
>NC_051408.1:25666563-25667084 GCF_015228065.2 Penaeus monodon
AAGGTTTGTGTGTTCTCGCGATGGTCCTCAGAGAACAACTTATCCGATGCATTAGCAAAAATTTTCATGTTGGTCTATGTGATCTATATCCATATCAATATACATTTCATGATAATCTTTTATTTAATCATAGTTACAGCAGATCAAGCGAACGCTTTGCAAAGGTACATTATTTTGTGCCAGCAAGATGAATAAAAGATATGCTAATTACCATGGCGCATGAAACTGAAAGTAAGAAGGAAAATTATTTCAGGAAAACATTCACAGCGCTAGAGGTTTGAAGTCCATCTCACCTGTGCTCCTGATACCGCGTTCGCCAAACAAATGATGTAGCGAAACTTCATCACTTGCACCTTATAGTGAGGCACTCCATCTACTTTTAAAATTAATTTTAACAATGTATCAGTGTCATCCAGAAGGGTCGGTTATGCATGATTTTTCAATGAATGCAGTCGGTAGTTGTCAATGAATATTTGCGCGTCAGTGCATACCTAAGGCGCTTAATAGACATCCATTGTTTC
>NC_051408.1:25668367-25668661 GCF_015228065.2 Penaeus monodon
TTCACCCACATACACATAAGTAAGAGTGGCGCTCCTCACCGCAGCCTCACGTATCCCCGTGACCTCCGGCATCTCGCAACCTGTTCGCTTTTCCGCTCTGGGGAGCCACTTTTCAGTGTGCCAGTCGCCGCCTTGTCGTTCTCCCACATCTTTGTTATTCTTTCACATATTTCTTTTTCTTTAATTACGGATTTTGGGAAGTTTTAGGATTCTTTTAGTTACACCCGTTTGGGTCCGGTTTTCTCTAGTTTTATTTTGCTTTACTTTCCATTCATGATGTTATTCGTTTTTATA
>NC_051408.1:25668872-25669180 GCF_015228065.2 Penaeus monodon
TCTGAACTATAGCCGGCTTCAGTCCGCCCGGTACTTCAGGGAGACAAAAGTTACGTGTGTCCTGACATTTGTATTATGTATCAATTAGGAGCTGGACTAACTTAATTTATATAATGAGAATCAGTGAGGGAGATGGTAATTTTCATATTACGACCCCATTTCATACCATCTTATATATAAATTTTTGGTGTACTACTACCTGATTTCATTCTTAAAATAATTTATTTAATATCTATGCTTTAATTTAGATTTTTTTTTATATTGGGTTTACTTTTGGAGAAAACTCTCTGAAACGATAGTTCACTCAT
>NC_051408.1:25672558-25672636 GCF_015228065.2 Penaeus monodon
GGTTTTCAGATTTTTATTCAGTAACTTCACTTTCGATTTCAGTACAGGTTTTATTCGATTAGACATTTCTGATGACAG
>NC_051408.1:25672665-25673325 GCF_015228065.2 Penaeus monodon
GTCCAAACCTTGCGAATTGTCTAGCTAAAAGCATAAATACTCAATATATGGAGATTTCAATGTTTCGTTTTCAGTCATTCCAAAAGATCTCGATCATCTTTCAGTCTGAGCGATGTCCTGGCCATTTGCTCATACAACCAAATCTTGCACCATTTTGCAGGAAATATGCAGTCATTATCTCCATGGAACGGTAGCATTTGGTCATTTAATTACATCACAAGGTACTATTCAAGGTTACATTTTGGTTCAAAGGTCACCAGTTTTCTTTCTTCTGTTGAAACACCTCTACACCAATACAGATGCTGACAGGTATTCTCATCGGTTTATCATTCTCTCAGTCAAAAGACCCATGAGGTTAACGACTGCAGGACATGTTAATCCCCCCCCCCCAGTTGATGCTGAATTGTTCGTACTGTAATGGCTTCGAGCAAGTTTGCATGCATACCTGTTAATTCCTTCAGAGGCACTGAATGGGTCTTTCTTCACTGACAACTTATCTTTCTTTACATTCAGCATCCTTTTTCTGCAGGACTGACATCTGTTCCTAAAGCAAAGGCAGCATTCTTCACCTGTCTGATGACTGCCTTCTTCCTATTACGTAATTATGTTGCCCCTCTCTAGCTCAAGCTATAAGGCCCCCTTTCCTTCCAAAGCTTGGTT
>NC_051408.1:25675438-25675531 GCF_015228065.2 Penaeus monodon
TAAAAAAATATATAGATTTTCAAAATTGTATAGGCGGGGTTTTATTATAATTTTTCGTTTTTTCCCGGTTTATTGTTTTGACATTTTTGAGCA
>NC_051408.1:25675567-25676461 GCF_015228065.2 Penaeus monodon
GCAAAACTAAAATTAAAAATTAATTAATTTTTTTAGATTAAAAAGTTCTTTTCCTTTTTCAAAATGTCCTCCATTTTTAAAAAAATCGCCCTTTTGCAAAAAATTGCACATTTTCCAGGAATAGCAGTCTTTAAAATTCAAAAGTACATTGGTTTTTAATTTTTTAAAAGGACATTTTTCTTTTTGTTAAAACCTTCCCCCGGGGCCATTTCCATCGTTATCTTCTCTCGAAAAGCCCTAGGAAGCCCTGCGGGGAAGTTAACCCCCCCCCCCCCATTTGAGCTAAATTTTTTAATGTAATGGCTTCGAGCAAGTTTGCATGCATACCTTTTAAATTTCCCTTCAGGGGCAAAAAATGGTTTTTTCACTGACAATTATCTTTTTAATTCAGCATTTTTTTCTGCAGGATGACATCTTTTCCTAAAGAAAAGGGCAGCATTCTTCCCCTGTCGATGCCTGCTTTTTCCCTATTACGTATTATGTTCCCCCTCTCTGCTCAAGCAAAAGGGCCCCCCTTTCCTTCCCAAAGCTTGGTTGGAGTAAGTGAGGGGGGTGAAACCCGTACCCCACATTCTTTCCCCCAGGGCCCCTCATAGCAAGCCACATGGCAGCCCGGGTTTTTTTCACCTTCAGCCATCACAAGGAACCCACGATTTCCCAAATCGTCCAGGGGCCCCCTAAACCCAAAGGGAAAAAACCCTGTTGGGGGGCCTAGGGGACCCCCGGGGAAAACGAGTAGGCCCCAAAGGATTAGGGCCCAATAATGCAAGTAAACCCCTTCGTTTAGGACACGTGGTTGCCCTCCCGGTGGTTGGGAGCACTAGCACTCAATCGCAATCGGGCCCTGGAAAAATCCCTGCCCCAGGGTTAACCCATTTGCCCCCAAGGGGGCCC
>NC_051408.1:25676513-25676936 GCF_015228065.2 Penaeus monodon
CTCCTTCCTTTAAAAACAAAAAAAACCTTAAAATTTCCCTTTTAAATGCACAAAAACCTGACTAAAAGTAAAACAAATGGGCCTAGAAAAAATCCATTTTCCCCATAAAAATTTTTGAGAAAAAGGGGGCCCTTTACCCAAAAAGGCATCCATTTCTGTTTTTGGTTCAGCCCGGCCAGGCAAACCTTTCCCCTGATCCGGTCAAAGCCCAACATGTTGCAATTAGGATCGGCCCAAGTTTTAAAACCCTGTTTGTCACTAAATATAAAAGAGCCCCAAAATTTTATCAGGTTTTGTTAAGGGTAAATGGCACTTTTTAAGTGACTGGGTGCTAAAAATGGTCCCTTGAAAGGTGGGATGAAAAATTAAAACTAGTTTGTGCCACGGGGGAAAAATGGTCAAAAACCTTGCAAATGAGTATGT
>NC_051408.1:25677182-25677259 GCF_015228065.2 Penaeus monodon
CATTTACTTAGTTTGTCTGATACAACTACTTTATGATTGAATGATCCATCTATCCAATGAACAGATGCAGACATCGG
>NC_051408.1:25678859-25679924 GCF_015228065.2 Penaeus monodon
AGCAATATTCAGGGGACTCGCAAAGAGTGCATCCAAGAGGGCTCTCCCCTAAGGAACCTTCAACTTTTACAAGATACCGATGACAATACCCAAACCTTGGAGCAGATGGTTTGAATGTTTAATTTTTTTGCTAGACTTGGCAGCCCTACAACTGCTCAGAGAGCCCTGATTGATATGGCTGAACAAAATATTCAGAAGTAACGTTAGAGACTACGAAATTAAAGAGACTGTGGCAAGAATGCTAACCTATCATTCTGCTTTTGGATAAAAGCAGAATGATAGGACAGGACAGCCGATGAAAAAGCATAACGACGTGATGCATATATGCTACAATTTCCTATAGGTTTAGTTATTTCATAATGCAGTGGGGTCTTCGGGTCTGCAGCTTGTTTTAAGGATTATGTGGGAAGCCCATGAAAATCCATACAAACTTATATGTAGGTCTACGTTCTAAGAGTGAACGTGAACAAGAGGACACGTGGAGTAGTAGAAGACAGATAATTACGAGGAAAAATAGCACAGTTCTAATTGGCGGAATAACTGTCATCCGAGGGTTAGGTACGTTGAAAACATAATGAATATTGTTTATCATGGCATTATCATATACTTACTGATGTATGTGATAAAAACAAATATATATCAAAATATTTCACAAAAAAGATAACAAGGTATAAAAAAACTCTCCTTACAGAGTGGATTATGTTACTGTCAACCCGAGTTTCGTGCCGTATACCCCTAAAGTTAAAACACGGTAGCATATATTTAGAAATATTGATATGCTTGACATGGAAGAAAATATAAGCTACGCTACAGATATTAGGTTATACACTATGTTAACGTAATTTGTATCATAAATAGGAAACGAGAGTGGCTGAAAGGCTGGGATACCTTATATTCTAACCACCCCCCTCTGACTCATACGCCTTGGCCGCAGCTGATTTTTTTATTTTAATTGGTACGGAAGCAGCACGATGACGTGCAAGTAGCCAAATATGACAATATGCCGTTTTCTATAGGCCATACTTTCTCATGGCTCTTAATCGAACTTTAACCAATGGTTAAGTT
>NC_051408.1:25680219-25680367 GCF_015228065.2 Penaeus monodon
GATGCTATATTAGAGTTTATTGAGTAAATTTATTACATTATTTATAGGGTCACGTACAACACTGAAGACTACAGCTATATATGAAGTTCCATATTAGTGCATCCAGGTTACTCATATATAAGCTTTTATACCAGTCCAAGAATCGCAG
>NC_051408.1:25684052-25684194 GCF_015228065.2 Penaeus monodon
ATCGTCTTATCAATATACTAAGACTAAACATTTAAAGAGGTCCAATTTACCTTATACTTGTACTATGGGATATGATGTATCAAAAAATCCACACACTCCAGCACAAAAATTGATTAGAAGTTAAAGTATCTAAAACGTTTTT
>NC_051408.1:25686436-25686510 GCF_015228065.2 Penaeus monodon
TTACCATTTTTACAGCCCCCCTTGTGGGGTCGAGTGAATAAGCTGATGTAGTTCCCATTCCAAAACCAAAGACC
>NC_051408.1:25691800-25692452 GCF_015228065.2 Penaeus monodon
CCGAGATCATCAACTCGCGATCCTCCAGCCGCCCCTCAGCAAGCAGCAGTAACGCAGCCCCCCCTCCTTGAAAGTTTTTTTTTTCGAGCATACACCATTACATTCAGCAACTATGTTTTTAGTTTCATTATTGTCCTCAGACTTGTCAAAATATATTTGCTTAGATATATTTCAGGATTTGTGAAAGGACTATGTGACGTCATCAATATTAATGCCAAGAAACGCTATAAAGATTGTTATTATTATATATCTTTCGGTTAAATAAGCTCAAGATCTGTTATTTCCTCTCGAAAAGCGCTCAGTGCCATTAGAAACCTTCATTTTTCTTTTTTTTTTAGAAGCTAATCGAAATTTCGCCTTCTGTTTTATATTTTCATTGGCAATACTTTGTGGGTTACAATCCAAAGCAACTTTGTGTGTGTATATATATTATATATGATGTATTTAAGGCAAGACAATTTAACTAGCTATTTTGTTTACCTGTCTTTGATTTAATATTAACAATTTATCCTGTCATTTCTGTTATATATCTACCGACTCGGACGTCATGCACTACTGGTCAGACGTCATACCCTATCGACTCCGTTATTACTACTGAACTGCTATGCCATAGGTACTTGAAAAAAACAAAAGGTATTACTGGACTGACAGC
>NC_051408.1:25692814-25692934 GCF_015228065.2 Penaeus monodon
ACCATATGATTTGCTTACCATCCTTTTTGTACATTCCATATATTATTGTGTTATGCCTGTGTTTACATTGTTTAGTTACGTATTACACCACATCTGTATAATTGCAGTCTAAGGACCCTA
>NC_051408.1:25693179-25693402 GCF_015228065.2 Penaeus monodon
CAAACATAGCAAAAATGGAGGGTTGTGCTACCCTTACCTTATTTATTTCTGTTCACATTTATCGCTTATCCGACAGCATGCAGCTTTATGCAATGAAGCAGTAATTCGCACAAGAAAGTAGTAAGTGCCAAACACCATCCTGAGGCAAGAGGAGAAGCGGGTAATTTTATGTTTTCATATATGAAATATATATAATAATTATTATTACATATAAATAGGTAAA
>NC_051408.1:25694784-25695258 GCF_015228065.2 Penaeus monodon
CACGCCAAGAGGCGAAATGCCGACCCTGCGGTCCGAACTCGGCGGCCGGAGACACTGCGAGCTGTTAGTGAGTTCGTCTCCCAGCCACTTGTTGATCAGGCCGAACTCCCTTAAGTTCCGGATGCTGAGATATTAGGTTATTTCAGGTATGCTGTTATTGAAAATTATTCCATAAAGCAATCAGTATGAATAACACGGAATTACGTGTAATTTTGCAATAACGAGATGATTAGGATTCAAGAAGTGATATGACTCAATAGATTTGCGAAGAAAGCATGGATTTCCTATCCGGACGATAGTTTGTGTAAAACGTAAATGTAGGCGAGTCAGCGCAAGAGTAATTCATACATCTTATTTGCCCTTTTCAGGAACTTCGAGTTTGTCTTGAAGACCAAGCCCATCATCGCGTTGCTGTACACCTTTTCTCGGGAGATATACAGGTGACACGCTCCAGTTGTGCTGAAAGAGGAGAAA
>NC_051408.1:25695788-25696052 GCF_015228065.2 Penaeus monodon
TCAGTTCGCCAATCCTTTTCACAACACAAACACTCACTATGCAAACCACCCTGAGACTCTCCTTCTTACTTACTCCTTCACAACCTTGTTATTTAACAAGGTAAACAGGAGAGAGATATAGGGTTCCTTGTGGAACAGCAGAGTACCTGACCTAGTCTCTAGAGTGTCCATTGACAACTTGTTATCGTTAGTGACGGTAATGATGCTCTGAGACAAGGTAGTTAGTTACACAATGCAGGACCGTCAATAATTCCTTCACGGAAT
>NC_051408.1:25696450-25696811 GCF_015228065.2 Penaeus monodon
ATACTGAAGTGAACAAATGAGTAAATTTCTGCTCTTCTATGCTGCTAAAAATTCGGTATCACTTTGTACAGCAACACTTCTCAAGTTTATCCAGTCAGAAATTGTTTAAAATACAGTAAAAATACTTCAGATGAAAATAATAAGTAGACCTATAGAGGCATTGTGGAAGGAACCCAGACTTACAGATGGACTTTATTGCAATGCACCTAAAATAAGCCATGGAGGAGGCAAATCAAGGTGGAAAACATTGATAACATGTGCTCTGAGTAAAACTACAAATATACACCAATTTGAGAAAAATGAATAGGAGGTAAAAAAACATTGGCATTATATTAATGATATAGAGGCGACAGCCGTAGAG
>NC_051408.1:25697962-25698197 GCF_015228065.2 Penaeus monodon
CTGCACTTCTCACCTGAAATCCCATGCCATAGCTTTCTTCATAGCTGTCTCATCGCAGATGACCGCGAATTCCCCCCTAGCGATGGCCTTGCGAGCTACCCAGCAGGCGGAGACTGTTCCCGACATGCCGAGGTAGGCCTTCTGACGAACTGCGTCCTCCGATTCCTGACATACAATGTAATTTAATATTAAAAGGGAAAAGATAGAGAAAGTGACAGGATAAGTGACAGCGTGA
>NC_051408.1:25701170-25701799 GCF_015228065.2 Penaeus monodon
TTTTGTTTTGTCTTTAGTTATGTCTCGACCATTCACCTTAAGATACGTTATCATCATCACCCCAGCCTCGAGTCTCCAGGGAAGGTCATTTTGCTTCACGAGGTCAGCCAAGGAGTCGATGGGGATGTTGACGCGAGGCAAGGTCAGCATGGCGGTCAGGATGCCGCTGTAGGAGGACATGAACACGAGGGACGCCAGGAGCCACGTGCTCACGAGGAGGCGGCCGCCGTCCTTGCGGGGCAGCCAGTGAGAGCCTGAGGGAATACGTCTCTCCTTTATTTCGATTTCACAGAATGTTCATGACAATTTTTTTTTCTCTCTATTTTTTAAGATCTCAGAAACTGTGTACTAATTTCCATATTTCTTTTCACCAAGACCAAATAGTTAAATAAGAAAATCTGACTTTATTAATTTCTTCCTACCTTTGCATGAAATAGAATTGGCATCTGATATAAAGTGATACTCGAAAAGGGACCTTACTTTCTTGAGCAAGAGTGCGGACGACCCACATTCCAGCTCTGGAGAACAAGTTGCTGTCACCGAACTCAAAGATCTCATTTTCGGCCGACACGAGCCAAGAAACTGCCAGTCCAATGCTCAGCAAACTCAGAAGGATTAGCATCCAAACC
>NC_051408.1:25702370-25702479 GCF_015228065.2 Penaeus monodon
CTGAAGACAATTTATAATTTCCAAATAACAAATGTATAATAAGAAAGAAGTTAATTAGCGTAGTTACATTATTCGTAGTCACGGCCAGTGACCTAAACCCACACCCTCT
>NC_051408.1:25702616-25704489 GCF_015228065.2 Penaeus monodon
ACCAAAAACGTGAAGGGCTTCAGAAACCCCGTGATGTCGCTCTCCAGGCCAGGGCGAATTGTCATGATGGCCTCGTTGTCGGTGTGGACAGCTGAGGTGAAGTCACTTACGCTCTCCCGTTGGGGGGTCACTGTGAAGGGACCCATGGCGAACTCGACTTCCTGAAGATCAGAGTATAGAAGCTAAGTTTTAGGTATTAGGGTAATATATTAATGAACACTTAGTAAGAAGTGGTTATTTACACCATATTGGATGATGTTTTCTTACTCAAGTGGCACCCTTACCTTCCTGTGCACCATACCCATCATTCCAGTCCAGCTTCCATTGGACAGTCTGTTTCCCCATAAACCATCAGGAGGCCGTTCAAGGATATACCTGGAACATGTAATATAAACTGTGATTTGTTTCATACTGTACATGTAAGTATTTTAAGACATTTCTTAATCCATGCAAGGTGTGGTATTGTTGATGTTAAACACAGTTCAGGGGAAAAAAATACAGAAAGTTTTATGGTATCTACGCAGTAGCCACCTTAGCATACTTAATGACATGAATATGATTCTAGGGTGAATTTTCATCAATAACATTCAGCAATGTAAATCGTGCAAATTCATAAGAAGACGAAGGGTTAACAACAAAAGTAGCATAGTCCTTTCCCGGCGTTCCCTATGCCTGGCAACCCTGTAGTGAGAGGTTGTTAAGAGCAAGTGCTGCAGTGCATCTGGTGGTCAGCAGGTAATAATTGTGTCAGAGAAACCCTTATCAACATAGTCTATTTTGAATACAAATCCAAGAATCTAGCCAGTATAATTTATCCTGTTACACAAAGGATTTTTTAAATGTTCGTGGGGTTGTATTAAGTATTGGCTGATTACTATTCTAAATAAGTAGACTGAACGCCACTGTGTATAAATTAAATTTTCCGGTATGTTTCACTATTTCCTACCCCCTTTTCCTCTCTCTGTACGTCCCCATCCAAACTTTTTACATGCTTGAAACTTTCCAAACTCCAACAAGGACTTTTGTATACACTACAGATGATATGAAAACATATAATTTTGACCTGAGACCTGAGATATATTCTGTGAATAATACACTTTCTCCTTTTACACCACTTGCTGCGGGGCCATTTAATTTTGTTTGTTAGGTTTCTTTCATAATGTTCGTTTTATTACTTAATCTTCATAAATGGTGATTACCCGCTACAACACAACAGTAGCTGTTCTTGATAACCACACATAACACAGTAGTACCAAGTGCAGAGAATCCATACACAGAACTATGTAGACTATGCAGCTGACTCGATATTTATCCCTGACTCTATAGTGTGACCAATGTGCAATAATTAAGAGTTAAGCGACTTGCACAGATTCAAGCGTAGTTGCATAAAGACTGGGGTGCACACTTACTCGAACTCCATGACTTGAGTGAAAACCTCGAGGAGCTTCCCCATCGGACCACCGATAGTGATAGTGCCATCTTGGTGCTCTTTCATTATCGTCCATGGCACCCACTGTGGGATACGTAAGTTGGAAATATTAGGAAAGAAGTCCTTATCTAATTTAATAGCGTTATTTTCATTACTGCTAACAATATTTAGGAACATTAATGAAATAGGTATTTCAATAATCATCACAATAATAGCAAACATGAAAGGTAGAAGGAAAATATGAGAATATAGATAATAAACTGCATTCAATCAATATATAGTTATATCTGCATTATGTAATTCACATAGATAAACAAACACTTGCATCTTCTGCAGCTATTCTTAACAGCGGTTTCTCCACCACGCCAAAGGCCTTCATCTCTTCGTTGGACAGCAGTTAGATGTGAAATCTGAAACTCACAGTACATAATACATACGAAATCT
>NC_051408.1:25706265-25706592 GCF_015228065.2 Penaeus monodon
TGAGAAAAAGTCGAGCCACCACATGCTTGACAAGCTATTCAAAGACTTTTCTCCAACAAAAGCCAACACTTTATAACAGTAAAAGAGGACTCCAGACCCTCGAGGCTCGTACCCGAGTGCAGCGGGTCTCGGCCGTTGAATGGGAGGAGATGAAGGGGGCGTCACACATGTTACTTATACAGCTGTCACGTGGAATTTACTTTTAAAATGAGATTTAACAATGTAAAACGTCATCCAGGGTCTCTGTTGCAGCAGACGGAGGAACAATGAATAGAAACAGCAATCGGCTATGAATGTTTGCGTGTGGGTGAATAGTGAAGAAGTGCC
>NC_051408.1:25708580-25708929 GCF_015228065.2 Penaeus monodon
TGGTTATAAAGAATTTACTTAACTTAATGGCATGAAAAGTAATAGTAAAAGTTTATTTTTTATCATTCTTTATTATCGCTGCGATTATGATTATATACTAAGCTAATCTTTATAAATCAACTGATATCAAATGGCTGCATAGTGCGCATTTGTAAAAGGAACTATATATGCAGTACTGTGCAAGAGTATAGTAGTTCACTGTACTATGTCTATCAGGGGGGGGGGGATAGGGAGACTTGTAATTTGTCAACGACTCTCTTCTAGTATTTGCCGAAACAAGTAGATGTCTGCGTCACCATCTTCGACAAGACCTGCGTGCTTATCTGAGACATGTGTGCTTTCTTTCAAT
>NC_051408.1:25708947-25709067 GCF_015228065.2 Penaeus monodon
CACATGCGGGTAAAGCGCATCACTTACGCATTCCTTAATCAGTAGAGACATAAGACACATTGGTTTGCCATATAAAGTTTACTTTGGTATTGTTTTATACCTACTTATATGGTATGGTAT
>NC_051408.1:25713345-25713955 GCF_015228065.2 Penaeus monodon
TCTATTATCTACTTCAGATCTTTTTTGAAAGACTGGTAGGAGGACGAGATACATAGACATATTGGTAATACAATATTAACATCGTTTCAGTGCTGTTTCTACGAATGGATAATGGGTGTTCCTCCGAAGTTATGGATTATTCTTGACGGTCAGAGAAGTCGGTTCTTTCTTGGAGTATTCCATGTTGAGTCATACGACGGCGTCCGTTCATCTGCTGAATTGGTACGTAATAGATAGTCATAGTTAAACATGAATGACTTAAATTGAGAATTCATTACTTAATGCAGTCAACTGTGAGAAAGCATAGCACATATAAACACATTGATATTTGAAGATAAATATGCATGCGTGATTGTACTCAGATAAATAATGAGATCGATAATTAGATATATAGCTGATAAATAGAGATTAAATTAATTAATAGTCTGATTGATTAAGATAAAGATATTTAAATAAATATATGTAGATTCTTTACTTTTTACCTATGGCCTGTGCGCAAGGATAGCGAGGCATCTCTCAGAAGTAAAATTGCAAACATGGCTTCAATATCTCGGCCAGAAATACCATGGAAGCAATCCCTAGCCCTGGAAAAAAGAACTGGTGTTCATTT
>NC_051408.1:25715091-25715474 GCF_015228065.2 Penaeus monodon
ATAGATTCTCTCCTGTGCCAGTGAATAAAATTCATTTAAGCTTCTACTGCTGTCCGTCTCCCTGACGTCGTCCTTCTGTCTAGTCCTTGGTCTTTTTTTTCCTCTTCTTTTTTTTTTTGCCACAACGAGTTACTATTTGTATCTTTTTCGATATCGTTGCTTCTATGACATTTATCTTTTTCTCTTTACACCGAATATTGTCTCGTTGTTGTTGTTTTCTGTCCAGATGACTCTTAGTAACTGACGGCAGCAGTATAACTCAAATGGCTTGAATTTTTCGTTGAGAATCCACAGTTCGAATCCATAAGTTTTAACCGGAATCAATAATGACTGTACTCTCTCTTTTTTCCACTTGATCTTTCTCTATATTTCTGTACAATGGC
>NC_051408.1:25715501-25717780 GCF_015228065.2 Penaeus monodon
CGTTGTGTTTCTTGCTTTGCAAGAGTTCTTTGACATTTTCCATATTTCCCGTCTCTATATAGATATGTTCTTATCTATCATGGTTGACAGCATTCTCGACCATTTTTCTTTCTAACACTTAATTTATACATTTTTAATTCCTCCATTCTACCAAGTATTAGACCAACATAGATCACATGCCTCTATGTTTTACACTGTTCACGAATGTCTTAGTTGCGTGTATAAACTAAGGTGTCGTGAGAGTAAAAACCTTTGTCGACCTCGGTTTACTTCATACCGTAAGTTTGCCTATAAGTTATTCTAACTATAGGTCTTTCAATGTCATATGTGTTCCTGATTGATTCAACAATGCGTACTGAAAATTCCATTTCAGTCATAGTTTTCCAGAGAACTTCATACAATACTATGTCGAAGGCTTATAGTCTTGCAGCCTATAATTTAAATATTTCTACTTTATTTATATTTGCAGTGTGATTTTCTGTGTTCGTTCTTATACTTAGATTTGTTCCCTATTCCTCCGAAAGGCCTACGCCCAGCTACCTCATCACCGACTTGTTCCAATCTTCCAACCATTCTCTCTTTGTTCAAATTGTAACTATATATATCTAACTTTCATTAAATCAGCGGCATTTCCGACAACCCCAATTTTTCAATTGCAGTGCAAAGTTTGTGGCAGTGTGTTACAAGATTTACATATCTACTTTCAATTAATTCAGCGGCATTTTCGTGTTTGTTTATTATTGTGGTCAATACTTACTTTTCTTGCAATGCAAAGTTTATGATAGTGTGCAACAAAATTCATATCTCTACTTTCAATTAATTCAGCGTCAACAATCTCTTTTTAATTTTTAAAATTGCGGTGTGGACTATGACAGTGCGCTGCAAGGTTCATATTTCTACCTTTAATTATTATAAAAAAAAAAATCTTAAAATTGTTGTCAAAACTTTTTTTTCTTTTAATTGCCATGTTTGTGACGGTGTGCTACAAGAATCATATATCTACCTACAATTAATTCGGCGTCAGAAAGATTTCAGAAAGAATGTTATAAGATTTGTTTTTCCGCCTTTAAACAATTGACTGGCAACTTCATCACGACCGTCTTGGTTTTAATGAAATTGCCATTTGAGTTTAATGATTTTTCGTCTTCTGAGAATAAGATTTAGTCTCTCTTTTATATTTGATTATGGAACCATTCTCTTTTCCATTTCTTTGTAATGGTGGGCTCGGTTGCATCAAGGAGGATATCTTTACATTCCCATCATAGCTTATTTGGTGTTCTATTTTCCTGTGTCAGCAATGCATCAAATTTATTTCGAGATTTTGACTCTGAGATCTTGATTTATCGTTGCAATTTAGCCGAAATGGTGGCTGCGTCTGCACTAGGTTCTTAAGTCTTAGTTTTAGATCTGCTACCAGAACTTGAACAGCGTTTCAATCAGCTCCTGGTCTAGATTTTGCATTCATTAAACTATTTTCCACAAGATGAATGTGATAAATTTGGTTCGTGTATTTTTGTCTAAGGAAATACAGGTGCATAGACGTATGGGGAGATGTTGAAACAAAGTGTTTGCTATCATTATGTTGTCTGACTTATAGAACTGAAGAAGGCCTTCTCCTTGGTTTGGATCTCCTGATCCTAATTATCAGATACTTCTTAACTGTTAAGCTCTTTGCCAGGATTGACAGTAAAATCGCCCAATATAACCTTTACTGTCTCTACTTGGATTAAAATGATACTGAGAGGCTTTGCTTATAGTCAGATTTTGAGAATTAACAAGGCTGTATCCCAATAGTGCCTTGTTTATTTTGTTTGAATATAATAATTATAACGCTTGTATCTGGAATGTGTCAATTGCCTTCTGCCGGAAAAACCTTCAGTCTTACTTTACTGAGTCTTAAAACTTCCACCATTGGACATGTTTATTTCTGATGTTTCCAGGATTTCATTGTTTTTTCCTTCTCTCTTCATTTCATCAGTAAATTATATTCAACTAGCTAAGTACTGTCAGCGCGGTCGAAGTCCTTGCTCTGAATTTAGACTTTAGCTTGATGGCTTGTTTTCTAGCTTGCTTTCAAGTTCCATTGTTATCCCTGCCAGCCTGGTCACTCGACAGCACGCAACGAGTAATGAAGGACTGACAGTTAAGGGAGATGCTAAAGTTTAGTCTCGTAAGTGTCTTTCTCCCGTACAATTTACATCAAACGTAGAAATATTACCCTTTGCCCTGAGGTAGAGTTTGTAGAATTCCCAAATAGGTACATATGAATTAATATAGTA
>NC_051408.1:25718088-25718321 GCF_015228065.2 Penaeus monodon
TACGTGTCACGTGAGCGATCCTTCACTTACCTCCCATTAACACCATGAGCGGCCCGAGGAACGCGTTTATGTTGAGCGCGGCGATGGCATCTCTGCTGTCGGCGGTGGGCGGCCGGAGACACTGGGAGGTGTTGCTTATCTCCTCAGTCAGCCACTTGGCCAGCAGACCCGATTCCTTCACGATGGTGATACTGAAATTGAGACGATTCACTTCCTAGTACTTGATTTACAAA
>NC_051408.1:25719208-25719656 GCF_015228065.2 Penaeus monodon
TACAAATTCAATACAGAAAAATCTTACATCTTGTTAGCTCTTTCCAAGTAAATGGAGTTGTTGACGAAGGGGAGGGACAGCAAGAGGTTAGTGTAGACTCGTTCGCGCGCGATGTACAAGTGGCATTCGCCTGTCGTGCTGAGGAATGTCAAATTTTGTAAAATTCGAAACAGTGAACTTGCAACACTGTTTCACGCGTCGACAAACACATTCATGCTGTTGCTCAAATTTAGATTCAAGCAAAAGTAATATTGCACAGTTCGGTTATTATCGTTGCTATCATTCAGTTATTTGTTTATCTAATCCATATGTTTACATGTAAGCTCAGATATGATTGGTGATTAAGTGGTTTTGCTTTAGATCTATTAGAGCAACACACAAATCAGAGAAAAAGAAAATCTATTTGCTGATAGGAACTTATGAACTTTATATGATATTTGGAGTTTGT
>NC_051408.1:25719957-25720679 GCF_015228065.2 Penaeus monodon
ATATATGTGAATAGTTTACTGCAGCGTAACATGAGAATGTACACTGTCGAAGATGTCTTTGAGGTTTTATGATATGGCGTGTGGAAGAGTTACTGCTCCAGAGGTTTGTCATCAAGTCTAGTTAACATATCTATAAAGAAATGCAACGTTTTGTTGTAATTTAAAAACATTTAATTGGTTAGAGATAGATCTCATGATAGGTAAGGAATTCGCCCGAATTATGAAATAGGTTAATAGTCTGTACGGAGAAGGTCTAGAATTATTGTGGCATAAAGTAACATGACACTATATGGATAAGCCTATGTCTGTATAAAAATCAAATAGGAAATTAAATGTAATTATGAAATTAAACTTAATCCCAACGAAAATGACAATTCCATCCGCTATTTAGCGAAAATGGGTATTGGTGATAAAACGGAATAAACATTACATGGCCGTTGTGGCATAAAACGCCCTTTCATTTGGCGAAGTAACAAACTGGCCGGTTCCCAGCAGTCCAGCCTACCTGAAATCCCACGATATGGCCTTCCTCATAGTGGTTTCATCGCATATAGCGGCGAACTCCCCGGCAGCGATGCCTTTCCTTCCACTCCAGCAGTCAGGAATCGTGCCGGACATCTTATCGAAAGCTTTTCGCCGCACTCTGTCCTCCGATTCCTGTGATTTAATAAACGCCGTTACCGTAAGTCATTTTTTATCTACAAGGTGTTAGTAGGCAGTCA
>NC_051408.1:25722009-25723512 GCF_015228065.2 Penaeus monodon
CGCTAGGTATGTCTGCATCATGGCGCCAGACTCAAGTCGCCAAGGCAGGTCATCCTGGGCCACGAGGTCAGCCAGGGAGTCGATGGGGATGGTGACCCGAGGCACGGTCAGCATGGCGGTCAGGATGCCGCTGTAGGAGGACATGAACACCAAGGACGCCAGGAGCCACGTTGCTACTATGATGCGACCACCGTCAGTGTGTGGGAGCCACTCTGAGCCTGCAGCAAAAGAGGCGCTGGTGGCGTTGAGAGAAACAAAAGGAAGCTCCTAGAAATATATTGTTATATCGTAATAAATGTCTGATAAATACTCTGAATATATGCTTAGAATTCCAACTTTATTGGGTGGTATTTGGGAATATACCAGATAAGTCATACCATATACCTTGTGGAGGTATTTTATAACTATATTCATTTCTGTAAAACTGATGCACGGATGTATCGCTACCGCTTGGCCAGTATTACCTGTGAACGGCTATAGGTGTTTCCAGTAAACCTATCATAGGGAGGCAAGCCAGACGAACTGTGAGCCGGTCCCAAGCACGGGCAAAAAATGGGAATACAGTCTGGTGCAGCCAATCGAGTGTAAGTCTAGGCTTCATTTAACTGATGAATCTCGCGTCCACGGATTGCAATAGAGCTAGAGAATACCCAGTAAGTGTCATTTTGCAGTGAAAAAATGTACAAAAATAAGGGAAGAGTAAGACCTGAAAACTGGAGTGTTCGTAGTCTTACTGGGAGAGGAAGGGAAATATTAGAATTTATGTAAAGAAGGTGTATAAAAAAAAAATGTGTATCCAAGCTATTGAAAGCCACGTAGCTTCGCACTTCGGGCATCGTATGCGAAGCGTAACTTCTGTCCGGGTGTGCATCTGCGTTTAGCAGAAACTGAAGACATGCTTTTTGTGAAAACGAGATCACCTGGTAATTTACAAAAGCGTGACACAAACCAATTACATTATGGTTAGAAGAGGAGACAGACAATATGTAAGGTGCAAAGTGAATCGAGTTTAAATACAAAGTACTGACAACAGAAATTATGATAAACCTCGGTAAGAAAAGACTATATAGTAATGGAATGAAGAAGTTCAAAGAGAATGGTAGAGACAAAGAAGGCTCTAAAACAAATGAAGTAAATAAAAAATATATATAAAACGAAAGCAAGGTATAGAAAGGTCTTCTTGAAACTGCCACAGGGAAATTAGGCTGGATTCGAAATCTTGATAACTATATACACTAATTAAAGAAAACTTTTTTTTTCAGAATATAATTCATTCAAACTGTTTCATACGTACTTTCTTGTGATACCGTCTGAACAGCCCACAATGCAACCTTTCCAAGTAGGTTCTCGGCAGGGAACTGAAACAGTCTTCCTTCCGCCCGCACTATCAAGGTCATGACCAAGCCGATGCTGAGGAAGCTCAGCAGAATTAGCATCCAGACCTGAGTGTGAAAAGAGTGATGGAAATTAGTGATGCCATGCCTATGCAACTTTTTTTCATAA
>NC_051408.1:25723952-25724154 GCF_015228065.2 Penaeus monodon
AACGGCCTGTGAGCAGATGGGCAACTTGGTTGGACTCTGAGAACTCACTGTATGGAGGAAAAGCTTCCCTTAATTCTTCTTACTTAAGCATTACCAGTTATTGTCCGTCCCCAATAAGCGTATGTCACAAGTGCTCTAGGCATCCCTGCTGTTATAGCAAAGGCGAATGAGTAGTTCCGCTACCAACGGTATCCTTGAGGTG
>NC_051408.1:25724248-25724364 GCF_015228065.2 Penaeus monodon
ATTACAGTCATGAATGTCTATTTAGCCATGGCCTCTAGTCCCCAGCAGGCCTTCAGTAGTCTGGGGTGCTAAGAATCTCTGGGTTTTTGATAACTGAGTTCTTTGTCACATTTATG
>NC_051408.1:25724848-25724916 GCF_015228065.2 Penaeus monodon
TTACAGATAAAAAGGAAGAGTTAATGAGTAAAAATGAACAAAGAAATGAGCAAATAACTTTGGAGGCT
>NC_051408.1:25727244-25727457 GCF_015228065.2 Penaeus monodon
GTGTGACCAAACGATAGTTGTACCTGGAAGGCGAAAGGTTTCAGAAAACCTGACAGGTCGTTCTGCTGGCCAGGCCTGATCATCATGATGGCCTGGTTGTCGCTGAGGACCTCCACAGAGAAGTCGCAGATTTCCTCACGCTGGGGTGTCACGCTAAAGGGGCCGAGGGCGAACTCCACCTCCTGCAGGAGCGCGAGATTAACATGAGGGCAG
>NC_051408.1:25733724-25734208 GCF_015228065.2 Penaeus monodon
GAAGCAAACAGTCACAAGCACAAATCATGTATTGAACTTCCGCAAGAATAGGTAACTAGTTGCACGCAGATAGTTTTGGGTGAAAATTAAAAAGGATATTGTATACTTGGAATATGGCCAACGATAAATGAAGAATGTCCTGCGTTTACAAAGAGTTAGGTAAGGAAGTAAAGCATAAATGAATCCAGGATGGTGAAAGTCCATAAAAAAGTGCATGTAAATGCGTCTACACATACGTATATTGACAAACACACAAGTGTGTGTAAACCCTTTTCTAAATCCTAATTATTCGTGGGATGATAAAGAAGGTTATTTAGGACTCGTAACTTCGGTATCAAATATTTTATCAGATATTCTGAAATAGGATGCTAGTACAATCTGGGTGGATTTTTTAAAGTCAAATTTAAAGTTCACACAAAAAAAGGATGCACAAAAGAATAGTTTTATATTTACTGATTCCTGCAGCTTTCAAATTTCAATTGTT
>NC_051408.1:25734450-25734535 GCF_015228065.2 Penaeus monodon
CCGCGGTGCACCATCCCCATCATGCCGCTCCAGGTGCCGTTTCCGAGCTTGATGCCCCAGAAGCCGTCCGGTGGACGAACCAGCT
>NC_051408.1:25735016-25735097 GCF_015228065.2 Penaeus monodon
AAACAGTATTCATGTTGACAAATTTGTCAACAAACTTAAAAATCAGACATTCATGACAAATTTGTCAACATGAATACTGTC
>NC_051408.1:25736161-25736229 GCF_015228065.2 Penaeus monodon
TATTTAGCTCTGTTATAGCATTGATTCTCAAAGTTGTGACACCTTCGAAATATTTGTGGATAAATTGA
>NC_051408.1:25736841-25736994 GCF_015228065.2 Penaeus monodon
AATAAGAAACGGTATATTCTACCTGGCATTCATGGCGACAGCGAAAATGTCCAGAAGTTTCCTCATTGGGCCAATGAGGGCGATCTCGCCGTCGTCCTGGATGACGAACCTCGCCCACGGCACCCACTGGAATTTCTTCATGCATTCATTTGC
>NC_051408.1:25737193-25737540 GCF_015228065.2 Penaeus monodon
CGCGCGCACGAGTTTTTGCGCGCATGCATGTGTTCGTGTATTATTTGTTTGTTTCTTTTACCATAAACAGGTAAACATCATATAATCATTATCATTATATAGAGATATAAGATGTGCCATACCTGTTCTGCGCCGACCTTGATAGTTGTTTTAGGATCAGCTGGCATCGTCGCCGGCTCTTCAGACTTGACGGGATTAGGAAGCAATTTCTGTGTTTTGTGTAAAATCATGTTATGGTTTTGATTTCAACTTGCAAATTAAAAGGACAGACGATTATACAAAACTCTTTTCTAAAGTGCTTATGTCATACATTAGAGGTATATGATAGTTACTCAGTGTAAAAACGT
>NC_051408.1:25738631-25739469 GCF_015228065.2 Penaeus monodon
CTCTTCACCAGAGTTTTGCAAACCCATTGAAGCTGTGCACGTGGTCATACATCCAATTACTTTGAGGTGGAGAGAACTTTCGGTTTACTGCAAACCACCTGCTAGGGTTAGTTTTCCTTAATCGGGGTGTCACGCGTAGGTAGGGAAACAAGTGCTTGTCGTCAGCTGTCAAATTTGTGCTTCGGTTATTGATCACTGGTTGTCCAACCGATCATAACTGCATCTGTTTTTCATTTATCATTGGGTTTTGTAAGAAGCTAACAAACTGATCATCCTTGTAATCTTTTGCACAACTTTTTTTGTCTTCATATTTAAAATAAAATTTGGATATGTAAATATTTATCAAGCTTTTGATTTTTAATAATTTCGTCACTTGATTTCATCTATTGATCTTCTGAACTTTTTATTAAAGCGTCTTAATCTTTTGATTCATGTCTAATCTTGATGTTTTTTAAAGTATGTTAATTTTTTATCTTTTAACCTTTGGATCTTTTTGTGTTTTTTCCGCCATCACCCCCTTCTACCAGCGCTTCCACCAGCACTTTGTTCTGTGATGCCCATCATTCATTCAAAAATGATCACACATTGATTCCACGATCCAAAAGATTGTCAAGTTATGCGCCCAGTGTATGGTAAAACTGTGGTAAAACTGCAGTGCATAAAGATACGCATCACTACACAGCTCCAGACTTCCCTAATGTGTGCCATACTGCTTGTTTGTCTACAGCAACACTTTCAGTCGTACGGAAGTCGACTTTTTGCGAACACTCGTCGGACTCGGTGACGATGGAACGTTTGTTGTCGATGCGGCCGGGCCTTCACGAGCAGGTGATGCAAT
>NC_051408.1:25739713-25740070 GCF_015228065.2 Penaeus monodon
AATATAGACGAAGAGTGGCAAGAACACATCTTCCGTAATCAAAAAGCTCATGAATGGTGGTCCTCCGAAAGCCAAAACCTCTACAGGGAGTCACTACCAATTCTGATAAAAATAAAAGAAATCCTGTAAACAGGACACGCAGCAGAAATAACGCCAGGATCACTACCACTAACAGCAACAGAGAAACGCGTGTTATTCAGGAGCGTGTTCAGGCACCGCAAAGGCCCACCTCCCAAAAGGGTTCAGTGCCGTTTTCCTCGTCTGAGCCCCTCGCAAGAGAACGACGCAAGCAACTCAGTGGGAACAGACGTAATACAGAGCAGGTACATGTCCGGTCAATTTCTAGACAAACGTTGA
>NC_051408.1:25740160-25740390 GCF_015228065.2 Penaeus monodon
ACTGTCTTACTTGGAAAGAGCACGAGAGGCAGGAGCTTTCATTTACTAAGCTCACAACTGGCCAGGCTAATAACAATGCGTTGCTGATGCAGCCATTAAACACATAACGACGCCTCTGCAGTCGACGGGTGTATCTCATGTGGTGAACTGGCCATTGATGGCATCTAAGACACACCGATACACCTGGCTTCATGCACAGTAATGTATCAGCCAATCTGTTTTCATAGCAC
>NC_051408.1:25741421-25741489 GCF_015228065.2 Penaeus monodon
TAATAACATTAAGATGAAACGATTTGAGTGTTTAAACGGTATTGCCGTATGTGAGTTGGGAGGTAAAC
>NC_051408.1:25741533-25741797 GCF_015228065.2 Penaeus monodon
TAACGTATCTTAGTTAAGCGTGTGCATATGAATATTTCAACTAAGTAATATCAAGTGATTTGTGAGTTTGGTCTTAAGTGACAAGCAATTAGGCTCGGATTTGAAAGGTAATCGTGGGTTAGTTAGCATTGGTAATGACAAACAGGTTATTATTAGTTCTTACAATTGATGTTTAGACTACGGGCTGTTATGATGATAAAACTCATGAAATAATGAATCACAATAATCACTATCACCTATATCTTCTCTTTCTTCGCCTCTTTC
>NC_051408.1:25744105-25744594 GCF_015228065.2 Penaeus monodon
AGTCAAGACATAACACTAAGTGAAACTTATTTTATCCTCAATTCTGAAAACGAGAAGTCCTCTCACCTTGGTTTGTGGGCTTGTCCCTCGTGCGCGAATGATGACAGTACATCAACGCATGAAACTTATAGGGTGACACCTGGTATTTACGTTTGAAACGACTCTTAATTATGCAAAGTATCATGCAGTGTGGTCATTATGCATAGTTCCTTCCCTCTGTCTGAGACGATTTTCGTCTCCCCTGAATATTTGGACGATCGGGAACATGTGAGTTGTTTTCATATGAGAGAAGACAAGATAGCTGCTGATGTTGTTGGTTTTATACAGCATTGATACCCTTAATTAGTAGATGCCACGCAGAATGACTCAGAGAGGAAATATATGGAGACAATCTTACTGACAAGAAAGTGCTCTATTGAAAAGGAAATACTTTCATGTTGCAGTCTTTTATTTCTTAGCATACATCAACATCTATCGAGAGAGAGATAG
>NC_051408.1:25748719-25748943 GCF_015228065.2 Penaeus monodon
TACTAGCACATATTTTGCAATACCACCATATCACCAGGCTGTCCTTCGCTGCCAGTTGCTTTTCATGTCAGTTTATGGGGATTGGCGTTTGCTGCGTCATCGAGCAGGGCCGTCCTCATCGTCTTCTTGACGTGTTCGCCGACGAAAACCAGAAAGCTCGCCGCCATTCCTGGAATTAGTGGCAATCAGATTATATCTAGCTGTCCTTTTAATTCATATATTTG
>NC_051408.1:25750469-25750590 GCF_015228065.2 Penaeus monodon
GCTTAGGGTGTAATTACGTTACGGTGTAATTACCGTAACGAGTAGTCATCGTTGTTTAGTTATGTCTCGCATGTTTCGCATTTTTTGCACAATGTTTCTGTCCTTTTCTTTTTGTTCCAAT
>NC_051408.1:25751320-25751862 GCF_015228065.2 Penaeus monodon
GGCGCTACAGACATTCCACGTGCCACTTCCTCTCACCTCCAGCCAGCACGAGAAGAGGCCCAGAGAAGGCCTCTAAATCTAAAGCTTCAATACCGTCCCTGCGATCGGACGAGGGCGGCCGGAGGCACTGGGAGGTGTTGGTGATCTGGGAGGCCATCCACCTCTCCAGGAGACCCGACTCCTTCACTTTCCTTATCCTGTACATGAAAATGGTAATTGAGGAAGGATTTGTGAATGAATATTATATTATCATATAACAGCAGTAAGATACGAGTAAAAGAGGAATGGTCAGAAAATAGTCTACACTTACACACCAGCCAACAGACGGCCGTACTTACACCTTGTTGATGTTAGGTAAATAAGTTGAATTGGATTTAAAAGCCATTGCCATCATTGCGTTGGTGAAGACTTTCTGACTGGCGATATACAAGTGGCATTTCCCAGTAGTGCTGTAAAGGAGTTTGGAATCAATGCTTCTAGGTAAGGTGGGTTATTAAATGATTTTAGGGTTGAAATGCATTATAGGTTTTGCTGAGGTACGT
>NC_051408.1:25752091-25752410 GCF_015228065.2 Penaeus monodon
TCTTTGTCGACGTTACCCTGAAATTCCCAAGACATCGACTTCCTCATTGAAGTTTCGTCGCAGAGAGCGGCGAATTCCCCGCGAGCGATTGCCTGTCGCGCCGCCCAGCAGTCGGGGAATGTTCCCGAACTGTGCGTGACCACTTTCTGCCGAACTGGATCACCTGATTCCTGGATAAAGGGGAAGAAAGATTCGTTTTCCTTCATAGTTTCATTGCAGACCCTTCAGACCCTAACATGACTTACCTCCCAGATCTTTTTCATAATGTATGCACAAAAAGGAAGAAAACACTTAAATATTATGTACGCAGATGATAAAG
>NC_051408.1:25752865-25753102 GCF_015228065.2 Penaeus monodon
GCTATTCTCTGGAACCTGTAACCTTACCATCAGAAATTTAGGCATCATCGACCCTGCTTCCAGGCGCCAAGGAAGGTCATCCTGGGCCGAGGTCAGGCCAGGCGTCGATGGGATGGTGACCAGCACGTCAGCATGGCGCAGGATGCCGCTGTAGAGACATGACACGAGGACGCAGAGCCACGTGCTCACGAGGAGGCGGCCGCCGTCCTTGCGGGGCAGCCAGTCTGAGCCTGAGGA
>NC_051408.1:25760048-25760427 GCF_015228065.2 Penaeus monodon
AAATACTATGCAGATTAACCTCGTGGAACATTATTTGAAATGAATATCCGAATTCATGAATGGTGTTGAGTATAATTAACTGCATGAATAATGCGTGCGCTATGTATGCTATAATAATAAACAATCTTCTCCAACTTGAACCCTGGCCACTAACATGTATGAAATCGAATACATATGAACCATATACACTGACCTATAAAGGGTAATTGCAACTAACGGTAATATCATCTTGGTATAGACATAAATCTGATTACTTATGCTAGATAATAAAAGTATATATATACAACTTCCTTGGATGTAATGGAAAATGTATAAGAAATTCATATATATAATCAAAATTACTGAGGATATATATGTATAATGAAAATGGTATATTGCA
>NC_051408.1:25769129-25769359 GCF_015228065.2 Penaeus monodon
CAGTGAATGCTACTGTCACGTATATGTAAGATCACTACAAGACGAGGAAGAACCGCAGAAGACCTACTCTCCTGGGTAAGCGTCTGCAACACCCACTGAGTCACTTTCCTCATGAGGTTTTTCTCCGAGAAACTGAAGACCTTCTCTTCTCCTCGTTCAATTCCGAACATGGCCGCGCCAATCCCCAGGACACTGACCATTACCAGGAGCCACACCTAGAAAATTAATAT
>NC_051408.1:25771962-25772055 GCF_015228065.2 Penaeus monodon
CATCCTTTCTTTCTTACTTGCTTTTCCACTTTAACAAGCACAATTTTAAAATCTTCAAAGGTAGGCACCGTATTTTTTCAGTGACAATGTGAA
>NC_051408.1:25779883-25780097 GCF_015228065.2 Penaeus monodon
TTCTACACTTACAACCCAGGAAAATGGTTTGAGAAAGCCGCTGACATCATTCTGAAGTCCGGGCCTGACCATGATGAGGGCGAGGTTGTCGCTGTGCACGGGCCATGAGAAATCGCACACGGTTTCCCTCTCGGGGGTGATAGTGAACGGGCCCACGGCGAACTCCACCTCCTGCGGGACCAATATTCAGGCATCATCTTCAAAGAACCTTTAT
>NC_051408.1:25785345-25785846 GCF_015228065.2 Penaeus monodon
TTGACAACTATCCGAGGAATCTTATCGATAATGATAATTATTAATTATATTCGTGATGACAGTTAATCTCCCTTTTATGGCATGTGCACGAATTGCTCCTTTGTTTTGGAGTGACCGAACTACACGGAAATACACGGCTTATTATTTCTCCTGCCAGACATATACAAACACTTTACTTCTCACCTTTCTATTCACCATAGCTCTGTGCCTCATCACCTTACCTCTCTATGCACCATACCCATCATCCCACTCCAGGAGCCGTCCGCCTGCTTCGCTCCCCACAACCCATCCGGGGGCTTCACCAACTCGTAACTGAAAAGCCGCAGCACTTGTAGTAAATTGCGGCCCATGGTGATACGTAGTCCATCGAGATGAATATAGAAGAGAATTATGATGAAAAATAGAATATGAATATAAAAATAAAGTGTGGATATGCTAGTCATGACAGTTATAATAGAAAAGACAGAAAAACAATACGGTTGACGATGATGGCAGTGTAAG
>NC_051408.1:25786172-25787158 GCF_015228065.2 Penaeus monodon
ACATTCAATCTACAATGCTCATTAAAAGTAATGCCACAGTAATGTTTAATTATATGGGGAAGCAAGACCCGCAAAAGACTGATAATGTCCGATGTTAAATTCTTACTCAAAATTATACAAGATGGAGAATATCTTCAGGAGATTTCCCATTGGTCCCTGGATATCCAGCTCCCCGCCGTCGCTGGTGACGATGCGTGTGTATGGCACCCACTGCAGGGAGATTCAGTTCACTTGCATGATATTTGGACATGGATGTGATAAACCAGTCACGCCAGTGCCGTTGTGGTAATTAAGAGATAATGCATTTATGAGTAAAAATGGATACTTCTGCATATCATTGTCAAAAAAATTAACAGTATACCGTTTCAGCTGCGATCTTGATGAAAGGTTTCGGGGGCAGCAGACTGTCATTCATTGCTGCAAACGTTCCTTCTCCTACCAGGTATCTGGGAGGAAACGTTAATGATACCCATAATCATTGAAAGTAGAAAAAAGTACGAGAGTGAAGTTGGAAAACTGAAAAGGGAATGGGTACAGTATAATCACCAGGTATAAAACAAGAGTTGATGCCCAGGATTAGATTTGTAAATGTCTGAACATTTTTTTTTTATCTTTTTGTCTGATAATAGTGCGGTTTTATATCTATAGTGTACTGATTACTGTATTTTCTCTTGTTTATATAAAGTTGCAGTTATTACAGTTATCTTAAAATGTATCTACAACAAATCTATGGCACTTGAAGATATTTTCCGGCGATAGTTCTCCCATTTTGTGAAGCCAAACCAGTATTGCTAGATTTAGTCTATATATACACCAAACTGGGCTACTCTGGGTGTGGTTGGCTTATTTGAAGTAATATTTGTAAAAGGAGATAATTAAAATTCCGAAGTTGCGTACCCAAAATATCCATACTCGATTTCTAATGATAACGATCTTTAACATACAAATTCATAGTACAGGATTCTGATACGAAATGTACGTATGTG
>NC_051408.1:25787230-25787422 GCF_015228065.2 Penaeus monodon
GGGGAGTGAGGGGAGGGGGTGGACTAATGGAGCGGCAGTGTTGCCAGATTAGGCTACTTATGGCAAATTTAACTATTTTCTGGGGTGGTGCACTACTAAATTTTGAACTTTACTAATTGGAATAGGGATCGAAATATTACTATGTAAACAACAATTTACTTAAAGTAAAATATATGTATATGTGTGCGCCTG
>NC_051408.1:25787594-25787681 GCF_015228065.2 Penaeus monodon
ATTTGGCGTAATTTGACTTATTTCTTATTTATATTTTGCATTTTAGTTAAAAGAACTATAGATAACATTTTCCCATAATGTGATGCC
>NC_051408.1:25787744-25787953 GCF_015228065.2 Penaeus monodon
TGTATATGATGCCAGACCATAGATAACATTCTGACCATGCAGTGGTAGAAATGTTAGGACGTTTTGGTAGAGCAGAAAAAGTACCAACGCGTTGGATTTTTTTTCGACGCTAGGGAGAGCCCTTCAGACTTTCGGCAACGTGTTGGTCTGTTTTACGTCATCGTTTAAACTCTGTCCTTTTAGCCTGAAAACAAGCCTGAAATTCATTA
>NC_051408.1:25788058-25788163 GCF_015228065.2 Penaeus monodon
TTCTGTTTCCACAGATCAAAGAAATATACTATGAACACAGAAATTACCTTCGTTGTTGATAGAACCATTGGAAATACCAGGAAATATTCCCTCTCAAACACACGG
>NC_051408.1:25788256-25788445 GCF_015228065.2 Penaeus monodon
TATGAACTTTAAGAGAGATTTTGGAAAGTGAATGAAATTAAATAAGAATGCTCATATAAAGCTGATAAAATAACAAAAATTCTTTGTCGTTGCTGTAATCGGACGATTCATAAATGTAAGGGTAAGACCTCTCTCCTCATAGCGAGGATGAAACTGATATAATGTTACGAAAATACCAACCACGGCAGC
>NC_051408.1:25788527-25788629 GCF_015228065.2 Penaeus monodon
GTCCGATTTATGTATTTTATGCTTCTTGTGTTTATCTGTATACAGTTGAAAAGAAATGTCCTGTCATTATTGAGAGACTGGCAGAGGGGTGGGTGGATGTGT
>NC_051408.1:25788752-25789186 GCF_015228065.2 Penaeus monodon
CAAGGACGTCAACGGGGGGTGGGGTGGGGGGCCTCTGATTGAAAACGGAAACACACACACACCTTCCCCATGTCCAAATAAAAGCACACCGTAAAGACGTCTCGGATAAAATCCAGTTTAACTCCAGTATACAAATCATTGTTGCAGGTAACAGTATGAAATCATACTTAAAATTAAATCACATATTTATAAGCATGATGTTGAGTCCCCAAGAAAATTATTAAACAGTTCTGTGCACTGAAATTTACATGATCTGCTCTGCAGCTTTTCATAAACAAGCTGCAGCTTGCGAACAATAGTTCTGGGTACTGAAGCTATCTAGATAATACGTTTTTCTGTTTTGCCAAAATCCGTTCTACACTAGATTAGAAATCGAACAAGGCATTAACCCTTATTCCCCTACGCATGAAGCTTGAGTCTTATATACTTGAGTC
>NC_051408.1:25789354-25789924 GCF_015228065.2 Penaeus monodon
CCGTATTACTCTTCTGTTCACTTCAGGATAAATTCGGGTAACTGATGGACACCTGGTGGCGTCATGCTGTATATGAAGACATACCGACGCTATTTTAAAGAAGGAAGTTTAAACCAACGAAATATAAATCAAGTTTCGAGTAATTGTTCTGTAAACAGATTAGGATATACTAATAGTATACGTTGATAACTTACAGAATATTATGTGTATCACCAACAATGGAGCTGTTCATCAGAATATAAGAAAGTAGTTAAAGGCATAGAAGATGAAGTGACTTCTATTTACCTAATGTTTCAGATCAGAATTGCAACTACATCTTATGTATGATGCTTCTACTACAATAGCACACAGCCAGTGCCTGATTGTCAAAATTATATTCGAACTTTGCGGATCCCTTGAAAAGCTGCCGATGGTTATCGTTTTCCTTTAGAATTATGATCGTAATGGAGATTATTATAGTTATGACGATAATTTTGTAGTCTACATCTTCATGGACATTCATAATCCTAGGAAATGTATTAGTAGCCGAAATATGGGTGTTCGGTCATATTGACTGTCGACTAGAATTAT
>NC_051408.1:25790553-25790675 GCF_015228065.2 Penaeus monodon
GCACTGTAGAACAGTAAATAGGGCGTCCGGTATGGGCTTAGACCCATGACTTGAGGCATGAGAATGACCTGCTCGTGTTGTGAAGACAGGTTGTTTGTGTCAGAGTAATTCGTTCATCAAAA
>NC_051408.1:25790757-25790842 GCF_015228065.2 Penaeus monodon
CTCTTCACAGATTTCCCAAGATAAACTATTTTTATCTTCCACAAAAGGCAAGCCTCAGGTCGTGCTGCTGTTTCGGCGCCGACGT
>NC_051408.1:25792434-25792774 GCF_015228065.2 Penaeus monodon
TCTTTCTATCACTGAAAGCCTCGTCCATAATCGCTATGGCTTCTCAAACAACCTTACCTGAACGGTCGCCTTGTAAGTAGTTCTTGCGGTGCCCATTCTACCCTCTTATATAGAGTGACTGGAAGTTTGACATTCATGCTTCTTTCAGGCTTCACATGACTAGTGTTATTTTTGCACGACTGTCATCAAACGTCTTCCAGCTGTCACTAAATATGTGCGCGTTGGTGAATATTCTATATGTGAAGTGACCTTTGCGGGTCTAGTAATTTCCTGTCTGTTTACCTCACGACAGTACCAGCAAACAGAATACTCCGACTACAACGAACTTGATGCCAGTCAT
>NC_051408.1:25793016-25794491 GCF_015228065.2 Penaeus monodon
AAGTAAAGAAATCATGGTTGATATATTCATTTTTTAAGAAAACACGTGTCTCTTATAGATGGTCGGTAATAATCAAGAAACTTCGAAAATGTATGTATCTATCGTCTACTGGCATCGTATGAGGTTTGACGAGAACACCAGCAAGGCCCAGATATTTTTAGTTCAGTAATGATAATGAGATGTATTTGTTATTTACTATAAGTAACAATGAAAAGAGTGAAATAAAAACACCCTTAATATATTTCTGTGTACGATCTTGCGCAAAGTAAACTCAATATTTCACGAGCGGCGGTATCCCGTATGTGTTTCCCTAGCTTTTAAGCGTGGAGCACAGAACACCATAGATGATATTGAAACTGTGTTAATCGAAAGCTTGCCTAGGTTGGTTGCTTATTATAGATGAATTGAACGTCCCAATACTGAGTTTCTGCTACGTGGCGCTGTTTCTAGGAAAACAAAAAGGGTAATTAATTCAACAGAAATGTACACAGGCTAACACAGGCTAATGCCGCTCTTACAGCAACATTTTACTTGAGTTTCATTGGCTGAATCGTACATATCTGAATAATGATTTGTACATTTATTTTATTCATTAGGGATTTTATGGATATTCCAGTTGCGTTCCTATAAATGTTGTCAAGGCAAAGGAACATGTGTCTGTCCACGTGGACTTCAATGATTGTACCTCTTAGGATTTTAACAATGTAATTGCGTCTGGCTCTACAAATAATGGCATGAAGCCAGTATTAATGAGTGAGCGTAGGTTAGAAAGGACAAATTATAATCAATACCTCTCTGATTATTTTTCTTATCTTTCTGAGAATGCACATACAAACAATATATGCAATCGCAAATTCGGGAATATATATTTTTGTATCATTTTCAGTGCTTGTTTACCCTATTTGAGGTCAAGATCCCAGGGCGGAAAACGTTATCTCGGTTGCCAGAGAAGTGAATGATCTTTTTGCAACGAATAATATTATACATAAAAAGTAGCTTAGCATTTATAAAAATATGGATTTCGTGTGTTATAGGCGACAGGTGCTATCTACTTTTGAAATGCGGAATAGCATGAGTATTAAGGGTTGTGGACTGTGTTACGAATAGGTTTCTTGAAATTATTAATGTTGATGATGATAAATAAATAAGTGAAACAAGTAATATGTTTTGTTATGTACGTTTGTATTACACCCTTGCAACCAGAAACAATGAAATGTATATATATGATTCAGGTATATTTGTCTTTGGATTGAGAACGCATCACAATTTTCTCGCACAAGTACCACGGCCAATAGTTCCTGACACTTCTCGGATGTGTCACCTGCGTAGATTTGTTTCTCAGCCTTGTTAGCACCAAGATCACTGAATATATTATAATTTCATAAATGTAAATTCTTCCTTGTCATGATTATCTGAATATGTTATCATTTCGAGGGGAAATCGCAAAAAACACTGTAACGTACTATTACTTCTTT
>NC_051408.1:25795743-25795908 GCF_015228065.2 Penaeus monodon
ACACTGCAGTTGACAAAATAAAATGTTTTAATGCCCTGTGTGCTCCGCGAAGGGGCTATGCCTGAGCATTGCGTAAATAGGGATCAAAGCATATCAATCTGAAAATTATCACGTTACATTAGATACTTCATCTTTTTGACAATTTCTTTTCAAAACAGCTCACTG
>NC_051408.1:25795998-25796305 GCF_015228065.2 Penaeus monodon
AACCCTCATGAACATTATCATAGTCAATATCTAAAAAAAAAAGAACAACTGATTCTGCAGTTATTGTTTACCTGCCTATCGTCTTACGTGTCATCGGATCTACTTCCTCACACTCTTCACTGTCTTCTCTAGCACCAGGAAGACGCCACCCATGACTGCCCCTGAAAGACGTGGGGAGGATCCATGTAATGTAAATCAATGCATTACAGAAAATTAAGAAAAACATTAATGCGGAAAAAACTATCTTTTCATAAAGTTTATTGTATATGTAACAGAGCATAAGTATTTAACTTCATGATCAGAATCT
>NC_051408.1:25796905-25797028 GCF_015228065.2 Penaeus monodon
TATCTTACCTGCCGCCAGCACCATGAGGGGACCATAAAAAGATTGTAAGTCGAGCGGCGATATGCCATCAGAGCGGTCGGCGGCTGGCGGTCGGAGGCACTGGCTGGTGTTGGTCATCTGGTC
>NC_051408.1:25798154-25799471 GCF_015228065.2 Penaeus monodon
TCTGCATTTGCCTGCTGTGCACGCGACCCCCCACCCCACACACACAAATTACGTACATACAAATGTTTGCGTATCATGTATACGTGTTTTAACTCACATCCTGTTAGCTTGCGGAAGATATGCTGACTTGTTCCGGAAGGCTATCGAGAGGAGGCCATTCGTGTACACCTTTTGACGTGCGATGTACAAGTGACAGTCTCCGGTTGTGCTGCTCCAACAGATTAGACACATTAGCACTGTTGTCTGTAAACGTCTTTTAATAATATGATGATTTTCGTAATGATTATGATAACAATGACGATAACAAGAATAAGACTTACTAGTGATAAAATTTAAAATACACTATTTAAAACAGTAATTGTAACAATGATAGGAATGAGAAGAGTAATAGAAGTGATATATTACTTGCATAAACATGGATGTTTTGATTACCTAAAGTCCCAAGACATCGCCTTCATCATGGTCGTGCTGTCGCAGATTGCCGCAAAGTCTCCTTCCGCGATGTTTTCTCGAGCGGCCCAGCAGTCCTGGAACGTGCCCGCTTTGTCCCTGAACACTTTCTGACCCATTTCGTTCTTAGCCTCCTAGAGAAAAAATATGTGATATAAAGCTATGAATGAATTAAACTGTTAGTTTTTAATGAAACAATTTTGCAGTAGTAAATTTAGTGTAGTAATTACATTTATTATCTTTAAGATAAACAAGTGTGATTGTTTAAAGTTTTGGTTATTAGTAGTACACCAGTACTATTAAAATCCAGTAAACAAAGGACAAACAAAAAATCATCTAAACATTTATGTCGATAATTTCTAAATCGATTCACATCCCTTTTAAGGTCGATGATAGTGAAACACAAAAACTTAAAAGTAACACGCAATTAATCTCCCTGCTACACTGATGATCATTTGCACCTCAAAAAAGGAATACATCATGGACCCCGCTTCCAAGCGCCAAGGCAGGTCATCCTGGGCCACGAGGTCAGCCAGGGAGTCGATGGGGATGGTGACCCGAGGCACGGTCAGCATGGCGGTCAGGATGCCGCTGTAGGAGGACATGAACACGAGGGACGCCAGGAGCCACGTGCTCACGAGGAGGCGGCCGCCGTCCCTCTTCGGGAGCCACTCTGAGCCTAGGGAAGGATGAAAGTGAGGGACACATCATGCAGTATGATGAAGAGATAAAGCCGTGATAAACTGATGCAGATGCACAAATGCTATATTTGAAATCAATTGTTATTGAAACTGAGCAGCAATCATAATATTTTGAATATAGAGTCGAAATACAAAAAGGCCATATGCATATATACTTCAGACTATT
>NC_051408.1:25806325-25806670 GCF_015228065.2 Penaeus monodon
CTTACTCTCTTGTGACAGTGCTTGGATAACCCATGTGAAGCTTTTGGAGGCGATGCTTCGAGTTGAACAATTGAAAAGCTTGCCTTCAGCAGAATCGATTTTAATCATAGCAATGCCGATGCTGAATATGCTTAAGAAAATGAGGAACCACACCTGAAATTACATGAAAGGAATATTTAGTAAGGTATACATATGAATGGCTCTTTAAGTTGTTTGTTGTGTGCCACCAGTTCTTACAAGGTTAGCTACCATTTTCACTAAAGAAAGTCATGGACGTATGAAGGCACATATTTGGAAGATATTTATCTCACCAAAAAATAAAGAGAAAAAGTAATAAAACTAATT
>NC_051408.1:25807449-25807667 GCF_015228065.2 Penaeus monodon
TTGCAGTAAATTTTTCATATAGAAATTTGTAGGCCTTACCTCGAAAGTGAATGGCTTAATGAACCCACTGACGTCGCTTTCGACTGTCGGCCTGACCATAAGTATCCCCTGGCTGTCGGTGTAGATGGGAACGCTGAAGTCGCACACCGCCTCGCGCTGCGGCGTCACGAAGAACGGAGCCATGGCGAGCTCAGCCTCCTCTCGGAAGGGAAGAGATG
>NC_051408.1:25807793-25808119 GCF_015228065.2 Penaeus monodon
GGATGAACTCATAAACAAGTAGCGGTCATCCTCCCACGCCAAGTCGCCCTGAACCAGCGGGGTGAGCTACGGTTCAACACCCACAAACAAGCTGATGTTTAGAAAAACTTAAAAAAGGGCTCTCAGTCTGCTACGGTCGAAAGGCAGAGGGTGCTATGTATCTCCCGGTTTCATAATGCACCATTTTGTCTTGTAATGTAAGAACCCCAAAATGAAAACTCGTTGAAATGAAAAACAAACTAACAGAAACGAAATTCACATGGAATGTTGCCGATCTTGCAGAAACAACAAAAAATGGAGAAAATCCGGTTGAGCTTATGAGGATC
>NC_051408.1:25808443-25808770 GCF_015228065.2 Penaeus monodon
TGCAATAGTCCCAGCATTCCGGTCCATGTTCCGTTCGCCAGCGGTCCTCCCCAAAGATTATCCGCAGTCCTTATAAGTTCGTATCTAGAATTGATTTCGCGGCGTTAAACTAATCTCGCTACAGTACTACTGATATTATACACTACTTTGATGTTATGAATAACATGCCTTAGAGACTTGAAAGAATGAGCATACTTACTCAAATTTTAACAAAGAAGAAAAGACATCCAGAAGAAGTTTCATGGGCCCTGATATAGTGAAACTTCCGTCCGGCTGGTTGACAAACTTGGTGTAGGGCACCCACTGAAGGATAGCCAAAGATCAGAC
>NC_051408.1:25809011-25809084 GCF_015228065.2 Penaeus monodon
CAACTGCCGTGAGTACAGCTCTGTTTTTGTGTTTGTTTTATGGGTAACCATTAGGATCAGACCAGGAAAATGA
>NC_051408.1:25810687-25810760 GCF_015228065.2 Penaeus monodon
TAACTGGGAAGCAGAGAGATTCTGATATGCATATGCAATATTCAAATTTTGCAAAGTAGAATATTTGTATCGA
>NC_051408.1:25812167-25812307 GCF_015228065.2 Penaeus monodon
AAGCATATGTGAGTGTATGTATATATAACCTAACCTAGTGGACGCACAACCCTATACTAGCTTTGGACAAAACACATAAGTTGACTAAATCTTGTGCTTGAGAAAGGAACTACAGAAAGTAAGGGGCTGCTATGTCCTAC
>NC_051408.1:25812432-25812540 GCF_015228065.2 Penaeus monodon
GCATATGTTTGTACAGGAAGTGGAGAAGAAACTGGAAGAGGATGAACTGAAGACATGGATTACACTGAACAATGTAGTACGGGAAAGAAAGGGAAGAAAGAGGAGACG
>NC_051408.1:25819887-25820011 GCF_015228065.2 Penaeus monodon
ACCTTAAATATAATCATATATATGGATATTACCTCACCGACTGCAATCTTCAAGTTCGCCTTCGTTCCCGACATCTTGAATGCTGCTTCGCTCGTTCAGTTTCTGGAAGAGAGAAAATTTTTGT
>NC_051408.1:25820929-25821033 GCF_015228065.2 Penaeus monodon
TGTGTTTGTATGCGTGTGAATATAAAGAAAAAGTTTGACAGATAGATTTGTGTGTATTTTTGTGTTTGTTTGTGTTTATTTGCGTGTATGTGCTTGTGTTTATA
>NC_051408.1:25821103-25821230 GCF_015228065.2 Penaeus monodon
AGTATGTGAAAGTGTATGGAAACACTGAAAAGAAAGGGTGTCGTTTGGAATGGCACTATTTTCTTTATTACTTAAAAATCTCCTGACAAAAAGTTCTGTAAACGTTAGGTTAGCATACTGTTTTTGA
>NC_051408.1:25821339-25822382 GCF_015228065.2 Penaeus monodon
TTTCATGCTTGAGTGAGTAAGAGTATGCCATATCAGTCTACCGTGTCTCTACCCTATCTTCACTCTACCAAATTATCACTCTGCCGTAAAATCAACCTGTCATGATATCATCTCTCCAGCTGAGTACCACCGTGCCCATCTCCCAAAACCACAGCCCCTCGATAAATATAACAGTAATCGAAAATGGTAATCGAATTACTGACCGAGATTGCGAAATTTTGCATGTATCGCCTACCACTAAGTTTATTATCCCAAATATCTTTATGTTAACTGTGAAAACACTGGCGTGAGGCTCTTAAACATAATTCACATCAGAACATGCTATACTACACGAGTGCAGTACTGTAGAAGCAGCAGGTAAACTTTATTTAGTGTGTTGATATGACAATTACGCATATGTGAAATATCTGTCAATTAATATGTACAGAATTAATATGGCACTCTGTGGCATATATATTTTTTTGGGATAATAAAAATGTAAAAAATCGGCGTCAGTAAGAACTCTCGTCCTCGTCTCTCACCTCAACCATGCGATGACTGTCCTCTTGTGTCGATACCGGCCACCCCTACCTCCATTTATACTTTCCAGAATTCAGCTAGAAAATGGAATTTGGTATATTTAAGATGTTCATAATGAATCTGAAGTGAGGTATACCACAGCTGACAGATTTCAATAAGTCTCGCTAAATTACAATGGCCATCAGATGAGAAGATATCTGGTACTCGATAATTAATTCATCATTTTTGGTGCTCACCCCTAAATTGCGCAGATTAATGCGGTAATTTCTTTTATTTGATGAACGACTGTATTCTATTTTGTTTATTTTTCATTGTCCATTGCGGTACAAGAAGATAATCCATGCTTGTGAATAATTGCAAAACGCGCATCTTCTATTCAGTGATGGTCTGTAGTATCTGTCGACTTAATTGAAACATTAAAATACAAGCTTACCAGTGATGATTCTTCATTTCTTCCGAATACTGCGTAATAAAGATTGAAATCAATCACAATAGTTCTTAAGAACATGTCTATTGATTTTAAA
>NC_051408.1:25826820-25827003 GCF_015228065.2 Penaeus monodon
ATAACAATTTCTATTACATATCTACGTAAAGAATGAGAAATAGAGATGTGCAATGATGCAGTAGACATCAAGATTATCCACCCTCCATTTTGTCCATTTCCTTCATCAGTGACAAAATGATCCAATGTACAACGATTTGTTTCGCTTTATGCCTCATCTCTTGTGAATTTGGTTTAGGGCCAG
>NC_051408.1:25830121-25830516 GCF_015228065.2 Penaeus monodon
CCTTATCTTTTAGAATTTGCTTCATAAGTGTATCATAACGTTCCAACAGACTTTTTTCTTCATTTCTATTGGAAATATATGGGACACATACTGTAGAGAATTCTTGGCATTAAGCCTCGCTTCAGCAAATATGATCTGTTAATAAAGGTTAAATCATACACAATATCTCTTGCATTGTATTTTTTTTTTTTTACAGTAAGGGCTTATTCTGTAAAGAAACATTGGAATTCATTTGAATTTATTCTTTTTTGTAATTTGCTACAGGCAAAGTAATAATATGGATCCTCTGACTACAAAAATTGCAAAAGACAAGAAAAATGCCATTATTTCACAATACAGTACATCAATAAGAGGCATTAAGAAGTTGGAAACAATTGGAAAGCAAACATTTTTCC
>NC_051408.1:25830547-25831765 GCF_015228065.2 Penaeus monodon
CATGCACTTTTAGCACAGTACATGAGTTGCAATCAACTACTAATAAGTAAATCATGCACAGAAAGGTAATTAGTTGCAAGTAGATGAAAAACAAATTCTCCCCCCAAAAAAGCAAAGAATAATGCATTTTGAGCACAATGCAACTAACAAGTAAATGTACATAATGTGCAGAACAGTTTGCTATTTGTAAGCAGAACAGCCATGTAAAAGCAGAAAGACCACCCACATGCAAGTTTACACAGAGTGAAATTCTCCATAGCAGTTCCTATATGAACTAAGACAAAGATATACCTCGCAGGAGGAACACATTATCCTTGTCTTCTGTGAATATGCGATGTCCCTGCAACACCAAATATTTGTATTAGTTGGAAGAATGACAACTAATCAGCCTAGATGACTACACTGATTTACTCTTTCATCACATGCAAGAAGAGAGACTGACATTTAGGATTTTCGTTTGCACTTTCAGAGGAATCATATGATGAAGAGTTAAGGTCAATGCTTGAACTTGACGTGTATGTGGCATTACTGTTAGGTGGCCAAAATGCTCTATGAATCAGACTAAGTGCCATCCTAAAATCTTTTTTTTTTGTTGGAACATTACCATGTTCGTACTTCATCCAAGAATTCACAGCAGCTATGTCTAAGAAATGCAGAATGATATGTACAGTCCACTTATTTGTTTTTGATGAACTACAGTAGGACATGGATATCAACCCCTCCGCCCTCTCCATTGTTGCGTTGAATTCCCTTACTGCAGCAGGTCTGTTCACTACAATGTGTTTGTTGTCCTTCTTAGACCACCTCCTTACTGTAACCTCTGGTTCAAGTGAATGAACAGTTGACCCAAGGAAGATCGTCTTTTTTACCTGATTTTTTTTTTGCTCCCCGTCTAAACTTAACCATTTCCTTTTCACTTTTAAATCTAGCATTTTTTGACACTATACCAGTTCTAAGGAAATTAAACATTCTTAGCTCCTCTTACAGTAAGGGAGGTTTGGAATACCTGTCGAAATACATATGTGTTCTTTTCTTGGTTCTTGGTAATTCAAGACACCTACCATGAACACAATGAGTGGTCTAGCTTTCCAAATTCTTTTTTGCACCAACACTGACTGCATTATCATCTACAACTTTCAGGTTGAACCTCATTTTTTAAAATCTGTCCCTAACCATGCTTTTACAGACTGCATTCAACATAGGAGTAGTACTCCTCCC
>NC_051408.1:25831873-25832315 GCF_015228065.2 Penaeus monodon
ATAAATAAATCCATCTCTTTAGTAATTTGCAATGAACTGCCATGGTCTACTACATGCCTTTAATAAGTAGATTGTGCCAGTTTTTCGATGATTTCACTATTAACATAACCTATTAAATATTCTACAGGTCGAAGTAGTACAACTAATCTCTGCTGAGCTGGAGCGGCCAAATGGCCAAATTTAAATCGCCAAGGTAACATTGTAACCGGACATCCAAGGTTGAACAGCCTGTCGCCAACTCTTATCAGGACGATTTTAACAATATTCACGCACAAAATTATCGGTCAACACCTTATTCCCATCTCATTATTCTCTTGAACACACATATTACGGGCAAATCAAAGTTTGCTTACGGGAGGTGGAAGCCTGTTGATGAGAAGACATGATGCGGTTCCTCATATCCATTGTGACCGGTGTTGCGTCGCGAGTTTAGCAGCTGCAT
>NC_051408.1:25832443-25832622 GCF_015228065.2 Penaeus monodon
TTTAAAATATATAAACCTACTTATACGAAAGCATGTGCGTCTCATTACTCGAAACTGAGTTTATTTAATATTTTGTTAATTTAACACAAGCATCGATATTTTTACGTTAATGCACTCTATCTAACGACTGTGATACTTTAACGTTGATATATCGAAGCTTATATAATAATACATCACAA
>NC_051408.1:25832746-25832920 GCF_015228065.2 Penaeus monodon
GTATATCCTAAATTACAGTTTTCTAGGCTTAGTGCGAGGTGCTCCAAGATGCTCCGCATTTGTTCCAATACTATGTGGGGCCCTGCACAGCGAGCAACACCCGCAAAACTTTAATAATACGGAAAAGTTCGGCGGAGCTCATACTGCCAAAGCCCGGCCCGCGGGAACGTTTTC
>NC_051408.1:25837178-25837534 GCF_015228065.2 Penaeus monodon
GCACGGTATTCTTTATCCTGTAGATCAGTCTTGGTGTAAATAAGCAGATGTATGAATAGGTCCTCTTACTTATTGTTATTCGCCGATGGGTCTCGTTTCGTCTCTCCCTTTCGAGAAAAGAGACGACCCAGCATGAAATCGCTCGAATGACAGGCTGATTGACATTGTTTCATTATTATGCAAATTCCAATTCTTTAACTCTAAATAATGAGAATTGCTTTTAGGTCGAGCTAAATGTCATTTTCCAACTTATTTTCAATAATAAATGAAACAATCTTTGAGGAACAACTACAATGAAATTAAAATGAGGCGAATGTGCAGTGACCTACAAAAAGGGCATTCTTATGCGCATTACA
>NC_051408.1:25841363-25841450 GCF_015228065.2 Penaeus monodon
CATCTTTTATCATTATCGTTGTTAACATCATCATCATCCCGTCGTGAAGTGATCTTCCTATTATTATCTATTATCACTATCGTTGTT
>NC_051408.1:25841926-25842093 GCF_015228065.2 Penaeus monodon
TGTGAACGTCGTCAGGAATAATTGAGAAATCTAATCCCACACAGCAACAAATAGAGTCAAATTTCCGAATCCTAGATCAAGTAGGCTACATGGAGGTTTTATCCCAAGGAAATATTGAGCATGCTACTAAATCAAAGATGATAATAGTTACGGTTATGATACTGACA
>NC_051408.1:25844135-25844216 GCF_015228065.2 Penaeus monodon
TTTCATTCTAACTCGACCATGCTAGGCAAACGGGTATATGTTACATAATCTTTCAATTATGTAGGTATATTCATGTGCGCA
>NC_051408.1:25844683-25845115 GCF_015228065.2 Penaeus monodon
TCAGTGTGGTATCCGGAGTTCATAATCAATTCATCATCTTGGTGTTAAATTCCGAACTTAGATTTTTTTCTTTTCTTGTCTTGTCTACATATATACGTATAATGTGTTTTGTTTTATTTGTATTTTTCTTATTGCAAAAAACGTAAATGTTATACTTGTTTGATTTTAATTGTGGTTTAGTTAACATTTAGTAATACAAGTAAATTCAGGTCAGGTTAGGTCAAGCGATGACATCCCCCTCTTTTGACCTGTGTGTGAAACTATTTTCTTATATTTTTTTCTAATTTCAATTTCTTTCATTTTGTCATTATTATTTTTTTTTTCATATAACTTTGTGGTTTTGATAACGTGAATTAACAATTTATGATAAAATTATATTACTTTTGGTTTGTCATATTCACTACCATTGTTGTTTGTCGTTTTCGACCCAGT
>NC_051408.1:25845935-25846020 GCF_015228065.2 Penaeus monodon
TTTGTCCCCTGCATGAGCATAGCAAGTTGAAGTTGCTGCCTCGCTGAGGATGAAGGGTGGGTGCATATGCCGAGTGGATTTGCAG
>NC_051408.1:25848095-25848428 GCF_015228065.2 Penaeus monodon
ATGATAATGATTATAGGTAGGAAATAATCTTAACCATTAATAAGAAATGGATGATGATATTTTTTTTTTTATAAAACTGATGATAATGAAGATAAAAAATTCTTGCAATGATACTGAGTTTAATGATAACATAAGGACGATCATAAGAATAATGCATTAAAACTCTGTATGAAAAATATGTAAAAGTAGCAAGGCTTATAAAAAATCTCAAAATGTAAAATAAATAGAAACAAAAACCAAGGCAAGATTTTTACAGCAATAGTAACTTGACATCAACAACCTTAATAACATTTACAGTTCTTTCACTTGCAAATACAGATAAAAAAATGGTTG
>NC_051408.1:25851069-25851380 GCF_015228065.2 Penaeus monodon
GTTTTCTTAAAGTAGGAGCAGAATTCTTTATGGTATATTTTCCGATATCTGGTGTAAGCATATAACCAGGGAGAGACAATACCTTATCCAAAAGCTTGTACTGCTGCTCCTACCGAAATAAATATTTCTGCCTTTACATGAATATCCCACACGACTGTGAATTTCTCGTCTGCGGTTGGCTGGTGCAAACGCTTGGTAATAAGAGAGAAGAATGTCAGGAAAGAATTCCTTCATCCGATTGGTTAAAGACATAGTAGGCGTGGTCAGTTGTAATCAGCTATACATCTCATGCAAACCCTATTGTGAAGAGA
>NC_051408.1:25852257-25852331 GCF_015228065.2 Penaeus monodon
GCCGCTTCTTCCGCGAGGTTTTGTCTGATGAGCTGACGTTGAGGCTTTCCGTCTCCTCTGCCGTGGAAGCTGAA
>NC_051408.1:25857185-25857312 GCF_015228065.2 Penaeus monodon
GGAAAGATTTTCATTTACCCTCTAAGATGATATTATGGAGTTATAGTAGAAAGTATTGGTAAAATCGTTTTCTGTATTACAATCGTGATCGTTTTCTTTAAATACTTTCTTATCGGTAACTATTGGA
>NC_051408.1:25862374-25862500 GCF_015228065.2 Penaeus monodon
ACATTGCATTTAGACTCAGTAGCCTGTATACTCACGGCAAGAGAAGAGGCTCTATGTATTCCATTGAGAATCCATCGTAAGATTCTGGGTATCACCTTGCAAATTATGTCTCAGATGCTGATGTAG
>NC_051408.1:25862617-25862965 GCF_015228065.2 Penaeus monodon
TGCTCAGGGGAGGCGCCCAGTCGGCCTCCCCCCTCTGCACTTCAAAGACGTGGCAAAAAGAGATCTTTTAGGTATGAAGATCAAACATGGACTCCTGTGAGCAGCTGGATGACGATCGAGCCGAAGGAATGCCCCGGGCACGAGCAAATTGGGATTAGTGGTTGAACGGCATAGCACACCACTGAAACGCACACCATACCTCTGCCGCTCTGCAGCCCAGAAAGAGGGTGTAAAAATCACGACACTCATCAGTGCGGCCTTTGCGGTAGTGCTTTTCCTCCTTTAAATTTTCGGATTCTAAACCCCATGCTTGTTGCTGAATGAAGGAGGCAATATTATATACGCACG
>NC_051408.1:25863135-25863581 GCF_015228065.2 Penaeus monodon
AAATGCGTATATATACATACACACACCCTGAAGGCAAGTTAACCAGTAAATAAAGACAATAGGCATGTGAACAGTCGTTTGATGAAAAGACAAACGACTACAAAATATTCAATGAAATTGATTGTGTAGAAGATAGAACTATGGTCCTAAGAGGGAAATTTCCCGGTAACGAAAACCCATAAAATTATTTATTGGGATATATAAAAAAATGCTAGGGCATGTTTGGAGGGGGATAAAAACAACAAAAATGATAAAGACAAACAGACTGAAGAGCAGGTTTACATCAAGAAAAGGGGGGAGGAGCGGGCAGGGGAACAACTGACAGAGAGATATAGAAGATAAAACAAATGGTGTTCACTCACTGAAAATTAGATCACATTTATTTTCTCGGGATTTTCAAACATGTTCTGGAGAGGGAAGTTAGCCCAAAATGCCTCGAGGAAATG
>NC_051408.1:25866762-25866950 GCF_015228065.2 Penaeus monodon
TAAAGAAAAATATGCAGGCTGAATAAATTACTCGTCACTGAATACGAAAAAGAAGAGAAAGAAGCAATAAATGAGAAAATGGATTTTCGTGCTAAAAAAAGCCAATATCCTTGTAAATTTGAAAGTCTGGCTTTTGAATAGCGGATGATTGAGGAAGATTGAACATAACACGAAATCACAGGACTTGT
>NC_051408.1:25869000-25869205 GCF_015228065.2 Penaeus monodon
CCCTTTCTAAAGGGGCCCCCCCCCCATACACACAAACACCCCGAGCACTATTCCCAATTACTTCCAGCACTCGCAGCTCACTGTACTTTCCTGTCCTTTCTTTTGTATTTTGTTTTCTTTTGTTGTTACACCCATAGTTTAGTTTTTTTGTTTATATCTGTTTATGTAAAAATTTAATATGCATATGCATATATACTTTCCCTTA
>NC_051408.1:25871271-25871350 GCF_015228065.2 Penaeus monodon
CAACAAGGTCGTGGGAAAAAACGTGGTCGCTGGCCAATCGTGATAGTTTGTTTAGACAGTTTTTCCCCGTGATTTCTAC
>NC_051408.1:25871498-25871667 GCF_015228065.2 Penaeus monodon
ATGCCTTTCCACCGCACTTTTTCCCCAAAAAGCTTGCATGATATTCTGAATAATGCGCGACCGTGTAAAATGGCCGCCCGAGTGTACGATACTTCGAACCCTTCTACCCGGCGGGGCGGGGTCTGGAAAACCCAAATTATTCGCGCCAAATTATTTTGGGTTAAATGCC
>NC_051408.1:25871815-25871981 GCF_015228065.2 Penaeus monodon
TGATGCCCGATTTTGAACTGTCTTTTCCCCGTGTTTTCGGGGCCCCAGTGTGTGTGCGGAGCGTTTATTTAATGTACACATATAGTGTACGTAGTGTGGATAAACAGTTTTATGCATGTCGTCGCCTTTTGTGCACGGATAGAAGGTAATTACGCTTTTTTTTTGT
>NC_051408.1:25874836-25874993 GCF_015228065.2 Penaeus monodon
ATCGTTGCTATTTTTGATATTTTTTAGAATCATATAAAAGGTATGTAACCAGGAAAATGTACATTTACCCTCTAAGATGATATTATGGAGTTATAGTAGAAAGTATTGGTAAAATCGTTTTTCTGTATTTACATCGTGATCGTTTTTCTTTAATACT
>NC_051408.1:25878954-25879461 GCF_015228065.2 Penaeus monodon
TCTCTTGTCGTCCGTGGCCCCCGCCGTCTCCTCCCCTGCCCCGCCCCTGTCCTCGGGGTCTCTCCCCGTTCTTCTCTAGGTGGTGGCAGCCGTCTACTAGGCATCTCCTCTTCGTCCCCTGGTGCCCCGCGGGTAGTTCTCCTTGTTCCCGGCGTTCCGCTGTCTTTCTGAGCGTTGCCCCTCGCCGTCCTCCGCCCCCCGCGCCATGTCCCTCTCTGGGTCCGGCGGTCCGCGCGTTTGCCGCCCCTGCCCGCGGGCCCGGGCCGCGCTGCCCTTCCCGGGGGGGGGCGGCGGAGGCTGAGCACGACCCGGAGGGCCTCGGTCATTCTCGGTCCCGTCGTGCCCGTTCCAGCTGGCGGCGCGGTCCCGCCGCTGGCAGCCGCCTGTGGGGGGCGCGCGGTCGGTCCCCTGCTCCGTCTGCCCCCCCCCGCTCTCCCGGGTCTCGCCCCCTCTTCCCATTGCTTGCCGGGGTCGTGGTCCTGCTTGCTCCCCTGTCCCTTTGCTCGG
>NC_051408.1:25879488-25880578 GCF_015228065.2 Penaeus monodon
GGGCCCCTCGCGGCCGTCTTCGCTTTGGCCTCCGGGTGCCCTCCCCTGGCTGGTTCCTCTCGTTCTCCGCGCGTTGGTCCCTGTGCCTCTTCGTGGCTGCTCTTCCCTTTGTCCTCCTCTCCTGGTCCTTGGCGTCCCTGTCCGTCTCGCTTCCCCCCGTCCTCGCCCGTCTCGCCCGGTCCTCCTTGCCTTCGGCTTCGTCTTGCCCTTCCTTGTCTCCTGGCCCCGGCCCCTCGGTGGCGTCACTACGTCCCCACGTCCCCTCCCGCGCTTCATCGTCACCGGTCCCTTTTCGCGGCATGCTCGTCCTCGTCCTCGTCCCTTCCTCTGTCTTCCGAGGCGTCGGGCCGGGGTGCGGCATCTCCGCGGCTCGATACCTCGCTCCGCGTTCCTGGCTTTGACATGGAATCTGCCGGCGTCCCGCCAGGGCGTGTGCCTCTGTCCCGCCTCCTGGGGCGCCTGTCCCTGCGCCACGGTGCTGGTTCGCTGGCTCTCCGGGCGTCCGGCAGCCCCGCCCGGCCCCTCACTGGGCCCGCGCTTCCCCCCTTGTTTTCTGACGATTCTTGTCCTGGGCGATCTTCGATGACGGCCTGCCCCCGGCCATCCTCAGGGACGGAACTGGAGCGGCTCCTCGGTGCCGGGGCGGCCGCCGGCCATATTAGTCGGACCCGCTCCGCCCGTACGGGCCAGCGTCCGCGCAACGCCAGGCCCCCGCGCAGCCGGGGTGTTCTCTCCCCTCCCGGGGTTTGTAACAACCCCATTGCGTTTTTTTTCCTGTTTGGTTTTTTTACCCTTATTTGCGTCTTTTTTTTTGGTGTGTGTTTTCCCCGCTCCCGCCGCCCCTCGCCCCGGGTGGACGTCCGTAGCGGCCTGCCTGGCCCTCGCTTTGCCCTCCCCCCCCGTCTCTGCTAGCCTCTCGCGTCGCCCGGGCCCGCCCTGCGGTACTCCGCGCGGCCTTCCTTGGCCCCCCCCCGTCCCACAGCGCCGCCCTCGCTGTACCCTTGTACATCCTGTTCGCGCCCCGCTCCCACCCGACGTGTGTCTGCGTGTGTTCGTGCCAGCTCGTCGTTCGGCACGGCGCGCGCGAGTG
>NC_051408.1:25880619-25881532 GCF_015228065.2 Penaeus monodon
TGCAGTCCCTCGCCATGCTCGCTCTGTCCGCTTCTTTCACCTACCACCTTGACTTCCCTATACTGCCTGCGCCGCAGGGGACCCCTGCCTCACTGGGACGCACCATCGGTCGCCCCTTTTCTCCCGCACCTCGTCTCGGGGATCCGCACTCGCACCTCCGCCGGTACCCGTCTCCTTTTGCGGTGTCGCCTCCACTACCCTCCAAGACAACCCCACTGCCCTCTATCCTGCCGCGCCTCGCGCCCAGGACTCTCCTCCCCTGCCTCTTCTTCGTCTCTGTTGCTGGGCTCGGCCCCTTCCCTCCGGTCTATCCCTTTCCCGGCCTCCCCCCCCGCTTGTGGTGTCCCCACACTGCCCGCCGGCCTGCGGAGGGTGCGGCCCGGTGTGCTTCCTCCGCCCCTCGCCCTGCTTCGTTCTCGCGCGCCGCTCGCCCGTGGCCGGCCCCGCCCTGTCCCCTGCTCGGGTATCCTTCCCCGGCGTTCCCCCCATTCCCCCACCTCCCGGCCCCCCAGCTGTCCTTTGCTCTTCCCTGTCGCCCCGCCCGGGCCCGCGCCGTGAGTCCGGTCACCCGGCCTCACCTTTTTCTCCTCACCGTGCCCACAACGAAAGAACGGGCTGGTCCGGGCGGGCCGGGGGCCGCCACTGCCCTGCTCTCCGTGGCTCCGGCCTCCCTTCCGACCGCGTTCCCTTCCTTGCCGCTGCCCCTCTCCCTTCTCCCCCTGCTCGCCCCTCCTTCCTTCCTTCCCTCCCGCCCGCTCTTCCTGTTTCTTGCTTGCCTCCTCGATCCCCCGCCCTGCCGCTCTGCGGGCGTCCGTGTGCGCCCCGTGCCCTTTGCTGTCCGTCGCCCCTTTTCCCCCACAACCCCCCCCGGCTTCACCCGGTCTGGGCGCCGACGGGCCCCGCCCTCACGCCC
>NC_051408.1:25882865-25882937 GCF_015228065.2 Penaeus monodon
GTATACCTATGCTTATTAGAAACAATTCCACTGTTCCCGTTATTTGTTTTGTTTATAATTGTTCTAACCCAA
>NC_051408.1:25886402-25886618 GCF_015228065.2 Penaeus monodon
ACTGCCTCCCAAATATTCAAATCATGTTCCTTTATTCGGCATACTCTCATTAATAAAGATTCAAGCCATCTATCACTGTCCAAAAACATTGTATTTAGCTCATTACCTTGTATACTTCACGGCAAGAGAAAGGCTCTATTATTCCATCTGAGAAATCCCAGCGTAAGATTCTGGTATCACCTTGGCAGAATTTATGTCTCAGATGCTGATGTTAGT
>NC_051408.1:25886735-25887087 GCF_015228065.2 Penaeus monodon
CTTGCTCAGGGGAGCGCCCAGTCGGCCGCACCAATCTGCCGCTTCAAAGATGTGGCAAAAAGGAGATCTTGTGGTATGAAGATCAACATGGACTCCTGTGAGCAGCTGGATGCGATCGAGCCATGGAATGCCTCCGGCACGAACACATATGGTTTAGTTGGTTAGACGGCATTATGCTCACCACTGAAACGCACACCATACCGCTCTGCACGCTCTGCACCCAGAAAGAGGTGTAAACATCACGAACACTCATCCGTGCGGCCCTTGCGGTTATTGCTTTTCCCCTCTAATTTACTGGATTCTAACCCCATGCTTATTGCTGAATAAGGAGGCAATATATATATACGCACGT
>NC_051408.1:25887135-25887468 GCF_015228065.2 Penaeus monodon
TGAAAAAGACAAACGACCTACAAAATATTCAATAAATTTGATTGTGTAGAGAATAGAAATTATAGTCTCTAAGAGAAATGCAGTAACGAAACCGATAAATTATTTATTGAGATATCTAAACAACAAAAAAATGATAAGACAAACAGACTGAAGAGCAGGTGTACATCAAGAGGGGCCGAGGCGCCGGACAGAGGGGAACAACTGACAGAGAGATGATAGAAGATAAGCAAATGGGTGTGTCACTCACTGGAAAATTAGATCACAATTGAGTTCTCGGGATTTGCAAATATGTTCTGGAGAGGGAAGTTAGCCCAAAATGCTCCGTAAATGACT
>NC_051408.1:25891468-25891701 GCF_015228065.2 Penaeus monodon
CTGATTAATATCTATTCATATCTTAAGAGAACTAAGAAAAATATGCAGGCTGAATAATTTTACTCGTCACTGAATACGAAAAAGAAGAGAAGAAGCAATAAAATGAGAAAAATGGATGCTCGTGCAAAAGCATATCCTTGTAATTTAAAGTCTGGCTTTTGGATGGCGATGATTGGGAAGATTGTGACACATAACACGAAATCACAGGACTTGTTTGTGGGAATTGACTCCTA
>NC_051408.1:25892359-25892593 GCF_015228065.2 Penaeus monodon
TAAAATACAACTAATAAAAAACAAAGAACCTTAGGTTAATACAGAAGAAGAACAAAGTTTAAATTAATAAAGAAAAATTTTCTCAAATTTTTTGTAATTTTAAAATTTTCTAAAAAACAAGGATTCAATTTTTACAACAGTGTTGTTTGGTTAGAGTTTATCAAATTATCTGTGGTTTCTCCCTTAACTTTTTTTGACAAAAGGCCCCTGGACACCCGTAACCTCTATTATCGG
>NC_051408.1:25893227-25893296 GCF_015228065.2 Penaeus monodon
TAGGCCAGAAAAGGCGCCGACAAAGAACCCCGCCCAACTCCAAAAACCAGCCAAACCGCACCACCAAAA
>NC_051408.1:25894014-25894093 GCF_015228065.2 Penaeus monodon
GGACCCCCCCCACACACACACACGAGCACTATTCCACAATTACTAGTCCAGCACTCGCAGCTCACCTGTGTCATGGACA
>NC_051408.1:25895526-25895615 GCF_015228065.2 Penaeus monodon
TTAACCAAGGAAAAATTTACATTTACCCTCTAAGATGATATTATGGAGTTATAGTAGAAGGATTGGTAAAATCGTTTTCTGTATTACAA
>NC_051408.1:25897114-25897190 GCF_015228065.2 Penaeus monodon
AAAAATAAAAAAAAATTTTAATTTTAATTAATATATAAATTATATATATATTTTTTTAAAAAATATATTATATATT
>NC_051408.1:25897213-25897370 GCF_015228065.2 Penaeus monodon
TATTTTTTATATTTTTTTTAATTAAATTTAATTATTTTATATAAAAAAAATTAATATATATTATATATATAAATTATTTTTTATATAATATATATTTAATATAATATTTTTTTTTTTTTTTAAAATTAAATATTTATATATTATATTAAAAAATTTT
>NC_051408.1:25897405-25897812 GCF_015228065.2 Penaeus monodon
TTTTTAAAAATTTTAAAAAATTTATATATATTTTTAAATATTTAATATATTTTAAAATATTTTATATAATTTTAAAATTTTAATATTATAAAATTTTTAAATATTAAATTATAAAATTTAAATTATATATAAAAAATTTATAATTAAAAATTTATTATAAAAATTTTTAAAATTATATTAAAAATTTATATATATATATATATATATATTTTTTTTTTTTAAAAAAAATTTAAAATATATTATATATAAAAAAATTAAAAAATTTAAATATAATTTTAATAATTATTTATTTTAATATATAATAATATTATATATATATTATTATTAATAAAATTTTAATATATAAAAAAATTTTTATATTTTAAATATATAATAATATATATTATATTTTTTAAAAAAAATTTTTT
>NC_051408.1:25899227-25899294 GCF_015228065.2 Penaeus monodon
GCCAAACCCCAATATAAGGGTAAAACCCCATTACTTGGGCGCAGGGGTATTGGTACTGATTCCCATG
>NC_051408.1:25901915-25902367 GCF_015228065.2 Penaeus monodon
TTTCACTTTTCTTTTGGACGTTGACTACAAAAGGTTCACCCAAAAGCCTCTAAGAGTGTGGAGAGGGTGGTCTTGCGTCCTTTTTTCTCGCATGAACAATCATCTCCCAAACCGCTCAACCAACTTTTAAAAACCCCGTGAGTATGTCCCCTTTTAAATTTTTGTTTTTCCTCCCTTTTCCATAAAAGTGTTAAACCGTATAGTTTTATGTGCATTCTCTCCCCCCGGTGGGGATTGTGGGTAAAATGAAATGGCCAGTGTTTCCTTTTCCCCTCTGTCCTTCGACCTTTGGTCGCGATCACTGTGGGACCACGGGATTGCCAACAAAAAACGAAATATCGAAGTATTTTAATTGTTTTTTTTTTTAACTAGATCTTTTTTTTCTTTACAACAAATTTTAACCCCCTGACTTTTTGTCAAATGGGAATTAAAACCCCGTAATTTCGCATAGA
>NC_051408.1:25902596-25902660 GCF_015228065.2 Penaeus monodon
GTATACCTATGCTTATTAGAAACAATTCACTGTTCCCGTTATTTGTTTGTTTATAATTGTTTAT
>NC_051408.1:25906207-25906354 GCF_015228065.2 Penaeus monodon
CTATCACTGTCCAAAAACATTGTATTTAGCTCATTACCTTGTATACTTCACGGCAAGAGAAAGGCTCTATTATTCCATCTGAGAAATCCCAGCGTAAGATTCTGGTATCACCTTGGCAGAATTTATGTCTCAGATGCTGATGTTAGT
>NC_051408.1:25906471-25906823 GCF_015228065.2 Penaeus monodon
CTTGCTCAGGGGAGCGCCCAGTCGGCCGCACCAATCTGCCGCTTCAAAGATGTGGCAAAAAGGAGATCTTGTGGTATGAAGATCAACATGGACTCCTGTGAGCAGCTGGATGCGATCGAGCCATGGAATGCCTCCGGCACGAACACATATGGTTTAGTTGGTTAGACGGCATTATGCTCACCACTGAAACGCACACCATACCGCTCTGCACGCTCTGCACCCAGAAAGAGGTGTAAACATCACGAACACTCATCCGTGCGGCCCTTGCGGTTATTGCTTTTCCCCTCTAATTTACTGGATTCTAACCCCATGCTTATTGCTGAATAAGGAGGCAATATATATATACGCACGT
>NC_051408.1:25906874-25907214 GCF_015228065.2 Penaeus monodon
ATGAAAAAGACAAACGACCTACAAAATATTCAATGAAATTTGATTGTGTAGAGAATAGAAATTATAGTCTCTAAGAGAAATGCAGTAACGAAACCGATAAAATTATTTATTGGAGATATCTAAACAACAAAAAAATGATAAAGACAAACAGACTGAAGAGCAGGTTTACATCAAGAAGGGGCCGAGGCGCCGGACAGAGGGGAACAACTGACAGAGAGATGATAGAAGATAAAGCAAATGGGTGTGTCACTCACTGGAAAATTAGATCACAATTGAGTTCTCGGGATTTGCAAATATGTTCTGGAGAGGGAAGTTAGCCCAAAATGCTCCGTAAATGACT
>NC_051408.1:25911110-25911284 GCF_015228065.2 Penaeus monodon
GCAGGCTGAATAATTTACTCGTCACTGAATACGAAAAAGAAGAGAAAGAAGCAATAAATGAGAAAATGGATTCTCGTGCAAAAAAAGCCAATATCCTTGTAAATTTGAAAGTCTGGCTTTTGAATGGCGGATGATTGAGGAAGATTGAACATAACACGAAATCACAGGACTTGT
>NC_051408.1:25913263-25913457 GCF_015228065.2 Penaeus monodon
TAAAAAAACTTTTTTTCGTTTTTTTTTTCCCGGCGGAGGTTTTGTCTGATGAGCCCTGAACCCGCTGAGGCTTTCCGTTTTCCCTCCCGTGGGGGGCTGAAAAAGGTGGAACACGGCTGGGGCCCAGTGTTTTGGTAAGCTAATTATGACCGGGGGAACAAGAACCCAAACAAACCGCCCAATTAATGTACAAA
>NC_051408.1:25913631-25913761 GCF_015228065.2 Penaeus monodon
ACAAGTATATATTTTCTGATTTGAGATTACGAGTTTTGTTGTAAATACCACATACTTTGGGACTTGATACTTACTTTTATTACAACCATAATAAATAATTCAAGTTGTAACTGGAGCCTCCTAGAAGATA
>NC_051408.1:25918337-25918519 GCF_015228065.2 Penaeus monodon
AATCGTTGCTATTTGATATTTTTTTCGGAATCATAGAAATGGTATTTAACCAAGGAAAGATTTTCATTTACCCTCTAAGATGATATTATGGAGTTATAGTAGAAAGTATTGGTAAAATCGTTTTCTGTATTACAATCGTGATCGTTTTCTTTAAATACTTTCTTATCGGTAACTATTGGAAA
>NC_051408.1:25923303-25923431 GCF_015228065.2 Penaeus monodon
ACATTGCATTTAGACTCAGTAGCCTGTATACTCACGGCAAGAGAAGAGGCTCTATGTATTCCATCTGAGAATCCATCGTAAGATTCTGGGTATCACCTTGCAGAATTATGTCTCAGATGCTGATGTAG
>NC_051408.1:25923548-25923869 GCF_015228065.2 Penaeus monodon
TGCTCAGGGGAGGCGCCCAGTCGGCCTCCCCCATCTGCACTTCAAAGACGTGGCAAAAAGAGATCTTGTAGGTATGAAGATCAACATGGACTCCTGTGAGCAGCTGGATGACGATCGAGCCGAATGGAATGCCTCCGGGCACGAACACATATGGTATTAGTGGTTAGACGGCATATGCTCACCACTGAAACGCACACCATACGCTCTGCACGCTCTGCAGCCCAGAAAGAGGGTGTAAACATCACGAACACTCATCAGTGCGGCCCTTGCGGTAGTGCTTTTCCCTCCTAATTTACTGGGATTCTAAACCCCATGCTTAGT
>NC_051408.1:25924084-25924458 GCF_015228065.2 Penaeus monodon
CCAGTAAATAAAGACAATAGGCATGTGAACAGTCGTTTGATGAAAAGACAAACGACTACAAAATATTCAGTGAAATTGATTGTGTAGAAGATAGAATTATAGTCTAAGAGAATGCCAGGTAACGAAACCGATAAAATTATTTATTGGAGATATATAAAAAACAACAAAAAAATGATAAAGACAAACAGACTGAAGAGCAGGTTTACATCAAGAAGGGGCGAGGAGCGGACAGAGGGAACAACTGACAGAGAGATGATAGAAGATAAAGCAAATGGTGTTCACTCACTGGAAAATTAGATCACATTGATTTTCTCGGGATTTTCAAATATGTTCTGGAGAGGGAAGTTAGCCCAAAATGCCTCGAGGAAATGACT
>NC_051408.1:25927570-25927753 GCF_015228065.2 Penaeus monodon
AAAAATATGCAGGCTGAATAAATTACTCGTCACTGAATACGAAAAAGAAGAGAAAGAAGCAATAAATGAGAAAATGGATTTTCGTGCTAAAAAAAGCCAATATCCTTGTAAATTTGAAAGTCTGGCTTTTGAATAGCGGATGATTGAGGAAGATTGAACATAACACGAAATCACAGGACTTGT
>NC_051408.1:25932368-25932438 GCF_015228065.2 Penaeus monodon
CACCGCACATTCTTCCAAAAAAGCTTGCATGATATTCTGAATAATGATCGTCGACCGTGTAAAGTGGCCG
>NC_051408.1:25932691-25932872 GCF_015228065.2 Penaeus monodon
TGCCAGATTTTGAACTGTCTTTCCCGCTGTGTTTGCGGACACAGTGTGTGTGCGCGAGCGGGGTTTTGAATGTACACATATAGTGTACGTAGTGTGGTATAAAGCAGTTTCATGCATGTCGTCGCCTTTTGTGCACGTGATAGAAGGTAATTACGCTTTTTTCATGTTAAATCAATAATTC
>NC_051408.1:25933045-25933109 GCF_015228065.2 Penaeus monodon
TAGTTCTATATCACATGAACAACTCGTACCAAAGATCTTATGTAAAACATGTGTATTTTGCATG
>NC_051408.1:25941415-25941537 GCF_015228065.2 Penaeus monodon
GAGTAGGATGCAATTCCCCCAAGTCCTTTATTCGTGTTTAGTTCAATCTTCCTAATCATCCGCCATTCAAAAGCCAGACTTTTAAATTTAAAAAGATATTGGCTTTTTTTTCCGAGAATCCA
>NC_051408.1:25941572-25941683 GCF_015228065.2 Penaeus monodon
CGTATTTAGTGACGAGTAAAATTTTTCAGCCTGCATATTTTTCTTTAGTTTTCTTAATGATATGAAATGTATTCATCAGGGCTGATGTATAATATATTAATTAAAATTAAA
>NC_051408.1:25942224-25942295 GCF_015228065.2 Penaeus monodon
TACAAGTATGTATTATAAAAATAAAAAATATTATAAAATAATTATATATTTTATTATAAATTAATAATAAT
>NC_051408.1:25945343-25945650 GCF_015228065.2 Penaeus monodon
CCGAGGCATTTTGGGCTAACTTCCTTCCCCAGAAACATATTGAAAATCCAGAAAATCAATGTGATTTTTTTCCGTGAGTGAACCCCATTTGCTTTATTTCTATCATCTCTCTGTCAGTTGTCCCTCTGCCCGCTCCTCGCCCTTTTGATGTAAACTCTCTTCGTCTGTTTGCTTTATCTTTTTTTTTGTTGTTTATTATCCCAATAAAAATTTTACCGGTTTCGTTACCTGGCATTCTCTTAGACTATAATTCTATCTTCTACACAATCAATTTCATTGAATATTTTGTAGTCGTTTGTCTTTTCAT
>NC_051408.1:25945699-25946292 GCF_015228065.2 Penaeus monodon
ACGGCGTAAATTTTATTGCCTTTTTCATTCAGCAATAAGCAGGGGGTTTAGAACCCCAGAAAATTTAGGGGGGAAAAGCACTACCGCAAGGGCCGGGACTGATGAGTGTTCGTGATTTTTCACCCTCTTTTTCTGGGCTGCAGACGTGCAGAGGTAGGTGGGTTTTTCAGTGGGAGCAATGCCGTTAAACCTAATACCATAGTGTTTGTGGGGCATTCCATTCGGCCGATCGTCTCCCGCTGCTCACAGGAGTCCATGTTTATCTTTTTAACCTACAAATCTTTTTTTTTTTGCCAATCTTTGAAGGCAGATGGTGGCGGGCCCACGGGCGCCCCCTGACAAACTCCCCGTACAGGGTTCTTTTCGGGAGCAAAATGTTTCCATTCTAGAATGTGGGCCCCCCCCAAAGCAGTCTGCTTTTTGTCTCGGGAAAAAAAAACTGCTAGGGAACCACACAACTACATTTACATCTGAGACATAATTCTGCAAGGTGATACCCAGAATCTTACGATGGATTCTCAGATGGAATACATAGAGCCTCTTCTCTTGCCGTGAGTATACAGGCTACTGAGTCTAAATACAATGTCTGTTTG
>NC_051408.1:25949242-25949332 GCF_015228065.2 Penaeus monodon
GCCTTCAATACTCTTCAAAATATGTTTATATGGAATGTCTATATTATGTTTTAAAATATATGTTGTATGTATGCTGTACATCCAACATAA
>NC_051408.1:25949789-25950185 GCF_015228065.2 Penaeus monodon
AATTTAAACAAACAAATAACGGGAACAGTGAATTTTTTCTTAATAAGCAAGGATACCCCCCGCGCGGATGACCCGAAGCAAAAGGGAAAATGAGGTTATGTTGAGGGAGGGGGGGATCGAGCTTTTTGATATGTGTAGAAATAGGATGATGTCCTGTAAAGATAAAAAAATCAGTTTAAATGATTTAAAAAAAACTGAAAAAAGTAAAACGAGGAAAATTTTTAACAGGAAATCATGAAACTGCACAAGAAGAGAAGAAGTACATAGAACTTTTTTTGAAAAACTAGCGAAAATTTCAAGGGGTAATTCCATTTGACAGAAAGTCACGAATGGGGGAATTTTTTGTAGATGAACCAAAAAAGATGCCTAGTAGCGATAAAAAAAAATTTAAAACTT
>NC_051408.1:25950464-25950528 GCF_015228065.2 Penaeus monodon
CCGACTCCCCACCTTAGAGGTTGGGTGAACGGAGTTGTAGTCAAGTAAAAACAAAAAAAGTGAA
>NC_051408.1:25952090-25953474 GCF_015228065.2 Penaeus monodon
ATGTTGAAAGTCTGTTGTTTGAGAGTGATATCCGCGTAGACCGCAACGATGGCTTGACGCGGTGCTGTCAATAGGTCAACATTTTTTTCTTTTTTCTTTTTGATGAAATAACCATTACTTTTTGAACAGCAATTAATGAATCTTTGAGCATACATTTGATAGGAAACTTACGAAAACGCATTTCATATTTAAAAGTTAATTTAATGCATTTGTATGTGCGTCAATAAGGCAAGAAGCAGTCCTTTATTTAACCGTAAAATTATATTACCGTAATTGCATTGGTGAAACGTAGCTCCCGTCGCCGACGATCTTTTCGGTGCGAGGGCCAGGGAAAGTCTTTGGGCCAATACTAAAGAGAACCCAACAGTACCTAGTTCGAAAAATATAGGAAAGCAGGCAAACCAGTGATTAGAAATTTATGAAATTTATTGAAAAAAAAACACTCAAATCATTGACTGCTGAAAACAGTTTGTGATGATACAGCAAAACCATATGAAAACATGGACAGCATGGCTCCATGACCCAACCAGCGGACGTCACAGAAGCAAAGCATAGTGTTCCATCAGTGTTTGGAAACCGACGGTGGTTAAGGCTGCAGGAGAGGATAGAGTTGACAATCTTAACGACTAGGGACATGACATCATTAAGGTTGGTAGGACTTAGAGCACAGGGACTTTTGATGAATGATGTAGTACACTGTGGATGGCTGGGTGTGTCGTTGGCTCGTGGTAACGAACTAGCGTGAAGCGGCACCCTTCTCTCCGGTCATTGCTGGGCACCGTTGGTCGTCACACACACAAGATGGGAAAGGCGAAGAAGTGTTCTTCACACACTAAGCACGGTGTCAAAGATGTCTTGCCCAGTGGTGGTGCCATGCAATGGAGCAAGCTGTAACCTCTTATGAAACCTGAAGGGCAGGGTGACTCCACAAATGAAGATCGCCAGCAGGGCTGTGTCCTTCATGTCAAGAGCAAAGGCATCGAAATTGAAAGGTCTTAAGCAAATGTTCGCGCGTCTGACATTTCTCAGTGCGACGACAAACATTCCAGAGTGAAAGATAAACACTTTCAAAAGCAGAATACTTTTCAGGACAGAGGGAATCTATCACAACCATGATGCACTACTTGAAGAAGTCCCTGTCTTTGAATGCTTCATCTGGCGAGTAAGTAGGCAGGAATCTTCATAGCGACATGGCGTCACCTTGTCCGCCTCAGTTATCTGCTTACACAAGAGTGAAATGTTTTTCTGCTGGTTGTACTGACAGTTTGAGGCATATTTGACTTTCGATATGAATAATCTAATATGCAATGCAAGATTCATGTTAAATAAGAAAACCCGACATAAAAAGAAACCTCAGGAATAATATCCATAACTGAAACCTGGT
>NC_051408.1:25953527-25954677 GCF_015228065.2 Penaeus monodon
GACTCTTCCAAGTGGGAGTAGGGGTAGCTATATGTATCAAAGGACTTAAATTAAGAGACAGGTGGAAACTTTGGGATTAAAGATAAATTGCCAAAGCAAGTGGTTGAGCACGTTAATAATATATAACCCATGTAACGATATAAAAATAGAAGAATTTCAATATAATACACATCAAATCACAGATCCAAAATTAATAATAAACTATAATGCTCACCACCAAAACTGGATTAAGACTAATAGTCAAAGGCAAATTAATACAACTGGTGAAAGCATAACAAAATGGATAAGCCAGAATAATTTAATAATGCTAATGCCTAAAAATCAAACAACTTGAGTTGATCCCAAAATAGCCAAAGAATCAACTAAATATCTTGTATTCGTTTCACAAACCCTAAGCCATACACAATAAAAATGGCATCTCACCTACAAAGTGATCACCTGCCAGTAAAAATAAAACACAACACATAATCTTTGTTAAAGGAGAAAAAGTTGCAAGATATTTTAATGGATATCCAAAAGAATTAAATATCACAGGAACAGGAAACTTAACATCAGTTTGGAAAAATTACAGAATTAAATAAAAATATGGCTCTAAAATATTTCCACGGCAATACAATAGTAAACCAAACAGGCCGTGTAGAATGAGAATACAAAACATCATAAAAAAATCTAGAAAACCAATTAGAATACAAAAGACTATTACCAAATTTAGATTTATAATAACACAAAAAGGGAGTCTTGGGAGTTCTGTGCTATGTTGAATTTAAAACTCAAGGCTAGTTGATTTTTTTTCAAGAAATTAATGAAAAACTGAATACCCACTATTTAAAAAAATGCCACTAACAAGTATTACACATACGCTAAGTGAATAAAAAAATCGAAACTAAGTAAAAGAAAGTAAATCCTGTTAGACAGAAAAAGTGAGATTATCAGTTACGAAATACAAATGGAATCAACAAAGAAAATCCCTATGGCATAAAAACATTGATTAAGAATATCAAAATTGACAAAGCAGTTGAAAGTACATATGGATTTCACAAGAATGAAGTAAAATTGGGAAAAAATGCCTTCAGAATAAATTCAGATTAAACAGAAAGTCATGATGTACTCATACAATGGGGAATCTGAAAAAAAATGTCTAGGAAAAAAA
>NC_051408.1:25955035-25955481 GCF_015228065.2 Penaeus monodon
GGAAAAGGTAAATTAAGTGTTCTAAAATGAAAGATAAACCAATTCCAAATAAAAATAGATAATATAGGACTTAAATTACTCAGTCAAAAACATTGATGGTTAACATTAAATGCCCCAAAAACTAAAGGAAAAAAAACATAGAAAACAAAAAATGTATGAATTTAAGCAGAATATATAATTTAAATTTTAACTTAATTAAACGGGGGAGAAATAGAGAAATTTTATTAGATCAATAAAATATACATAAAACAGAAATAGAATATGGAATAACAGTCTATGGAGAGAAAGGGGACATGAATTTAAAAATTAGAAATTTACAAAACTGCTGTTTTAGTTCACTTCCAAGCAAGCTGTCCAAGTTTTAAAAAAGTTCCACCTTCAAAAACAGAATAAAGAGATTGAATGCAGACAATAAAAAAATTTTAAAAAACCAAACACAGGCCCGT
>NC_051408.1:25955531-25956030 GCF_015228065.2 Penaeus monodon
GATCACGAGACGGAGTACGGGAGCAAAAAAAAATTTAAAACGTAGAATAACCCCAAAATACAATCCCAAATACTTTCCCAATTTACCCCACAGCATGATATATCAGAGAACACTAAGCAAATTTAATGGACAGTAAACAAAAAACTCCTAAAAATCATAATTAAAAAAACAGTCCCAAGATTTAAAAAATTTTGATTGAAAAAAAAAAAAGGAATTTTTCTTGGGGCCTAAAAGATAAAAAAAACCAGAATAAAACATCAGCAGCAAACTTTTTTCAAAAGAAATTTAAAAAAAACTATTGGAAATTCCCATTATAAGGGAAAAAATAATCATGCAAAAAACTTTTTCCCATAAAAAACGTTTTAAATTTATAAAACAAAAAACAAGAAAACTAATAGTGATATGAACAGACTCACAACCTCGCTACAACAAAAAAAAACCCCAAACCACAAAATATTAAAAAATTACACATGAAAAAAAAAAAAAAAAATAGAAATTT
>NC_051408.1:25958674-25958969 GCF_015228065.2 Penaeus monodon
AATATAATTTTTAATATTTATAAAATAATTTTAAAAATATATTCATATAATTATATAAATAATTTATATTATAAATAATATATAATATAATATATATAAATTTTTTATATAATATTTTTATATATAAGATATAATATATTTTTATATAAAATTTTAAAAATACATAAACATCTTCTATCTAGTATTAATTCATCTATCATCAACTATCAAAAAAATATATTTAAATTTTATATATATATAAATAATATATATATAGATAATAAACATACCAACTATCCTTTTTCTATGTATCTAA
>NC_051408.1:25959127-25959612 GCF_015228065.2 Penaeus monodon
TAAAAAAATATTATTAAAATTTAATCTAATTTTCTATCATCTACATTATCTAAACTACTATCTATATTATTATATATATATATATAATTATATATATTTTAATCTCTCTCATAAAGATTAATTATATATACCATTTATATAAAATTTTAAATAATAATATATAAATATATAATTTTAAAATTAATATAATGGAATAATAGTTTTTATTGTATAAGTATATTTTATAAAAGATATATAAATTTTATATATAAGATATATATAATATTTTAATAAGAAAAAATTAAAAAATTTTATGTATATATAAATAGATTTTAAATTTTTATTTTGAATATCATATTTATATTTATATTTATAATTATATATATAAAAATAATATAAATATATATAATATATAAAATTATATAAATATATTTTACATTACAAAAGTAAATATAGTAAATTTTAAAAAAAATAAATAAAATTAATATAAATAAAATATGTATAAA
>NC_051408.1:25960234-25960704 GCF_015228065.2 Penaeus monodon
GAGGCCCCAATGAAAATTCTTTTTTTTTTTGCAATCAATATTTATTAACTCTTGGTACTGTTTTTTAATTATGATTTCAGGAGTATTTTTTGTTATACTGTCCATTAAGTTTGCTTACGTGTTCTCTGATATATCATGCTGTGGGGGTAATTGGAATGTATTTGGTATTGTATTTGGAGTTATGTCTACGTTTAAGTTTATTTTGCTCCAGTAGCTCCGTACTCGGTGATCTTTTGTCTCTTCGTGGATATTCTTTCATGCATTTTGTCATTTGTTGTTTTACTGACACTGTGTTTGGTTTATTTAAAATTTTGTTAATTGTCTGCATTCAATCTCTTTTATTCTGTTTGTTAGAGGTGGAACATTTGTTAATACTTGGACAGCTATGCTTGGAAGTGAACTAAAACAAGCAGTTTTGTAAAATTTCTAATTTTTAAATTCAGTGTCCTTTGCTGCTCCATAGACTGTTA
>NC_051408.1:25960740-25960830 GCF_015228065.2 Penaeus monodon
GAATACTAATAAAATTTCTCTATTTGCTCCCCAGTTTAATTAAGTTAAAGTTTAAATCATATATATTCTGCTTAAAATTCATACATTTAA
>NC_051408.1:25961362-25962529 GCF_015228065.2 Penaeus monodon
TTTTTTTCTAGACATTTTTTTTCATGTAGTTCCCTATTGTATGCAGTACATCAGTGACATTTCTGTTAAGTCTGAATTTACTTCTGAAGGCATTTTGCCCAATTTTACTTCATTCTTGTGAAATCCATATGTACTTTCAACTGCTTTGTCAATTTTGATATTCTTAATCAATGTTTTTAATGCCAATAGGGATATTTCTTTGTTGATTCCATTTGTATTTCGTAAACTGAATAATCTCACTTTTTCTGTCTAACAGGATTTTACTTTCTTTTACTTAGTTTCGATTTTTTTATTCACTTAGCGTATGTGTAATACTTGTTAGTGGCATTTTTTTAAATAGTGGGTATTCAGTTTTTCCTATTAATTTCTTGAAAAAAAATCCAAACTAGCCTTGGAGGGTTTTTAAAATTCAACATAGCACAGAACTCCCAAGACTCCCTTTTTGTGTTATAAAATCTAAATTTGGTAATAGTCTTTTGTATTCTAATTGGTTTCTAGCATTTTTTTATGATGTGTGTATTCTTCATTCTACCACGGCCTGTTTGGTTTACTATTGTATTGCCGTGGAAATATTTAGAGCCATATTTTTTATTAATTCTGTAATTTTTCCAAAACTGATGTTAAGTTTCCTGTTCCTGTGATATTTAATTCTTTTTGGATATCCATTAAAATATCTTGCAACTTTTTCTCCTTTAACAAAGATCTATGTGTTGTGTTTTATTTTACTGGCAGGTGATCACTTTGTAGGTGAGATGCCATTTTTATTGTGTATGGCTTAGGGTTTGTGAAACGAATACAAGATATTTAGTTGATTCTTTGGCTATTTGGGATCAAACTCAAGTTGTTTGATTTTTAGGCATTAGCATTATTAAATTATTCTGGCTTATCCATTTTGTTATGCTTTCACCAGTTGTATTAATTTGCCTTTGACTATTAGTCTTAATCCAGTTTGTGTGTGAGCATTATAGTTTATTATTAATTTTGGATCTGTGATTTGATGTGTATTATATTGAAATTCTTCTATTTTTATATCGTTACATGGGTTATATATTATTAACGTGCTCAACCACTTGCTTTGGCAATTTATCTTTAATCCCAAAGTTTCCACCTGTCTCTTAATTTAAGTCCTTGATACATATAGCTACCCTACTCCCACTTGGAAGAGTC
>NC_051408.1:25962582-25963873 GCF_015228065.2 Penaeus monodon
ACCAGGTTTCAGTTATGGATATTATTCCTGAGGTTTCTTTTTATGTCGGGTTTTCTTATTTAACATGAATCTTGCATTGCATATTAGATTATTCATATCGAAAGTCAAATATGCCTCAAACTGTCAGACAACCAGCAGAAAAGCATTTCACTCTTGTGTAAGCAGATAACTGAGGCGGACAAGGTGACGCATGTCAGCTATGAAGATTCCTGCCTACTTACTCGCCAGATGAAGCCATTCAAAGACAGGGACTTCTTCAAGTAGTGCATCATGGTTGTGATAGATTCCCTCTGTCCTGAAAAGTATTCTGCTTTTGAAAGTGTTTATCTTTCACTCTGGAATGTTTGTCGTCGCACTGAGGAAATGTCAGACAGCGCGAACAATTTGCTTAAGACCTGTTCAAATTTCGATGCCTTTGCTCTTGACATGAAGGACACAGCCCTGCTGGCGATCTTCATTTGTGGAGTCACCCCTGCCCTTCAGGTTCATAAGGAGTTACAGCTTGCTCCATTGCATGGCACCACCACTGGGCAAGACATCTTTGACACCGTGCTTCAGTGTGTGAAGGAACACTTCTTCGACCTTTCCCATCTTGTGTGTGTGACGACCAACGGTGCCCCAGCAATGACCGGAGAGAAGGGTGCCGCTTCACCGCTAGTTCGTTACCACGAGGCCAACGGACACACCCAGCCCATCCACAGTGTACTACATCATTCATCAAGAGTCCCTGTGCTCTAAGTCTACCAACCTTAATGATGTCATGTCCCTAGTCGTTAAGATTGTCAACTCTATCCTCTCCTGCAGCCTTAACCACCGTCGGTTCCAAACACTGATGGAACACTATGCTTTGCTTCTGTGACGTCCGCTGGTTGGGTCATGGAGCCATGCTGTCCATGTTTTCATATGGTTTTGCTGTATCATCACAAACTGTTTTCAGCAGTCAATGATTTGAGTGTTTTTTTTTCAATAAATTTCATAAATTCTAATCACTGGTTTGCCTGCTTTCCTATATTTTTCGAACTAGGTACTGTTGGGTTCTCTTTAGTATTGGCCCAAAGACTTTCCCTGGCCCTCGCACCGAAAAGATCGTCGGCGACGGGAGCTACGTTTCACCAATGCAATTACGGTATATAATTTTACGGTTAAATAAAGGACTGCTTCTTGCCTGATTGACGCACAATACAAATGCATTAAATTAACTTTAAATATGAAAATGCGTTTCGTAAGTTTCCTATCAAATGTATGCTCAAAGATTCATTAATTGCTGTTCAAAAAGTAATGGTATTTCATC
>NC_051408.1:25963895-25963976 GCF_015228065.2 Penaeus monodon
TGTTGACCTATTGACAGCACCGCGTCAAGCCATCGTTGCGGTCTACGCGGATATCACTCTCAAACAACAGACTTTCAACAT
>NC_051408.1:25965514-25965756 GCF_015228065.2 Penaeus monodon
GGAGCAGCCCCCATCAACTCCCTCGAGCAGTACCAATCCGGCAACTCAGATTGCTGAATTAATTTCTTGGGGACATGGGGTTGGGGATTTGGGTCCTTGGCGAGGGCGTCCGTACTGTAAAGAATTCCCATAACGAATACTACTGTCTGCAAGGGGCAAGGTCAGTGGGGATTGGGGTTTCGCAGATAAGGCGTTGGTTACATGCAGTTTTTTCCCGGGAAATTTGCTTTAGGTGCCTTCGA
>NC_051408.1:25971994-25972122 GCF_015228065.2 Penaeus monodon
CCCCCCATCGCCAAGGTGTTGGGGTTGGTGGGAAACTGCCATACAAAGAGTGGACTTACCCAAGACAGAAGGTTTGCGACAGACTTAGCAGTAGCGTAGCGCTCAAGCAGGCCTGTGAATGACACGGT
>NC_051408.1:25975349-25975459 GCF_015228065.2 Penaeus monodon
GCAGCGCTACGCTACCTGCTAAAGTCTGTCGCCAACCTTCTGTCTTGGGGTAAGTCCACTCTTGTGTATAGGCAGTTTCCCACCAACCCCAACACCTTGGCGATGGGGGG
>NC_051408.1:25981714-25981824 GCF_015228065.2 Penaeus monodon
CGAAGGCACCTAAAGCAATTGCCGGAAATGACATGCATGTAACCAACGCCTTATCTGCGAAACCCCAATCCCCACTGACCTTGCCCATTGCAGACAGTAGTATTCGTTAT
>NC_051408.1:25982193-25982398 GCF_015228065.2 Penaeus monodon
TTTTGTTATATATATTTCTTACAATAATCTTCTGTAGCATACAAAACAGCAAGTGCCATAACACTTCATTTAGTTCACTGCTTGTTAAAGCACTTCAGGAGAGATAATTATAAAATCAGGTCAGTATTATATAAAATTGCTATGGAATCACTTTACAGAATAATGCCGTGAATTAGAAACTATTATGGACTTGCCCATGCTAAGC
>NC_051408.1:25982485-25982942 GCF_015228065.2 Penaeus monodon
TTTTTAGTTGGTGATTTTTATCATAAACTATTTAGTTTTGGGTATTACTACTTAGCCTTACCTTTCATGGGTCGTCGTATGGTAAATTACAATTTTCAACCAGCCTCGGACTTTCGACTTTCGAGTTCAAAAGTCTCTTCTCAATCTCTTGCACCATCTGCAGAACGTGTCATTTTCCATTTCTATTCTGTGTAGATGTTTTAATCTTCTGGTTGTCATTCATGTGATGCATGTGTCTAGTTTTCCGTACTTAGCTTTGGTTCGTGGTTTTTGGTCGCTGTCTTTGATGAGATATTTTTCGTATTTCTAATTTGATTTCTTTTGTGATACAATTTGGGTCTTGTTATTAGCACGAGATTCTTTATTTTATGGGCTTTCTTGATCGGCGCTTTTATTTCGCTTTTATTTTTGTGATGAAATCCATTAAATCATTATCTTTTATTTTTGTGTTGAGAGA
>NC_051408.1:25984116-25984828 GCF_015228065.2 Penaeus monodon
TTTTTTTTTTTTTCATGTGAAATTTCTTTATAGTTGATGGTTTGGCGTTTTTTATTAGTTGTAGCGAGGTGTGAGTCTGTTCATATCACTATTAGTTTGCTTGTTTTTTGTTCTATAATTAAATCTTTGGGTTTTTATGGCAAATAGTTCTGCATGATATTTTCCATTATAATGGTAATTTCCAAATAGTTTTAATTTCATTCTGAATAAGTTTGGGTGCTGATGTTGATTCTGGTTCTTTATCTTTGAGGCCCCAATGAAAATTCTTTTTTTTTTGCAATCAATATTTATTAACTCTTGGTACTGTTTTTTAATTATGATTTCAGGAGTATTTTTTGTTTACTGTCCCTTAAGGGTTTTCTTACGTGTTCTCTGATATATCATGCTGTGGGGGTAATTGGAATGTATTGGTATTGTATTTGGAGTTATGTCTACGTTTAAGTTTATTTTGCTCCAGTAGCTCCGTACTCGGTGATCTTTGTCTCTCGTGGATATTCTTTTATGCATTTTGTCATTTGTTGTTTACTGACACTGTGTTTGGTTATTTAAAATTTTGTTAATTGTCTGCATTCAATCTCTTTTATTCTGTTTGTTAGAGGTGGAACATTTGTTAATACTTGGACAGCTATGCTTGGAAGTGAACTAAAACAAGCAGTTTTGTAAAATTTCTAATTTTTAAATTCAGTGTCCTTTGCTGCTCCATAGACTGTTA
>NC_051408.1:25985449-25986624 GCF_015228065.2 Penaeus monodon
TTTTTTTCTAGACATTTTTTTTTCATGTAGTTCCCTATTGTATGCAGTACATCAGTGACATTTCTGTTAAGTCTGAATTTACTTCTGAAGGCATTTTGCCCAATTTTACTTCATTCTTGTGAAATCCATATGTACTTTCAACTGCTTTGTCAATTTTGATATTCTTAATCAATGTTTTTAATGCCAATAGGGATATTTCTTTGTTGATTCCATTTGTATTTCGTAAACTGAATAATCTCACTTTTTCTGTCTAACAGGATTTTACTTTCTTTTACTTAGTTTCGATTTTTTTATTCACTTAGCGTATGTGTAATACTTGTTAGTGGCATTTTTTTAAATAGTGGGTATTCAGTTTTTCCTATTAATTTCTTGAAAAAAAATCCAAACTAGCCTTGGAGGGTTTTTAAAATTCAACATAGCACAGAACTCCCAAGACTCCCTTTTTTGTGTTATTATAAATCTAAATTTGGTAATAGTCTTTTGTATTCTAATTGGTTTTCTAGCATTTTTTTATGATGTTGTATTCTTCATTCTACCACGGCCTGTTTGGTTTACTATTGTATTGCCGTGGAAATATTTTAGAGCCATATTTTTTATTAATTCTGTAATTTTTCCAAACTGATGTTAAGTTTCCTGTTCCTGTGATATTTAATTCTTTTTGGATATCCATTAAAATATCTTGCAACTTTTTCTCCTTTAACAAAGATCTATGTGTTGTGTTTTATTTTTACTGGCAGGTGATCACTTTGTAGGTGAGATGCCATTTTTATTGTGTATGGCTTAGGGTTTGTGAAACGAATACAAGATATTTAGTTGATTCTTTGGCTATTTTGGGATCAACTCAAGTTGTTTGATTTTTAGGCATTAGCATTATTAAATTATTCTGGCTTATCCATTTTGTTATGCTTTCACCAGTTGTATTAATTTGCCTTTGACTATTAGTCTTAATCCAGTTTTGGTGGTGAGCATTATAGTTTATTATTAATTTTGGATCTGTGATTTGATGTGTATTATATTGAAATTCTTCTATTTTTATATCGTTACATGGGTTATATATTATTAACGTGCTCAACCACTTGCTTTGGCAATTTATCTTTAATCCCAAAGTTTCCACCTGTCTCTTAATTTAAGTCCTTTGATACATATAGCTACCCCTACTCCCACTTGGAAGAGTC
>NC_051408.1:25986677-25987969 GCF_015228065.2 Penaeus monodon
ACCAGGTTTCAGTTATGGATATTATTCCTGAGGTTTCTTTTTATGTCGGGTTTTCTTATTTAACATGAATCTTGCATTGCATATTAGATTATTCATATCGAAAGTCAAATATGCCTCAAACTGTCAGACAACCAGCAGAAAAGCATTTCACTCTTGTGTAAGCAGATAACTGAGGCGGACAAGGTGACGCATGTCAGCTATGAAGATTCCTGCCTACTTACTCGCCAGATGAAGCCATTCAAAGACAGGGACTTCTTCAAGTAGTGCATCATGGTTGTGATAGATTCCCTCTGTCCTGAAAAGTATTCTGCTTTTGAAAGTGTTTATCTTTCACTCTGGAATGTTTGTCGTCGCACTGAGGAAATGTCAGACAGCGCGAACAATTTGCTTAAGACCTGTTCAAATTTCGATGCCTTTGCTCTTGACATGAAGGACACAGCCCTGCTGGCGATCTTCATTTGTGGAGTCACCCCTGCCCTTCAGGTTCATAAGGAGTTACAGCTTGCTCCATTGCATGGCACCACCACTGGGCAAGACATCTTTGACACCGTGCTTCAGTGTGTGAAGGAACACTTCTTCGACCTTTCCCATCTTGTGTGTGTGACGACCAACGGTGCCCCAGCAATGACCGGAGAGAAGGGTGCCGCTTCACCGCTAGTTCGTTACCACGAGGCCAACGGACACACCCAGCCCATCCACAGTGTACTACATCATTCATCAAGAGTCCCTGTGCTCTAAGTCTACCAACCTTAATGATGTCATGTCCCTAGTCGTTAAGATTGTCAACTCTATCCTCTCCTGCAGCCTTAACCACCGTCGGTTCCAAACACTGATGGAACACTATGCTTTGCTTCTGTGACGTCCGCTGGTTGGGTCATGGAGCCATGCTGTCCATGTTTTCATATGGTTTTGCTGTATCATCACAAACTGTTTTCAGCAGTCAATGATTTGAGTGTTTTTTTTTCAATAAATTTCATAAATTCTAATCACTGGTTTGCCTGCTTTCCTATATTTTTCGAACTAGGTACTGTTGGGTTCTCTTTAGTATTGGCCCAAAGACTTTCCCTGGCCCTCGCACCGAAAAGATCGTCGGCGACGGGAGCTACGTTTCACCAATGCAATTACGGTATATAATTTTACGGTTAAATAAAGGACTGCTTCTTGCCTGATTGACGCACAATACAAATGCATTAAATTAACTTTTAAATATGAAAATGCGTTTCGTAAGTTTCCTATCAAATGTATGCTCAAAGATTCATTAATTGCTGTTCAAAAAGTAATGGTATTTCATC
>NC_051408.1:25987992-25988073 GCF_015228065.2 Penaeus monodon
TGTTGACCTATTGACAGCACCGCGTCAAGCCATCGTTGCGGTCTACGCGGATATCACTCTCAAACAACAGACTTTCAACAT
>NC_051408.1:25991069-25992001 GCF_015228065.2 Penaeus monodon
TCCGTCTTACATGTTTATCAGTTACTCTTTTTTGCAGATTTCACGAACGCTGTTCTACTCCATCCCCACTCATCCACATCCGCGCATTTTAAAAACTTTTTCTCATGGTCCACAGTGCAATTTTCTTTTCGCATGGCCGTGCTGCTTCCGTCTCACTCCATCTCAGTCTTGTTTTCATAATTTATTTCCGAGTTTTTATGATATCCTCCATCAGTTCCAGTCGCCTGTAACATTCCTACTTCTCGCTGCGTCCTCCGGCGATGGCGCACTAGCACTCTTTCCTCCACGTTCCCTTCCCCGGGCGTCTCATTTAGTTACTCGTACATCCACAAGACACCAACCTCAACCAGTTTTCCAGGTTCTCTTGCGGCGGCTCAGGTGACGTACCCATTTTCGTTATATTTTGCCTTGAACTCAAATGCACGCTGCTATGTTTCTATACTCTATTTTATCGAGTTGCTTCACTTTTAATTCCCTTTCTCAATTCCCAAAGCTCAACCATTCTCATCCTTTACTGCAGTTTAAATCTTTCATCTCATTCAATAAAACTACGTTTACTGTTTATCTGTCCCTTTATTCAGTAACTTCTCGTCTCTGTTATTGGCCTTTTTCAGCTTTCACGCATTTCTATATTCTTCTCACTTATATCACCTGACTCCCGCCACATGTCCACCACGTCCGTGTTCCTGTTTCAATTGCATTTTGATTGATTTCCATTTTCCACTCATGCTCTCGCATATCTCAGAATGAACCTGCTTTCACGCGAAATCAGCTTTCATGTTTCGTCTGTGATACTTGTTATAAATATATTGTAAGTTACTTATTTAGGTAATGTTTGCCCATCTTTTATTTTACCGGACTGCAAAGAGGGCTGACTATATAAGATTTATTTCAAAATTACAATGGTGAAAAATTCTGTACTCAGGAATAAG
>NC_051408.1:25992182-25993037 GCF_015228065.2 Penaeus monodon
TGCAACATTACATCATTATGTGAACATAAAAGTCAAACATTAGGCTAATTAGTAAAGGAATGAAACTAAGCCGATGTAATAATTCTCTCAATATTTATCCTCTGGGGAAAACAACAACTTAACTTTAGTATCCGGATCAGTCACGTGGTAATCACGATTAATGTTTTCTATAAGGAACTTTTTTATTTTTTATTGGATAATATGGAATCGTACTTGTGTGATAGAGGGAAATGCAGAGGATATTCTAGTCGATAAAACATTTAACAGTAAAATACGAATTGAGATTGATATTTATCGAAATATGTACTTATATTTATCATATTCAATACGGGTAGCTCGATATACCCATGTAAAAAGATAGGAAAAATGCTAAAAATGCACCTATTTTTCTTAAAAATTTAGTAGCCTTAACCACCGTCGGTTCCAAACACTGACGGATGAGGTCAACGCACACTATGCTTTGCTTCTGTGACGTCCGCTGGTTGGGTCATGGAGCCATGCTGTCCATGTTTTCTTGTGGTTTTGCTGTATCATCACAAACTATTTTCAGCAGTCAATGATTTGAGTGTTTTTTTCAATTAATTTCATAAAATCTAATCACTGGTTTCCTATATTTTTTCGAACTAGGTACTCTTGGGTTCTCTTTAGCATGCAAAAAGATAGGAAAAATGCTAAAAGTGCACCTATTTTACCTACACATTTAGTAGTGAGGAAGAATGTGGGGAATAAAATAAAGACGTAGTAGTAGTATTGATAGTAGAAAATTAAGAAGAAAGAAAATAGATATAGCCATGGTATGTTATGTCTGTAGTATGATAACGGTCAGTTTGTTAGTTGTAACGAAAATATCATGAG
>NC_051408.1:25993116-25993525 GCF_015228065.2 Penaeus monodon
GAGCACAATGCATAGGCCACCCATGATGATGAGGGAGATGGAAAAAATAAAAAAACCAAAGGAACAAAGAACGGAACAAGCAGTATCGGCCCTGCCCCACGGCATAAGGCGGCCTCCCTTCTCGCTCCCGTCCCTTCAGTAAGTGTCGAATCGAAGGCAGTAATCAGCTGCCACGATTACGATTTCCTGGCCTCCTTTGCCGCCGAGTCCAACTCACCACGCTGGCGGATAATCGCCTCCGGTTAAATTAACTTCTATGTTCAACCCGAAGAAGGCAAAGTTAGAACGTAAATACCAAGGAAAAACTTGTAAATTGCAAAATGAAACACCAACTCAAAGCAATCTGTGTAAGAACGTTTCTTGTTTTCGTGTTTCTTTGAAATTTCGTCTGAATTATCTCTCAGCATCA
>NC_051408.1:25998276-25998399 GCF_015228065.2 Penaeus monodon
AAAATGAAACACCAACCCAAAGCAATCTGTGTAAGAACGTTTCTTGTTTTCGTTTTTTTCTATTGAATTGTCTCTAAGCATTAAGTCATCGTAATGGTCAATAATTCTTAATATCTATTAAAG
>NC_051408.1:25998440-25998849 GCF_015228065.2 Penaeus monodon
GAACATACATACATAATGTGTGCTGTGTCAAACGAATAAAGTACGTGAAATACATGGGAAAGTAGATGAAGCGCAAATAAAACCAGGTAAAAAGCATCAGCAGCAATATGGCTACCGAAAAAGACCCCTAAAATATCATGGACCAAAAAGAAGACAAAAGAAGGAGTATTATAAAGACTGGGAACAAAACAAGAATCATTGGAAAAAAAGAGGAGGCCCTGAAATATGACAATAACAAATATAAAATATCTGGCGAACAGGAAAATCTGAAGGAAAAAAGATTAAGAGGAAGACAGTGCTTGAAGTTTAGTGCTAGACTGATTAGAACTCTGGGAGAAAGAGTAACACCGTTTCAACTATCCAGAAGAACAATGAATGTTGAAGACTGGCGTTCCATGGTGGCTAACAC
>NC_051408.1:26000865-26000956 GCF_015228065.2 Penaeus monodon
TATTTCACATTGCCCGCTTTCTGTTTTAAAATTTCCCGTTTTTGTTGGAGGCCCTTTGCCCTCTGGGGGGAAACCCACTTGTGAGGGTTTT
>NC_051408.1:26001023-26001350 GCF_015228065.2 Penaeus monodon
ATTAAAATGTCAGTATTAAAAAGCCTCTGGAAATTTTTTTTGAGGGATTTTCTCGAACTGATCACGCCCCAGGACATCCTTGCTATGATTTTTGGGGTGTACATTAAACAGTGAAATTTGGAAAACCCAATTTTTCCCCTTTTCCTAATCTTAAGTCTACCACACTCTTCCCTTTCCCTCTAGAAGGGTGCGGCCCAAACATTTCTTCCCATCTCTCAAAATTTCCCTTTTGGGTTTTACATGAGGGGAAAAAACATAAAGAGAACTGCAGAAGCTTTTTTTTTGTGGTTTTTCCGCCCCGCGTGGGACCCATATGCAACAAGATGC
>NC_051408.1:26001791-26001883 GCF_015228065.2 Penaeus monodon
CTTTTTTTTTTGTTTATTTTCAAAATTTTTCCAACTTACATCATGTATTTTGGCTCGGATTTTATCATTATCTACTGCCCTATCTAGGGGGT
>NC_051408.1:26005669-26005941 GCF_015228065.2 Penaeus monodon
GCATATTCTTCGATCCGGGGATGATATTGTCGCCATGTGTACGTGACATGAAATAATGCAAACATTTACCACCATTACCTTTCTTACAATTGCCCCCAGAGAAATATATACCTTTAAAAGATAAAAAGAAAAGTTTCGCCTCCCCTCGAGTGCTGCGGTCGTGTTGCTCTCGCCCCAAATGGAAACACGGCAGGTAAAACTTCCTACACGAGGAGAAGGGACGAGGTCCGTGAAATCAAGTTAGAATAAAAACCATAACATAGAGTGGCGAT
>NC_051408.1:26006549-26007738 GCF_015228065.2 Penaeus monodon
AATTGTATGGTTGTCTTATTCTTCATTTCACATTCGTCCTCTGTCACTTTACAACATACGTTCTTATCGTTTGGCAGTTTTCTCCCGCATCTTTCTCTCGAACTGTCCGGTTGCCGCAACCTCTCCGTAACCGCTCTAAACCGCTCTGGGGAGTTCACGAGCGACCTCCTCTCGTCCAGTTCGAACTGAGACAATTTTACGGCGAGCGAGTGACATATGAAGGTGTACCTGATCTTGCTTTTTGATCGCTTCAAAGGAAACTGCCTAGAGTGAGCATAATTTGGTGTGGGAGGTTATTGGTGTGAGATATTGTGGCTGGTTTGCAATCTGTGGGATATTGCTGAGGCAGTCAAGTTCTGTCTAGTTTTAGTCTGATAATTGTAATTTTCTCCCCTATTTTTCTGCCTTCAAATAATACATGTGTTGTTTATATAAAAACATAGTATATAAATAATATAAAGTTTGTGTCTCACCGTTATAAAAAAAATAAGAAAACAATTAAAACTTTTCGCGGAAATTGATATTCTAGACTCTCCCAACTTTCCTTCCCCGATGGAATTTGCATTCGTATTGCGAAGATTGAAGCATTTAGCAACGGCCAGGTAAAGTTCACTTTTAAACAGATATAATACACATGCATTCACACACATCCCCACACACATGCAAGCATTCAACAGTAGTGCATACACAAACACAATTACACACGCATATCCAAATATTGGAAACCATGCACGAGGACGCAGGAATACACACATATTGGACAATACAAACTTGCAAAGGCCGACGGCAGCATACACATAGTGTGTATATAAAAAGACACCACAGTAGTCCCTAACGAATAATGCACGAGTCGAAAAGGAAATCTGAATGACTTGCCAAGCTAAAGTAAATGTTATATTCTAAGAGCATGAGGGTTGTTTTTCCAACAACACAAATCTACTCTCCCGCCCCGTATTGTTCTAGCTGTAATCTATTTCCAGACCCTGCTTGTTGCCCAGATGATTTTGGCCGCACACAAGTAGATTACGGCCCATATAAAATCTTCAAGCCTCCTTTCTCCCTCTTTCATATGGGAAATGGCATCAAAGCGAGAGAAGAGGGAGGGGTGGCGCATCCTATGAGATAAAGTCATATATGAGAAGGAATTGCCTCGTTCTCTCCTTCCCTTATTTGTTTCTACAGTCAACTC
>NC_051408.1:26008947-26009011 GCF_015228065.2 Penaeus monodon
GGGTTTTTTGGGGGTCCGGGACAGGTTTTGATCCCCCCTGATCCCAAAAAGTCTACACATACAC
>NC_051408.1:26025631-26025848 GCF_015228065.2 Penaeus monodon
GTGTTTCACCAGGTGAATGAAGACAGCACTGGCAGTTACTCCTTTATTGTAGGGTACAACCTGTGGACAACTATCATATATGAACAATAATCCAAAATGATTGCAAATACAATATGACCTTGTACACAAATGGAATGGTCAATGGGAGCTAAACAAAACATAAATTTCTTATTACACAATCACTAACACCCTTGTAACCTACTTATTTAAATAACAA
>NC_051408.1:26027703-26027800 GCF_015228065.2 Penaeus monodon
CTGTTTACCTTTTACATGATAATTGCAGGGATTTAAATGATAACAACATAACTCACCAATCATGCTATTGACACAATGCTGTGTTGCTATTCCTTCT
>NC_051408.1:26029416-26029719 GCF_015228065.2 Penaeus monodon
AGACAAGGTGAGAAAGTATGTGATAGATGACATAGTGGGATTTTAAGGCTAAAAGAACATTCCAAAATGCAACATCTGAATAGACTGAATTAAAAAAACAGTAACCTCGTTATGAAGTGAACTTCAAGTAATCTACATAAAAACACTTTACCCTATAGGTGCCTCTTAATTAGTCTGTTGATGCAGCAGCACATCACTGGCTTCGTATAAGACCATATCTAATTAAATTCTAAATTAGGAAGTAATTAGAGCTTCAAGAGGTTAGCCTTTCTGTTGAATATTGAGGCTTTATGGTTTCTGTTG
>NC_051408.1:26035271-26035408 GCF_015228065.2 Penaeus monodon
GGTGTGTTTTGCTTGTCTTTCTTTAGTGCATATTTTCTTTTGTTTCTTATTTTACATCACATCTTTCGCTTACTTTGTGATATTTATTATAATATTGAACTGTTTTTTTCCTGCTTTGTCCGACTCTAATTTAATTA
>NC_051408.1:26044014-26044237 GCF_015228065.2 Penaeus monodon
TTAAGTGCTTATCTATTGGATTTTAGACGCTCATGCCCAAGCGTCTCATCCAAAAGGAATAAAGTGAGGCTGCGAAGAGGTCGCACTGCAGGTGCTTTTGCAATGGGAATTCCTTCTGCCCCGACGCAATCATCAACGATCGAACACCTTGACAGGTTACATCTGCAATGCTACTCCAGATGCCTCTTCAAGTTGTCTTGTTTTTGTTAATTGGAACGTTTCA
>NC_051408.1:26051804-26052976 GCF_015228065.2 Penaeus monodon
TTGACTGTAGAAACAAATAAGGGAAGGAGAGAACGAGGCAATTCCTTCTCATATATGACTTTATCTCATAGGATGCGCCACCCCTCCCTCTTCTCTCGCTTTGATGCCATTACCCATATGAAAGAGGGAGAAAGGAGGCTTGAAGATTTTATATGGACCGTAATCTACTTGTGTGCGGCCAGAACCATCTGGGCAACAAGCAGGGTCTGGAAATAGATTACAACTAGAACAATACGGGGAGGGAGAGTAGATTTGTGTTGTTGGAAAAACGATCCTCATGCTCTTAGAATATAACATTTACTTTAGCTTGGCAAGTTATTCAGATTTCCTTTTCGTCTCGTGAATTATTCGTTAGGGACTACTGTGGTGTCTTTTTATATACACACTATGTGTATGCTGCCGTCGGCCTTTGCAAGTTTGTATTGTCCAATATGTGTGTATTCCTGCGTCCTCGTGCATGGTTTCCAATATTTGGATATGCGTGTGTAATTGTGTTTGTGTATGCACTACTGTTGAATGCTTGCATGTGTGTGGGGATGTGTGTGAATGCATGTGTATTATGTCTGTTTAAAAGTGAACTTTACCTGGCCGTTGCTAAATGCTTCAATCTTCGCAATACGAATGCAAATTCCATCGGGGAAGGAAAGTTGGGAGAGTCTAGAATATCAATTTCCGCGAAAAGTTTTAATTGTTTTTTTATTTTTTTTATAACGGTGAGACACAAACTTTATATTATTTATATACTATGTTTTTATATAAACAACACATGTATTATTTGAAGGCAGAAAAATAGGGGAGAAAATTACAATTATCAGACTAAAACTAGACAGAACTTGACTGCCTCAGCAATATCCCACAAATTGCAAACCAGCCACAATATCTCACACCAATAACCTCCCACTCCAAATTATGCTCATTCTAGGCAGTTTCCTTTGAAGCGATCAAAAAGCAAGATCAGGTACACCTTCATATGTCACTCGCTCGCCGTAAAATTGTCTCAGTTCGAACTGGACGAGAGGAGGTCGCTCGTGAACTCCCCGGAGCGGTTTAGAGCGGTTACGGAGAGGTTGCGGCGACCGGACAGTTCGAGAGAAAGATGCGGGAGAAAACTGCCAAACGATAAGAACGTATGTTGTAAAGTGACAGAGGACGAATGTGAAATGAAGAATAAG
>NC_051408.1:26054817-26055061 GCF_015228065.2 Penaeus monodon
TTTTTATTCTAACTTGATTTCACGGCCCTCGTCCCTTCTCCTCGTGTAGGAAGTTTTACCTGCCGTGTTTGCATTTAGGGCGAGAGCAACACGACCGCAGCACTCGAGGGGAGGCGAAACTTTTCTTTTTATCTTTTAAAGGTATATATTTCTCTAGGGGCAATTGTAAGAAAGGTAATGGTGGTAAATGTTTGCGTTATTTCATGTCACGTACACATGGCGACAATATCATCCCCGGCTCGAA
>NC_051408.1:26057570-26057942 GCF_015228065.2 Penaeus monodon
CCACAATGGAACGCGTCTTCAATATTCCTTGTTCTTCTGGATAGTTGAAACGGTGTTACTCTTTCTCCCAGAGTTCTAATCAGTCTAGCACTAAACTTCAAGCACTGTCTTCCTCTTAATCTTTTTTCCTTCAGATTTTCCTGTTCGCCAGATATTTTATATTTGTTATTGTCATATTTCAGGGCCTCCTCTTTTTTTCCAATGATTCTTGTTTTGTTCCCAGTCTTTATAATACTCCTTCTTTTGTCTTCTTTTTGGTCCATGATATTTTAGGGGTCTTTTTCGGTAGCCACATTGCTGCTGATGCTTTTTACCTGGTTTTATTTGCGCTTCATCTACTTTCCCATGTATTTCACGTACTTTATTCGTTGG
>NC_051408.1:26058071-26058180 GCF_015228065.2 Penaeus monodon
GTTAAGCATTATTGACCATTACGATGACTTGATGCTTAGAGACAATTCAATAGAAAAAAACGAAAACAAGAAACGTTCTTACACAGATTGCTTTGGGTTGGTGTTTCAT
>NC_051408.1:26060678-26061016 GCF_015228065.2 Penaeus monodon
TGATGCTGAGAGATAATTCAGACGAAATTTCAAAGAAACACGAAAACAAGAAACTTTCTTACACAGATTGCTTTGAGTTGGTGTTTAATTTTGCAATTTACAAGTTTTTCCTTGCTATTTACGTTCTAACTTTGCCTTCTTCGGATTGAACATAGAAGTTAATTTAACCGGAGGCGATTATCCGCCAGCGTGGTGAGTTGGACTCGGCGGCAAAGGAGGCCAGGAAATCGTAATCGTGGCAGCTGATTACTGCCTTCGATTCGACACTTATTGAAGGGACGGGAGCGAGAAGGGAGGCCGCCTTATGCCGTGGGGCAGGGCCGATACTGCTTGTTCCG
>NC_051408.1:26061048-26061117 GCF_015228065.2 Penaeus monodon
ACATCTCCCTCATCATCATGGGTGGCCTATGCATTGTGCTCATTATAAAAACTGTTCTCTTCTCATTGC
>NC_051408.1:26061168-26061263 GCF_015228065.2 Penaeus monodon
CTCATGATATGTTCGTTACAACTAACAAACTGACCGTTATCATATTACAGACATAACATACCATGGCTATATCTATTTTCTTTCTTCTTAATTTT
>NC_051408.1:26061285-26061861 GCF_015228065.2 Penaeus monodon
GTCTTTATTTTATTCCCCACATTCTTCCTCACTACTAAATGTGTAAGTAAAATAGGTGCACTTTTAGCATTTTTCCTATCTTTTTGCATGCTAAAGAGAACCCAACAGTACCTAGTTGGAAAAAAATATAGGAATGCAGGCAAACCAGTGATTAGATTTTATGAAATTAATTGAAAAAAACACTCAAATCATTGACTGCTGAAAATAGTTTGTGATGATACAGCAAAACCATAGGAAAACATGGACAGCATGGCTCCATGACCCAACCAGCGGACGTCACAGAAGCAAAGCATAGTGTACGTTGAGTTCATCCGTCAGTGTTTGGAACCGACGGTGGTTAAGGCTACTAAATTTGTAAGAAAAATAGGTGCACTTTCAGCATTTTTCCTATCTTTTTTGACATGTGTATATCGAGCTACCCGTATTGAATATGATAAATATAAGTACATATTTCGATAAATATCAATCTCAAATCGTATTTTACTGTTAAATGATTTATCGACTAGAATATCCTCTGCATTTCCCTCTATCACACAAGTACGATTCCATATTATCCAGATAAGGTAAATATTTTAC
>NC_051408.1:26061880-26062059 GCF_015228065.2 Penaeus monodon
GTTCCTTATAGAAAACATTAATCGTGATTACCACGTGACTGATCCGGATACTAAAGTTAAGTTGTTGTTTTCCCCAGAGGATAAATATTGAGAGAATTATTACATCGGCTTAGTTTCATTCCTTTACAAATTAGCCTAATGTTTGACTTTTATGTTCACATAATGATGTAATGTTGTAG
>NC_051408.1:26062232-26063140 GCF_015228065.2 Penaeus monodon
CTTGCTCCTTATTCCTGTGTACAGAATTTTTCACCATTGTAATTTTGAAATAAATCTTATATAGTCAGCCCTCTTTGCAGTCCGGTAAAATAAAAGATGGGCAAACATTATCTAAATAAGTAACTTACAATATATTTATAACAAGTATCACAGACGAAACATGAAAGCTTATTTCGCGTGAAAGCAGGTTCATTCTGAGAAATGCGAGAGCATGAGTGGAAAATGGAAATCAATCAAAATGCAATTGAAACAGGAACACGGACGTGGTGGACATGTGGCGGGAGTCAGGTGATATAAGTGAGAAGAATATAGAAATGCGTGAAAGCTGAAAAAGGCCAATAACAGAGACGAGAAGTTACTGAATAAAGGGACAGATAAACAGAGTAAACGTAGTTTTGTTGTATGAGATGAAAGATTTAAACTGCATTAAAGGATGAGAATGGTTGAGCTTTGGGAATTGAGAAAGGGAATTAAAAGTGAAGCAACTCGATAAAATAGAATATAGACACATAGCAGCGTGCATTTGAGTTCAAGGCAAAATATAACGAAAGTGGGTACGTCACCTGAGCCGCCGCAAGGGAACCTGGAAAACTGGATGAGGTTGGTGTCTTGTGGACGTACGAGTAACTAAATGAGACGCCCGGGGAAGGGAACGTGGAGGAAAGAGTGCTAGTGCGCCATCGCCGGAGGACGCAGCGAGAAGTAGGAATGTTGCAGGCGACTGGAACTGATGGAGGATATCATAAAAACTCGTAAATAAATTATGAAAACAAGACTGAGATGGAGTGAGACGGAAGTAGCACGGCCATGCGAAAAGAAAATTGCACTGTGGACCATGAGAAAAAGTTTTTAAAAAGAGCGGATGTGGATGAGTGGGGATGGAGTAGAACAGCGTTCGTGAAATCTGC
>NC_051408.1:26071585-26071918 GCF_015228065.2 Penaeus monodon
TTATTAGTCCTCCGTTTCTTCTGTGTGAATGCGCTCCAAACATAAAGCTTTATCTAGGTATTTTCTCTTCTTGTTTACCACCTTTTCTCTCCGCCCGGATTCGTCATCCCCCCCCCCCTCACCTCCCTCCGTCTTCTCCTAGGGTGAACGACATCCAACGCAGCATTCCTATCCCTTTCCCTTCTATTGAGTCTTGTTTACTCATCTGAAGCGTCGACGCATCATATCCCTGCGGGAACCAGATTACTGTACTGTTTCTGGCAACTTTCCATCGCGCGTAGTCACTGACTCGTGCATTCGTTTGACTGTATCAGCCACCTTATATCCTCGTTG
>NC_051408.1:26076612-26077209 GCF_015228065.2 Penaeus monodon
TCATGTGCCGGAGAAGTATGGCCGCATTTGAGCAGGATATTCTGCTGATTTCCCAAGAGACATGGCGCTCTCCTACCGGGATATGGAAATGAAAAAAACAGAAAAGGAAGAGATGGGAAATATATGTACAGGTACTTTTTATGATGATTTTGACTGAGTTATAATTGATATCATATGTACTATCCTTCGTATTCATTTACGCTTAGAGGTTACCCTTACCTCCTCTTCTTCTCTCCAATATCTGAACAGGGATTACGTCTACCTGTCTTCCACCACCCCGGGATCAGGGTGTGTGGAATCTGGAGCACGTATATCCCTCCTTGAGTCCTGAAACTCCCGTACCCTCCTCTTCCATCTTACAGCTTACAATCTTTATGTCTGGAAGACACGGCCAGACTACCATCGTACAAATTGTTAATTGCTAAGATTTGCACGGTATTTGAAAATAGATTGACACGTAATTCTGGGTCGAAAGTTCACTTTTGACCATTACTCTTTATCATTCTGCCAATAATCCCACTCTCTTCTATCTTACAGTTTCTGTCTCATTTAACTTCCACGACTCAAACACCTACCTGCTTCCGTCTACAGGCCAAA
>NC_051408.1:26077281-26077515 GCF_015228065.2 Penaeus monodon
CCAATGAATAAGTAATTCCTCAACATAAGCAACGGCGAAACGTAGTTCTACATGTCAGTTACGTTTAACATAAATGATGATCAAGAGATTATGTTGCTCAAAGTAAGATCTATACCAGCATCTATCCTCTTGTTTTCTTATTCATTTAAGATAAATTATTCGTCGTTTTCAATATCTAATAATAAATTGCTATATGATTTAGTTATACATTCTAGAAGCTTAATTTCTTTAGTC
>NC_051408.1:26085551-26085652 GCF_015228065.2 Penaeus monodon
GTATTTCCAATATTTCGTCTATGGACTGACCCAAATTTTTCATAGATAAAACCAATAGAGCTTAAAATAGATAAATAAATATATAATAAAATAATAAAATA
>NC_051408.1:26086148-26086576 GCF_015228065.2 Penaeus monodon
AAGGAGGATCGCACTATCCGTTCGGTAGAAGTGTTATTTTCTGCAGCTCTAGTTCATTCTGCAACCTTTTCTCCCCCTAAATTTCAAGTAGCTAGTTATTCCTTACACTAATCACTCTTGTTCTCTCAATCCTCCCCTGCTGCCCTTTTCCACTCACCCCGTCGTTTGTCTCCATACATACACACACACTCGGGGACAATACTATTGTACACTTGTTTTATTATATTCCTTCGAGGCATTATATATCAGCGCCTTAATGTCTGCGGTCGAATTCACGAATTCGCTTGAAGGTTTATTGCGTCAATCATCATCAACGAGTTATTTTTTTTACTTTATCCTTTGCTTGTATTCAACATTATTCGAGACGTTGATTTCTCAGCATGATATAAATAAATGTGTTCAAAACATGGTGTTGCCCCAGCCTAGTT
>NC_051408.1:26086825-26087520 GCF_015228065.2 Penaeus monodon
CACACATTCTCTCTCTCTCTCTCACACACACATTGTTTGAAACTAAGGTGTCTTCTCCTCTAGTTAATTTAACATTCACCTGAGCGGTACTACGCGATCAGCAGACTTAAAGAGTAGTGTACTATAAATCTGTCTTATCTGGTAGGTCTTCAAAAATTTTTTGGAAGATTTATCCCCGCATCGTTGTTGGCATCTATCTTTAAACAGAATGGTAGGTCTTTTTCAGTATATGTTTTCTGCACTCGTTTCACTGAACTCTGCGAAGGACATATAGCTAAAAAAGTTCAGCTTGAAACTCGTGGAATACTGCAACCTGACCCACTTATCCGGATGTGAAGAAGTAAATGGAACACAGAGATGACGTATTTACCAGGATCATTTTTCTTTGGTTATATATAAGAGGATTGGTTGTCTTGATCCAGCAAGAAGGATCGGCCTCACGACTTCTCAGAATAGGTATTTACACTGAGGCTTGAAGGGCCTCTTAAGGTCTTGCCGGCTGGAGGGGCTCCCGCTCGTGCTTCTCTCTGTGCCTCACCGAAAACTCGAACACGTGGACACCCTGTACATGTAACTATGAATAAACTATGGGGCTTTTTCAACTACAGTGATACGCTGCACTAATGTATGTAATATGCATATAGCATTTTCATACAAACTCTAATACACAGAAACATGCAAACGAGCACACAAAA
>NC_051408.1:26087604-26088033 GCF_015228065.2 Penaeus monodon
TTATATCCATTGATTATGATACTTACAAATCAAGATTCGAAATTCCAAGAAAATTTGAAAAAGTATTCCTCGCCACCTCAAAGTCCCTTTTCTTGTTTTCCTTTCTTTCCTTCGTTTGTCTGTAAGTCTGTTTCGCACTCAAGTCACACCATTTATCAAGTGAATGGCAAACCATTTTCCCATAATTATTTTTTTTTTTCAGTTAACGTGATTTTAAAGACTCAAAGTCCAACTCAACAGCCATTACTGTCGTTGTTCCCTTGGCCGGGGTTTCTGCTGCTCGTGACCTTCGTCTGTGCTGGCTTGCTTCCAGTGTGAAACAACGTGTAAGTATTTAGTCGATTACGTAAAGCTTTTTGCAGTTGTATGTCTACTTTAAATCTAGTTTTCGTGTTATTTATGATAATGGCCATGGGGTAGTCATTGTTT
>NC_051408.1:26089463-26089729 GCF_015228065.2 Penaeus monodon
TAGTGTGGCCTGCATTAATTATGAATTATTTTTCCTCGCTGTTGACTATGCAGTGGTGTTCTCCTTTGATCCATCGACGGCCATTCAGCTGCCTTTCTCTGCTGCTCTAAAAGGATACGCCACTTGTCTTGAGCTTCTTGCACTTAGTCTTTGTCGAGCGGAACTTGAGCCTGAAAATTCAGCTGAGAAGTTGCTGGTGAAAGTCAGGTAGTGATTCATTCGCCATAGAGTTTAGTTATTTGGTACGTATTAAAACGAAATTATTT
>NC_051408.1:26089846-26089923 GCF_015228065.2 Penaeus monodon
AATCTGACAAATCTGACACACCCTATTTGACATTAGTGCCAAATTTCCTTTGCGCAAGAAATCATTGCATCATTAGT
>NC_051408.1:26090079-26090336 GCF_015228065.2 Penaeus monodon
AGTCTACCTTCTTTCAGTTCTTTTCTGCATCCATCATTTTATATTTACCGGTTCAACACAAAATGATTGTTGTAACTTTGCTCCGCTGCACGTGAGAGGCTCATTGCTTGAATCATATGCAACAACAGCATGGTATTAGTGGTGTTTTTTGAAGAACACTATTCGAGTAGGAAAGACTGTATATTTATATAGTCTAAACAATATTTGCATACCTTCAAATTTATTAAGAGTAAATTAGACAATGTACAATATGTCTA
>NC_051408.1:26090393-26091333 GCF_015228065.2 Penaeus monodon
CTATCCCCCATCTCCTATATCCGTAAACAAGACGGCATCAGGGCAGCTCCTTCCTTTTCTCAAAATTCTGACAATAAAAGGCCCATCAACGATTGACAAATCACCTAACATTAACATTAGTAAGGACTTCAGGTCAATTTGTGAAAGTAAAGTAAAGTTCATGAGCTGGACTTACTAAATTAGCCGAAATCACGAAGCTTGTGCTTGCTACCCCTAAGCAGTCTGCAAGATACATTAAATCAAACAGGACTTCTTTGAAGCTTGTGTTTACCAAATATACTAGGGGCCATTGACTGTAAGCACATCCCCATCAAAGCTCCGAGGCAAGAGCATGGTTATCCGAATAGATAGAGGGGCCCCCCTTTAAATTCAGGCAATATCAGATGCCCCTGCTAAGTCTCCAGGACTGATATATGAATATTATCAAACTGACCATATACTTTACCTATTTTATATCTTAATAACTATAGTGCAGTCTTGCAAGTGTGTATATGAATCTCATATATATGCATGCAGTTAACCAAAGTATTTTATTGTTGTCTTGCATTAGATTTAAAGTATCCTCAAGAAACTTTTCGCATGACTCTTTTGACAGAGCCAAGAACAGCCGCATAATCACGCTACATCAGTAGCCATGTTCGCTCTAGAGTAGTTATAGAACAATCTTTTGGGGTCCTGAAAATTAGGTTCCGCAGCTATTCAGGTGATGCATTCCAATGTACACCAGAAAAGTGTGCAAAAAGTGTCTTGCTGCATGCTTCTGCACAATACCTGTGTCAAAAGAGGCATACGATTCGGTGACATGTTAGACAATGACTGTCCACCAGAGGAAGCGTTACTGAATTTCATCTCTCGGAGAACTGCTCAGCCGGAGAAGATGGTTCGTTCTGACCATTTACCTGTTGTTGTACGGGTACTTTTTCGTTAATATTAAGGAAAG
>NC_051408.1:26091367-26091684 GCF_015228065.2 Penaeus monodon
TAGATTAGTTTTTCACATTCATATTTTACGTTCTAACAAAGATGATCATATATTCATGTTTCTCTATTTATACCTTTTCCTGTACCGAAGATTTATAATTATACCAATACCATACGAACCGTTTCATTACCATTCTCTGAACATTCCGTCAATTGTTATGAAATCGCGCCAAGTTCAGTTACTCTTAATTCACTCCCAGTCTAGTTGGAGTTCCAATCAACTTGTAAGTATGTAAAGAAAATATTTAGATTATAATGCATTACTTACCATAATTTACGTTTGGATGTAATAGCACTGCGCGGATGAGTGAGTATATA
>NC_051408.1:26093286-26093682 GCF_015228065.2 Penaeus monodon
ACTCAATACATGCCTGAACCTGAAAGCTCTACTACATTGTGCAGTGTTCCGAGTTATAGATCTGCCATCACAATACTGGCTGCCAAGACAGCCATGAAAGCAAAGTAGTTAGGTTGTTATTCTGCCGTCGGTTACTTTATATGGCATAATAGTGTGGGCTGGATCGAAATGAATAATTCTGAGATGACACATCGTTTATATTGTGTACCCATCATTGCTTTGAGTGGCGAAAGTAAACAAAAATATAGACAGTGACCATAAATGCAGCGCGCACTTAGGATCAGAGATTTTCTCAAGTAGAATCATATATTATATTATTGTCACTGAGAATAAATTTCATTGTCATTGTATGAAACAAAACATATAACGCATACGCAGGCACACATGTATGCACCC
>NC_051408.1:26093890-26094588 GCF_015228065.2 Penaeus monodon
CTAGACACATGAGTAAACACAAACATATATAACGAAAAGATCGCTATGGAAAAAAGAATATGAGCAGGGAAGTCCACTCACTAATCACGCTAATGGCGATACAATATCCTCGGTGGAAGCAATCAGGATAGGCCTCGCAAACCAGGTCGCCAGTTGGGAAAATACCACACTAATGACATTGATCGCCTCGAAGGCTTCGGCTCCCACTAAATAAGGCTGCTACACTGATTCACAAGGCTGCAAACACAATTTGTGTGCAAACATAACAGGTAACATTCTCGCTGGCACCTCCACTGGCTAACCGCCAATTTTGTCTAAATATGAATCTGTAGGTGCAAAGGAACTGTTACATACAAAAGTCAGGTTTAATATTAAAGACACGAAAGAAAAATACCAATATCACTGATATGAAGTCAATATATAGCAAGTATATAAATTAACTTCAGGACTACCACACCAATATTCTTTATTGCAAGAAATTTTTTATATCGTCTCGCTGAAAAATGGCTTAGGAAGTTTGGGGCTGATAATGAATGGAGCTTTGTAAACTTGCCTGCCTCCTGTAGACGCTTCCTCGCTGAAAAGCCGTTCGAGGCGGGAACTAATCAAATATGTTTCGTAAAAAAGTGATGCCAATTTTACCCTATCGTTCACACAACTCTTCCCCGAGCTGCAACTGACACCGTTAAAGCAGCCAC
>NC_051408.1:26095997-26096412 GCF_015228065.2 Penaeus monodon
ACTCAGATACCACTCTCTGTAAATCAATAATCTGAAGGTCCTTGATAGCATGGCGTTCATGGGCGGCAGTTTAAGCTCCCTCGCCAAGACGCACATCGAGAGCGGTCGCCCGTTGAAGTACTCAACCTCATGCACCTGTCGAACGAAGCCCGGACATTACTCTTGTTTGGAAAAGTTATATTCCCTTATGAGTATCCTGACGATCTTAAGAAGCTTGAAGATACTTCCCTCCCGCCAGTAGAACAGTATTATAGTTCTTTTGAGGGGGGAATCCCCACAAAGGAGGAATATGACAACGCGCTGAAAGTATGGGAAGCAGCCAAATGTCACACACTCGGAGATTATGCCGGTTGCTACTTGCGTATGGATGTAATTCTGCTGGCTGACGTGCTTAGCGAGTGGAGGTCTACAATTG
>NC_051408.1:26096593-26096741 GCF_015228065.2 Penaeus monodon
CAGCCCCTGTTTTGACCCTGAAAAGGTAAGAAGCACATTTATTCTTATGTAGACTTTAACAGTTGTACGCCACAGTGATGTCCGAAAATTTACCTTATGGAAATATTCGGAAACTGTTCGTGGCAAGGGGTTTGTTTAACCACGACGA
>NC_051408.1:26096920-26097029 GCF_015228065.2 Penaeus monodon
TGTGTTCATGCTTACGGTAGCGCTGCGGGAGTGAACATGCAGCAGTAATAGCATCAGCAGCGATCTTGGTAGGGAATTAAAACCAAACCGGCAATTCGAAAACGAAGGA
>NC_051408.1:26097104-26097183 GCF_015228065.2 Penaeus monodon
GTGTTAATGTAGTGTGTCTGTAGTTATGTATTTTTCTGTTTATTATATATCATTAAAAGATAAAAACATGAATTCTACT
>NC_051408.1:26097212-26097362 GCF_015228065.2 Penaeus monodon
TCGAGTTTGCACATTGCTACTAATAAAAGAGGCCTAATCAGTAATCTACATGGCAATTTTGTATAAGACCTTCACCATGGAACATGTGTTCCCATACCCCTGTATTAAGGGTGACATGCTCAACCTTTGCGCACTCTGCAAGGGTGAAAA
>NC_051408.1:26097514-26097986 GCF_015228065.2 Penaeus monodon
CAGAACCGAGCGACCGCATTTTATATATACTGGACGGTTGTTTTATAGAAGCAGCTAACAACCAAATAGTGAGTAATCAATGTAATGATAAATTAACGGCTTGTTTGATTATAAACATTAATTAAAACAAAGCACAAACGGGCAGCCTTACGACTCTCTTAGGATCGTTGAACTCCCTATAAGAGGCTCCATCGCTGACAGGCAATAAAGGGCCTGCTCAGCATTTTGTGTTTTTTCCCCGGGATTCATCTTTGCTTACGAGGTTTTCCACGGCCATGGCATACAAAACTTTAGTATAGAATGTGGAGATCAGTTATAACATATATTTGTGGATTGTGAGGACTATGAAAGGACTAATAGATCGTGGATATTAAATTTTATCATGAGAATGTTTTCGATAACACATCTAAATTACAGCTATACTGTGGCCCAGATGATGTCATATAACCTCTTTAACATAACTAGTTCTTTA
>NC_051408.1:26098116-26098639 GCF_015228065.2 Penaeus monodon
GTTATTGGTTATTGGCGGAGAACATAATAATAATTACTCTGAGTGGCCTGCAAAGATTTATATACATTTGCACGATGTGGATCGATCTTCTGCAGTGATGATCTTCGCAAACTACAGTTATAATTATTTATAGACTATATTGGAAATATACCTTGGATCTTGGTTAATATAAAACTCTCATAATGACATTATTACGGCTTTCATTTAACATTTCACATACACGACCTGCACTGTGAAGATGGACGTGCTGAACACAAGTTTTAACGTGCGGTTAACGTAGATTTTCAGTTTTTTCTCTCGTCGGAATTCTAGCATCACCGGGCTGCGGTTCCTTCATGGGGAACGAGTCTATGAACGGGAAACACAGCCGAAACATTTCGCTAGACACTTCTTATTTTATTTTATTACAACAAAGGGATCTCGGGCAGGTCAGGCAGATTTACGGCACCAGTGAAGCCAAGCGATTTCTAGACTTTATAAAAGGGCTGTTCTTCGACCTCGCAGCTATTCGCTTGTAGATCTT
>NC_051408.1:26099079-26099194 GCF_015228065.2 Penaeus monodon
AGGTAGCACAGGCACTGCGGTCTGTATTGGACACCGATGATGCTAGAGGCTTGACTCACCTATTCACCGACGCAGGGCGGAAATTTGTAAATAATACGACGAATGACGAATGCAT
>NC_051408.1:26099471-26099585 GCF_015228065.2 Penaeus monodon
TCCGATAGATTGAATGCCGACGGGTATTATCTTGAAGATCTGAGTGGTGAAGCGATATAAGGCTTGTTTACCGCGAGGAGCTCCTTCCCACTGCGCTGCCAAACCTTATTCATA
>NC_051408.1:26099932-26101008 GCF_015228065.2 Penaeus monodon
TCACGTTAAGGCCGGAATGGTCTCGAGCTTCCGTTCGCTGTAAACGCGATGGCCGCCCTAATTTAACAGGAAGAAATGAAAGAATTTTGCCTGCTGCCAAAGTCCGCAGTCGATCGGCATCTTCTGAACGCATTACTAATAATGATAGTGATGATGGTGATGACAGCAAACTCTTTGAAGCGTTGTCGAATATAGAGAAGAAGAAGGCAGCGCCCAAGATGACGCCAGTGAGAGGAGGCCACGCGAAAGTAAGCGAAACCAAGACCTGCGGCGATGCTTGCGGCCGCGACGGGGACGGCATGTTCGCTGGGAACGCACGTGCGTTAAAACCAGTAGATATCTCACGCCGCACATCGAGAACTGCGAGGATGAAGAAAGATGAACATTGCAATAGCAAATGTTGTCATGACACAGCGGTTGTACCTCTTCCATTTGCCGCTCTGCTATGGCTGTTCACAAAGAACACAAATTAAATTGTCGAATCCTTTGCTAGAACACTTGACGAGTATTTTTTTAAAGCCTCTCAAGAGGATTATGCTAAATCTCTCCTGGAGTTTATCGACGGCAGCCTCGGATCCGTTGGGATGTGCTTGGCCAGATACAAGCGCCATTCTCCGGGCTGAATATACTCGATGTTATTAAGTATATGGCATCTTCTTCGTCGTCCTCGTTTTCTCTCAGAGAAAAAGAATTATTGAGGTTATTACACACTTTGCTTCTCGAGCATGTGCGTAATCCGATCCTCAAGCGATTTCTCACGGGAGGAGTCCATACGGCAGGCGGGAACATGAAATTGGAACCTGCGGTTACCTTCAAACCCATTCACAAAAAAAAATGCTGATGATCTCTATACAGGATAAAACATGTGGCTTTTCAGCACGTGTCAGTTGGGTTAGCAGGTCTGCAACAATAAGCGAAAACGACAAATTTCTTATCGATGCATTTTCGCGGAGCAGCAGCAGCAGCGACGGTGTAGCTAACACGGGTGGCAATGATGCATCATCTAGAACACTCACGTCTGAACTATGAAAGGAGACGATACGATTTACCGCACGCAGTATAAACATGACATCATC
>NC_051408.1:26101091-26101517 GCF_015228065.2 Penaeus monodon
GAAGACCTAAGTCATGCTTCACAGGAAGAAGCAGCACGCACTATCGCTAAATTTCGTAAACTTACTAGTCTTTACTATCGACAAACTATCGGTTCTGAAATGGGATATCGACTTGTGACTAGACTGCTCAGGTAATATCGTGTGTGAACAGGTAGAGGGGGTTGGGGTTGTGCCTGCGGTATAAAGAGAGACAGGAAGAACAGTGAGAATGCACTGAGCAGTCAGAGATAGCGGTTGTACACGCAAAAAAAGTCTCACGAAATGAATCTGAGGACGAACACCCATATTGGACGGCCAGCAGAGATGGAAGAAAAAATAAGTAAAATTCCGGACGTCCTTTCTACGGCATCGACGGACGCACCCAGCCCGATAAACACTGCCTCGATGAACACCGCCCCGATTATCTGTACCCTCTCATTTTATACG
>NC_051408.1:26101705-26101968 GCF_015228065.2 Penaeus monodon
AACCGATAGAGTTAAGAACGGCGACTACGGGCCTACAGTCATAAACCTAATTGCTCATTTTGGACCTGGGAAACCGCTGGAATATAATGATATTGCTATGAAACAAGTAAGATCCAGTACGGACAGACAGTATGTGGCAGGACTGTCAAGTGATAAGTTAGATAATCGCCTGAGAAAGCTGGGCGAATGTCTCAGCCATTTATTTACATAGCTCGGAGATATGTACATTAGTGAAATTTTTATTCCCTGTTGAAGAAGAAGGC
>NC_051408.1:26102134-26102373 GCF_015228065.2 Penaeus monodon
TGTTGATGATGAGGATGACGACGGAATCGCTCGCAGGAGACGGTGGACACCTACAGATGAGATTGCGACGAAGCGACAGAAGTCGGAGGATGTCAACTAATAATAATAATTGTTTTTCACTTTATCTATTATTTGTAATGCCATGTCTTGTTGCATTTTGGTATTTAAAAAAAACTAAGTTGAGTGTATTCCCACTCTTATCATCCTCTACACCTTTCTTACAGAAATGAAAGATGTGT
>NC_051408.1:26102539-26103067 GCF_015228065.2 Penaeus monodon
TGTGAGGTCGCGCTGGTTAATTTTTTGCACCCCAAAATTATTACAGCATCATGGTAAATGATGACGATTATGCTATTCAACTTGTTATGTTTGTAATAAAGAACCCCATGCTCTCAAACGTGACATATTTAAATACGTTCCGAAATTTAACATGCGAGGACAGCTGAGAGGTGAGAAAGCAATGTTAGATTTGATAAATCTAACATTGATACTATCATAAGCCAGACAGAGGAGAGACTCGGCAAGGACGCAGTTAAAAAAATACACGAAATGGAAGGTTGTTTGCCTATGACGGGGATGCTGGTCGCTGTCGAGTAGAAACGACATTCCATACGAAGGGAGAGAGCAATAATGGCAGTTGTCAACCCGATATGGGAATTTTTCGTTTTTCGCGTCGCATGGCTCACATGCTGGGATTTGACGAAAGTAAGATCTATCCCTTTTATGTTTCATATATAATGTCTGCTCATGAAAAATTGGTATTTATATAAAGATAATATAAGCATGAGATTACCGAGAACAGACGGC
>NC_051408.1:26103213-26103368 GCF_015228065.2 Penaeus monodon
TTTCCGTTTAATGCCGGTAAAAAAACGGATCAATTACAGATTATTACGCCGAGTTTAGGTAGCCAGCGGGACAAAATTCTTATATAAACCTATCAAGAGTGGTGTTAGAGGTTAAGAGAAGCCTGAGAAAAGAGGATGGCGCCTGTTGGGTAATG
>NC_051408.1:26103435-26103695 GCF_015228065.2 Penaeus monodon
GTGACAAAATGCAATATTCTATCTACTGTGATTATAAGGCTGTATCTGTGTATTTTAAGGGAGAAATATGCAATATTCTGAGCCTTCTGACATACCGCGAAATTTTGCAGACAGTTATTTCACAGGCGCCAGCACGTGCGAGAAAAAATAATGAACGAGGTAAAACTCATAGATTTTTATGGCACCATTATTGATGGATGTAGCAACAATAGATATGTAGCTTTTGGATAATGTATCCATGAGATACGACTTGAGTTTGC
>NC_051408.1:26103821-26106045 GCF_015228065.2 Penaeus monodon
CATTTATGTTTAATAAGGTGCTCTACAAATCTTATGTCATGGCGATCCGCCAGACACAGCTTGCCACTGACATGCCGTGGGGTTCATCCTTTCCTGAAAAATTATTCCTGTTTATGGTTGACATGAGGGCATACGCAGGGGACTATACAATGAATTCTCTGCAATTCGGACATAATCATCTGGGAAACTTTTCACCGTCAAACACTTGTGTACAATATAAGCACGAATTTCCCAGCGCAGTGCTCAGACTTGGCATTCACTGAGTGCATTAGGTTTAGGAAAAGGGTCATTCATTCGATAGAGATGGAGAAAGTATTGATTGATCATGGATTTTATACCTGAAAAGACACAAGGTGTAATAGCTTTGAAATTCCTGTAGTCTCAGATGGCTAAGTATGAACATAATGAACGATTGGAAGATATTTGTTTTGATTCTCAGAAGGAAGCAAGGTGTTTTTAATATCATTACGAAGAGTGGCTAAATGAGTATTCGTGGTCATAATCTACGTTATGGCTAATATCATTAATTTGCAATTGTTAGGGAGAAATCTTGTGCATATTTGATTTTAGCAGATCAATAAATTTCATAACTGCATTAGAAAGAAAAGGTCGTTAGTAATTGAGTTCTGTGGTGGTTATTTTATCGTTCGCACATGGCACATAATGAGGGAAAACATTGATAATTGTTGGGAAATTTTCATAGATACTTTGATTCTTATGGAGTTCTAATGAAAAGTTAGAAGGTTTGTCTTAACATTTAAAATACCCCAAGTGTGAAGTGTATTTGTGCGTTGTTATCCGAATGTACAACATTAATTGCCGGAAGGAAATCTATTGCCATTTTGTGCAGAATTTTCTAAAGACTTTTAGATTGATGATAAGAGTTGCCACAAGTGTCTTTACAATGAAAGCATAAAATGACCACTGGCTAAGTGAGCCGGAGATCATTATTGCGAACTTCAAATTAAGCAAGCAACAAGTGGAAATTATATTGCGAAGTAGTCACTTTGGTAATTATTTCTATCTGTTAGTTGATCCTCATGTCTCTGCTCTGGAGGTATCTTTACATATACTAAAAAGCTGTTTCATTGCTTTCATGTATAAATCTGTTTCGAGTCGGTAGAAGTACATGATGTGTTGTATACAAGCCAAATTTAATGCAAATACCTGCAAGTTGAATTATTCCTTTGGAAGTATTTCTGAGTTTTAGTTATGCCTCATGTCCTAGCCTCGAAGGTATTTTACATCATACTAAAATGCTAGTTATTGCTTTCACTGATAATGTTTCTGAGTTCGGTAGTCACATGATGTGTGTACACTTCTTTTTGATATGCAACCTTAAATTTTTGTTTCATATTCAGCTATCGGAATGTACTCTAGTTTTGTAGATCTCTATGTCTATGCTCAATGATTATTGTTAATTTAATTGAAACTGTTGTATTCTTGCTGTTATCTGCAGTTGCGATTGTTTTGGAATCTGATTGTATTTTATTTGTATTACAGATCAAGAAAGGGTGAAAAGAAGGATGTCAACAATCAGCGAACCGGGGCAGAACATAATCGATGCTCTTTTGCTGAGCCGCGGTGTAAGCGAGGGAAAGGTAATATTCGTTCGTTTGGCGAGGGTTTACCGAACATGATCGAGCCCGTTTTGTACAGCCCGCGGTCGCCTGCCTATCAACCTGGACTGCGGGCTAATAGACCGTGGGTTTCGCCGCCGCGTGCGATTTCTGTCTTTTCCTGTACCTTCCCCAATTTATTGCCTGATGAGTCGCGGGAAATTACTTTGACATCTATGCGAAGTCCGCGAACTCAGGTGGTAATGAGAGAGGGACTAGTACAAGAGATCGAGACATTGGTTGTCCTCTTTCAGTGATTAAGAGGATTAGACCAAGGAAACTGACTCGTAGAAGACAAGGAAACGGTTTATCATAGAATATACCTCCACCTGATCAGGTGACGCAGTCGATCGATATAGATTTCTGGATTTCCCCAGAATAAAATACTAAAGTATATGTTCGATATATTTGATTGAGATATATGATATTGCTTACAAGTGATTGCGCACAATAGTTAATTTCAATATATTCATTTGTCTGTGCACAAGTAAATTCAGTATTTAGATGCGTTAGGAACAATTATCGCATGCATGAGTCACTTATTGCATCTGCGCAAAGATAGAGGGAAAGACTTCCAGTAATCCTTTGACAATTTCTTAACCATG
>NC_051408.1:26106118-26106663 GCF_015228065.2 Penaeus monodon
TTTCAATATCATTTGAGTGGTGTACGAGTAAATTCATTATTGAAATGCGTTATTGCACGTATAAGTCACTTATTACAACTGTGCAAATATGGATGAGAAAGAGAAATTTTGGAAGTCGCATGCCAACAGAGAATACCCTAAGATTACCTATACCTATTGTGGTAAGCTGGCCAAGTTAGCGAGCTTGGGTTATCACACCCTGTAACTTCTTACTACAAATTGAGAGGTCAATTAGCCGAGTACTAAGCAGGTATTTAGTGAATTGCATGATCCTATAAGTACTTAGTACGATGTGAGAGGTCAATTACCCGAGTAGAAAGTAGATATTAAGCCCTTAAGGATATCGACTCATTTACCGCTAGGTAGGCGCATCCAAGGGATCCCGAAACAATTGCCATTTATTGATACTATTGGCAGGTCATGTCATAGGTTATCTTACACTCATTTGATGATCATTAAAAACAATTAGCATTCGTTACATGGAAGGGATGCGCTAACCACATGGCAATTATCTTCCGGGACCGGAAAGGGGCGTGGTGGTCTAC
>NC_051408.1:26107672-26108300 GCF_015228065.2 Penaeus monodon
TAGGAATCGCCTTCCGGTCGGTTCTTGCAAAGGAGGACGAGGCTTGGTAAACTCAACATATCTTTGAAGTGCACTGCACATGGTCATTAGAACTTGCAATAACACATAGAGTATGAATATTCCTTTATATCTTTTATCGCTAATGGTTTTTCTCTAATCTAATATTCTTCATATTTTCTTACACCCTTTCTTGTTTGTTTCTCTTTTACTCTTACTGTCTTTACCTCTCCCCCTTCCTTGTTCCTCCTGGCATTCACTTTCCTGCGCGTCTCTTTCTCCCATTTCCTGTTATGTGTTTGTTTTTATTTGTGCTCTTCCCGTTTCCTCTCTTTTCTCCCCACCCCCTCTTACTCCTCTTCCCACCTCTCGTGTCTTCTTCCCTCCCTTTGTTCACCCTCCATGTCTCCCTATTTCCAGTTTATCGCTCCCGTGCGTCTGTCGGACTAAGCACGCCACAGCTCGCAAAAGGACTTATGACCAAGACAGATGGACAAACTTCCCCAACCGTCGAGGTCGACTCATCCTTCTATGTCAGCTCTGCGCTGATCGTTATTGTTTTTACGATATTGCCGGGAAGCATATAGTACTTCTTCTTTCTATTTTTATCTTTATTTTCGTGCATGATTAC
>NC_051408.1:26108975-26109660 GCF_015228065.2 Penaeus monodon
TTTCTTTTTTTTTTTTTGGGGGGGGGGGGAGATGGCATTTTTTCTGGTCCTATATCGAAATTATTCATCATTGAAAATTGCTATTAAGGTAAAATAAGCAATATCCCGATAATGTGTTACCATAATGTAATTAAACACATACAAGTTAGGAGATATTTGTGTTATATTAGTTATGCTAATTTTTTTATGTGAGTCTAAGATATTAAATTAGGTCAGACCCTAATAATGTCATCTAGTGTTTTCCTAGAAATATTTTCGGCATATATTCACTTGTGATTTCCAGTGGTTGAAGATATCTAATACCGTCTTACGTATCAATTTGATTACATAAAATGACTCTCGACGACTGAGCCACGAACCGAGAAACCTTCCCATAAGATACGGCCCAAAATTATATGAGCGTCGTTTCATTAGTTAATAAGAAGTAGTTTTGTTTGATATTGTCAATATGACAACATATCATTTCAGAAATGGATGGATAAAGTAAAAATATTCTATTAATTAGTTTCGTATTTTTCATCCTTAAAGTATCTCTCTTACAAAGATACGAATTACAGCCCTGGGTTACATTTATATCCTGCAGCAAGTAATTGCATATCATTAAGCAGAACCTACGGGGTCGGTTTCATGGTTGGAAGTGTATGATTGAGGTCGCCTGAAAGATCAGTGGGGAACCGCTGCTTTA
>NC_051408.1:26109906-26110196 GCF_015228065.2 Penaeus monodon
ATATGTTATATAAGTTAGTTAAAGCTAAAATCAAATATGTTACATTATTTTCATTAAAATAAAATCTGAATGAGAAGAATGTAGCTGAATCTTGCAAAATTTTACGAAGGAGATTAATACTTACCTATAAATCTCGGTAATCAGTATATCGGTATACCGGAATAATGATGATAATGATAAATGGAAATATAAATGTTACTGGGGGCACTGATATTGTCAAGACTGATACAAATACTTTAATAACCCTTAACAACGAGGTCACAATAGGTGGCGTGAATTCGCTTTCATGG
>NC_051408.1:26110430-26110504 GCF_015228065.2 Penaeus monodon
TGTGATAACAGGCCAAATTTCCGGAAGTTTGGAGGTTTGCTGGCGTTCCCTCGTTCCCCACAATGTGTCACAAC
>NC_051408.1:26117882-26118346 GCF_015228065.2 Penaeus monodon
AACAATCTTACAAAGTTAATAAAAAATTAATCTAAAGTATTAAAATTTGCTGTGGAACTCCAACACAATATATTAAGAAAAACAAAAACGTACTAAAAAATCTAGCCTTTCAAATTGCTTATACTTACTGTTATGCATATTATCTTGTGAAAGGAAAATATTCTGGAAAAGAAAATAACATATGGAAGATATTTCCCAGTGTCTCTTTGGGCGAGAGAAGTCATCCTACTCATCCGTAAGGTAGTTTTTCCTTAGCTATGAAAATGTTATTCATTCACTTCGCGAAGCATATAATGCCAAAAGACAACAAAATGGCTTACCTTACCTATGCGTCTGTTCTTACTACCTTTAAATATAAATCTCTCATAAATATGTATTCATATATAGCATTCATATCCTTACTGTACAATGAATCCTAAAAATGGAGAAGGAAGGAAACTGTCTGTGTTCTTGGCATCTCAAGT
>NC_051408.1:26120633-26120820 GCF_015228065.2 Penaeus monodon
TTTTTAACACAACAAATAATGTCAAATTTAATTGAGATAACTGCATTAAAAGACAACAAATATTTTCAAAAAGAAAGTTGCAAAACCTTTAATTATAAATACCTCACAAATATGTGTTTATATATAGCATGCAAATGCTTACTATACAGTGAATTCTGAAAATTGAGAAGGGATGAATCTGTCAACT
>NC_051408.1:26133502-26134740 GCF_015228065.2 Penaeus monodon
GAGCAATGTTGGTGCGGAGCCCCAGAAAATAGCGGAGCAAGTAAATAGCAGACTACCAGAATATAGTGGAACCGTTGTTGATGTTAATATGGGTAGAGTTCAGTGACCGTTTACCTTCATATCGACTAGATTTCTTATTTTCATTAAAAAATTAATGAAATTTGTATCTTTACCTTAAAATCTTATATGAACTAGAAAGTTGTTCTAAGCAGTTTTTAATTGAAAAGGCTCTTTGATTTTGAATTTTTTTAAAGAATTGATAAAATTCTGATATTTTCTGGGATTTTTTTTTGAAAAGAGCCTTTTCGAGTATAATTTCGATAGATATTACATAAATCTAGCCTTTTCTGTATTAAGAGGTAGGTACAGTACTAGAAATTCGAAAATATGTATGAATATGGCTGCACTCTATAGCAAGATGTGTTATAAGAAACCTCAAAGGAAAACTCTCTTTCTCAGTGAAAATAACCGAAAACTAGCTTATATGAACTAGAAAGTTCTAATCAGTTTTTAATTGAAAAGGGACTTTGAATTTGACGTTGCCTAAAGAATTGATGAAATTTCTTTATTTTCTGGGAATTTTTTAGAAAACAGCCCACCCCTTTTCGAATTTAATTTCGAGAAATACTACATAAATCTAGCCTTTTCTGTATTAAGAGGTAGGTACAGTACTAGAAATTCGAAAATACGTATGAATATGGCTAAATGTATATAGATAATATGAAGTTGAGAGAATTGGTTTGGCGTTTCTACGAGACGCTAAAGTGGTGGATAGCTGCATGATCTCTTCACCCGGAGGCTCCTGGAGGTGTATGACAACAAAGTTTTGTCGGGGTTGCCTATATGTTTACTCCGAAAATCAACTATTTATAATTAGAAAGGTTTATAAAATTTCAAGTGTTGTAATAGCTATTTGAGAAAATTATTTTAGAAAAGTTTCTACACAGTTTGCGTGTGTTTTTATGCAGAGTCTTATGTTTAGACTTGCCGGGACATTAGGCCACTCTAAATACTAAATAATTGAAACTGAGACAAAAAATACTTCACTCGTGAAATAAAGTAATAGATTTTAAGGTAAAGATACAAAGTTCACTAAATTTTGAATAAAAATAAGTCGATATGAAGGTAAACAGTCACTGAACTCTACCCATGTTAACATCAACAACAATTCCGCTGTTTTCTGGCAGTCTGCTATTTACTTGCTCTGCTATTTTCTGGGGCTCCGCACCAATATGGTT
>NC_051408.1:26137884-26138233 GCF_015228065.2 Penaeus monodon
ATGTATGTGTGGGTGGGTGCGTTTGTGTGGGTGTGTTTTTGTTGTTGTTTTTTTGTAGAATTGATAGATAAATGTAATAATTCGTAAATACATAAATTGGTTGAAACACAAAGGATTAGAGAGGGAATGGGTAGGGGTTTATAGGCAAATGGGTAAAAGGCGAGAGAAAGCCAAGCGCGAGGGGCGGCAGAAAGAGGGAAAGGCAGTGGGAAAGGAAGATGAAAAGATTCCTAGAATAGAGCTGTCAAGAGAGGGATCAGCAAATATCAAGGTTTCCATGCAAACATATACATCGACCACCCATGAATGTAAACGTATTTTCAAGTCAAAGTAAGTGTTCACCCCCAAG
>NC_051408.1:26138441-26138841 GCF_015228065.2 Penaeus monodon
CTTCCCACTACCTATCTGACAGAAGAAGCAATGTGAAGACTCGGAAGTTTGTGATTCAACTCTGATAGCTGTTGCAGACGACAGGAGGTGGAACATCAAGGAGAGAACCTAGAAATTCCGGACATATTTTTTTCCTGTGTCCGATATTTATTGAGATTTTTTTCTGCACTTTCTTTTTTTTAAAGAGTACCTTGTTAATTAAACAAATACTTAGTTTTATTATCCTGTGTTCTCCAACCTTTCTCTAGCCTCTGTTCTGCATCTCTTCCTTTTTTCAATAATGAATTTCTCTCTCAGTTCTCTCTATATTTCTCCATCTCCCTCCCCTATTTCTAAATAAATTTACTATTTATCAAAGCTCTGTTTATCTGCCTGCCTCTGTCTCCTTCTCCTTATACTC
>NC_051408.1:26141559-26141772 GCF_015228065.2 Penaeus monodon
TTTACAGTGATAAGAAATAATCATTATATATTAACCTATATAAACATTGCGAGATATTGCGAGCTACGTATCCTTCTTTAACAAATCATTCGGTCATAAATATATAATTAACGTCAATTAAGAAAAAATGTTTTTGTAGACAGAATACATTATACCTATATATACTTAACATTGTAAAATTAGAGCTTGGCAAACTAATCTAGCTGTTTCAGC
>NC_051408.1:26142962-26143123 GCF_015228065.2 Penaeus monodon
AAATACGACTCCCAGTGATTAATTTCCCCTCGGAATGAAAGAAGAAAAGACTCGAGATTCGAGATGCCATGTGCTCCTCCTCCCCATTTTCACTATAAGCTAATTAACATGCTGAGCCAGACACCCAAATCGTATATGTTCTAATGGGAAGGAAACTTGGA
>NC_051408.1:26144877-26144941 GCF_015228065.2 Penaeus monodon
CGTGAACATGTGGCACCAATGCCACTCGATTGTCTACATCGTACATTTGCGCTCATCAATTTAT
>NC_051408.1:26151088-26151221 GCF_015228065.2 Penaeus monodon
GAGCCAGGTCACAGTAACCTCAGAAAGCTGGCAGAACAGTTTTTCTTTGTGTATATTCGTCTATGCATGAACATGTCCGTAATCCATCTATGTAGTTGTTCTTGTGTGAGATAATCTTGTTTAGTGCCCTAAC
>NC_051408.1:26151356-26151562 GCF_015228065.2 Penaeus monodon
AAACAATATTTTTTTTCTCTCTCCTTTTTTCTCTAAAATCGGCACTAAAAATTGCTAAAGATAAATTAAGGAAACACCTAAAACGACCATCAACTAATAAGTAAACGAGAAATGGTTGCAAAAGACACCAAGATCAAAAATGATAAAATACTGAATTTGCCTCCAATTTTCGGTCAAAACCTCACAAATAAAATATCTGACTAGGG
>NC_051408.1:26153610-26153819 GCF_015228065.2 Penaeus monodon
CTTTAATACATTTATTTGTGGCGATTTGACCGAGTTGGAGGCATGTTCGGTATTTTATCATTTTGGTCTTGGTTATCTTTTGCAACTTTTTCTCGCTTACTTATTGGTTCATTGTGTTTTAGATGTTTCCTTAAGTAATTTTTTTGTAATTTTTGTTTTGATTATAGATCATAGAAGGAAAAAAATCAAATCAAAAGATTTATTGTTTG
>NC_051408.1:26156144-26156344 GCF_015228065.2 Penaeus monodon
AATGAATTTACTTATGGTGATTTGACCGAGTTGCAGGCTATGTTCAATATTTATAAAAATTTTGGTTCTTGGTTAGTCTTTTGCAGATCTATTTCTCGCTCACTTAGAGTTTATTATCTTTTAACGGTTTTTCTAAGGGTTATCTTAGTAATTTTTAATACTGATTTTAGATTAGAAGGAAAAAAACAAATTTAATTTAC
>NC_051408.1:26158710-26159020 GCF_015228065.2 Penaeus monodon
AACGTCATATTTTCAAGGAGAGAGAGAGGGAGACAGAGGTTGAAGGACATAATGAGAACGAGAGACAAAGCATTAATGATAAAGGAGAAATAAAAGGATAGTTTATAATTATTATAGTGTTACTAATTATCATACACAGTACAAGTACACCTATGGAAAGCTCTTTTTTTCTCTCTCAATTAACCTGCGGCTTTTGTTACACACTAAAGATTTCGGTAATATTACGATCATTAATGAACCATATGATATTACCCAAACTCTTCTCCTGTTTTCCTTTTATCTCTCCCAGACGCCCCTCCATATTTTTCTT
>NC_051408.1:26163292-26163455 GCF_015228065.2 Penaeus monodon
TCTGTTAATCATTATTACACCACTTGCCTGATGTGTTTCAGGTAAATTGTGTAATAATCCATTTTCATTTTATGTCCTGTACTTTGCCAGTAGAGGAGTAGGTGCGAGCAGCCTATCACACTGTGGAAGTTACCTTGGCTTCGGGCATTCCGAATAACCAGAT
>NC_051408.1:26163713-26163944 GCF_015228065.2 Penaeus monodon
CTCGAGATCTTGCTTTAAAGAACAAGACGAAGAGAAAGACGGACAGAGAAGGATAAAATTAGAAGATATGTGTGTAGTGTACACCTTGATAGAAAAAAACAAAGGGAGAGAAAGGAAAAAAACGGGGACAGTGTAAACTGAGGAAAAAATAAAGAAAATAAAGAAAATTAGAATTGTGTGTAAAAAAGGCTGTGTTGACAATGGCGCAGGACCCGTCTGAGGCAGATTTAG
>NC_051408.1:26164036-26164297 GCF_015228065.2 Penaeus monodon
CACAGAACCCATCTTCCAAATGGATACTACATTCTCCAGAAGTAAGTTTCTTGTTTAAAATTCGCAGGGTGGCATTGGAACACAAGGAAAACAACAGACAATCTCAAAATCTATATTTATAGGATATATTACAATGGAAGTAATGTAACAATTTTTCCATGTTGCAACAACAGTCCTAGTAATTGAATAGAAGTAAAAGCATGTATATTATACACTTTATACACCTTAAACGAAGAAAGGGAAAAAGGGATGTGTGTATGC
>NC_051408.1:26164676-26164955 GCF_015228065.2 Penaeus monodon
TGTTGACCTGAGCGCTCTGATTCCTTAAATCGAACCCTGACAATATTCTTATCTCATGGATCTTCATGATCAGTTGGTTCAGCAGAAAATTGATTTATTCTTCAGTTTATGGGACTAAAATGATATTCAGTTACTAAAGTCTATGTACTGTGAAAATTTGGTACTGATTAACATCATCACTGCTGCATTTATTTGCGTTATTCAGAACATTATTTTTTGCAGGTATGAAGTTCTTGAGTGTGGAGACATTGAAAAGCTGATCAAGAAACGCAGTAATGT
>NC_051408.1:26166339-26166462 GCF_015228065.2 Penaeus monodon
AAGAAACGTTGTATTAGCAGATGTAAATGTTACAAGACTAAGCTCAAGTCTAATTAGCTGTTGTCATAGTAGTACCACATGTCGAAATAAGTAAATGTTAAAATGTTGTCCAAAATTTGTTGA
>NC_051408.1:26170033-26170150 GCF_015228065.2 Penaeus monodon
AGATATTGATAATTATTGATCATTAATAATAATTCATGATGAAATATGATTGGTGACTGATAATGAAAGCTGACTTTGATAAGTTTAATCATTTGAAAGGATATAATAAAGCAGCTT
>NC_051408.1:26170209-26170569 GCF_015228065.2 Penaeus monodon
GGATTATGATAATCTCACTGACGTGCATGTATATCATTATCCAAGGAAATACACATAAAATTTTGTACTGAATGTGTAATGTTGAATCCACCAACACAGAACAGCTAGAATAATAGTAATGACATTATGGATAAAAAGTCTGTAGTTCGATCTTCCCTCTTGTCCTTCGCCTCGGCCTCTCTCTCTCCCGAGCCGGTGCTATTCCACCCTTTTTTCACTCACATGGAGGCGCTTTATTCCTGAGTGATGTGAATCCACAAGCTCCATGCATTCGCCCTCTCCTCCGCGCTGGCACCTCGTGCTCTTGCATCTTTATAGTATGCCCCTGTTACCTTATTTTCTGCGCGCGCGCGCGCGTGC
>NC_051408.1:26170652-26170869 GCF_015228065.2 Penaeus monodon
TCAAAAGGATTTAAGCAGGGCCGGATTAAGGCCTTAAGCACTTAAACACTTTCCTGTCCCATATATATGTAGTTCAAAATATAAACACTTTCCATTGACGACCGATTCAGCTTACCCCTAAATTAGCTTTTAATGAAATATTAGCAAAAATCGCTCACTGAATTACTCGACCTAGCTGGAAGGGTCGATTTTTCCAGTTCAGACATGCCCCCTCCCT
>NC_051408.1:26170916-26170981 GCF_015228065.2 Penaeus monodon
CCCTGGGTTTATGGTTATAATGCATTTAATTTGAACTACACATGTAGTTAATTTCTTGTCAGTGA
>NC_051408.1:26171013-26171807 GCF_015228065.2 Penaeus monodon
ACTCTAATAGTCCTTTCCTTTCTTAAGAAAAAACTTTGCGTTGTAAAACATTTTCCTTTTCCCTCTTTCCAATACGAAATCGTCAAGAATTCTTTTGGCTTCCCACAGCGCCAGCTTGGAACCCGAAGAACAAACTCGTTTATTTAAAATTTCTGACGCTGGAAGCGAGGGTCTTGTGTTCCTGGGTTACTTCCCGGATTGCTCGCCAAATTGCAAATTCCATCCTGCACATATCCAAGGCGAAACATCCAGCACGAGAGTCCAAACTTAGGAGATGCCAAGGATTCGATGATATACAGTTACGTGAGTTAAGGGGAGCGCGTCGTGGACACTCCGATTCAAGTGGCGTTGGCTCCATAACGCCTGGGGAGCGATGAGCCTGTGGGCGTCCGCGTCCCGTGCCTCGACAACAAGACTGCGCATCTGTTTATTTCGATATTTTTTACTCTTTTCTCTTATATGTACGGACTTAAGAATATACATACAATTTCCACAAAGAGAGAGCTAAAGTAATATGAGAAACAAAGGAAAACTAAATTATGGATGATGAGCGACCAAATATACAAACTGTGACCTGTCGATTTTACTACAGTCCATAGCTTATTCATGACCAAGTCACTGCCAAGCCTCTTTACCAAATTATACATACTGAGCACGAAAGCGGAAGCGGTTTTGAGAACAAAAGAATGTTGCTCAGTCATTTTCCCGCTCGCTTACACACGCTCAGGCACTCTTATACACATCCAGAAATATATGTGTATGTGTTGCATGAAGGAACATTGCCCATCTCATCA
>NC_051408.1:26171836-26172037 GCF_015228065.2 Penaeus monodon
TAGTCCGTCTATTTCCTCTCAACCTGCCCTCGTCGTGTTTGATTCCTCTTGCAGCGCCAGTCGACCTCCGCCCGCTCGGCTCAGCCTCTTCAAAATCATCCACATTGAAGAGCATCCTCCACTTCCTCACATTTTTTATGCTTTTTTCGAACTTTTCTTTTATGTTCCGTTGCTCTCCTTATGTTCATGTTCTTGATGCTA
>NC_051408.1:26172778-26174306 GCF_015228065.2 Penaeus monodon
GTAAACACTTGAATTTGGCATTGATAAGCATGTCTAATTTGACATATCCAATGAAACGAGTTCGAACAATCATTCACGTTGTCCGAAGACGCCGAAAATATTTTGTGTAACTTTGGAGTGTCCGAATTATTTTAATATTTTTCCCACTAATATGAAATATGTTTACTCATTTTATTCTACAAGTATAAGTTAAAAGGAGCATCCGCATTTTGCCATTTATAGTTTCCATTACTAGAATGGGTTAAGATGAACAGATTAAAAGGGATTTAGTGCATACCTGCCCTAGGGGTTAGACGGTGCACTGGAGACAGTTCAAGACTATGAAAACCTGTCGTGCAGCCAAAGGGTTAAACCAGATCTGAGTATGCGGACAACAATAATTTTACAAATGTTAAAGTAACTTTCCAGTAGTGATATGGATTATTTGCATGGTACTTATATACTGATTATCATACGTTAATTAAGCCGTTTCCTTTAAGTTTACTGCAGATTGCTCTTCAATGAATAAAAATGGCGTCCCAGCTCTTCTCAGTTAACGCAACGACAACAAACGCAAAGGGCGCCACGTTGACAAAGAGATATTAGATATAAAATATATTAGATGTTTAATATCATAGACATTATATTGTAATTCATTGAAATATTTATATGCACCTTGTTATCACATTGGATTACCGTCATAGGGTCTTCTGATATGTAAATACTATATCTAGTTGAGTGTTAACTTTTAATTGTGGCAACAGACAAAGTCTACAACAATTTTGGAATCAAAGACTATTAGGAAATTCTATGACCTTTCGCCGATGGTGCTTAGATGAACGTATGCATTGTTACACCCATCTCATCCTCATTTTAAGATACATCTTACGTGTAAATGCATTTATTTATTTCATTTTTAATACTCCTACTAAATATCTGATTTTAATTGTGTTATGATATCAGACTCAGGGGCAGTCATTCGAATCCAAGTTTTGATATCAGCTGTAGTGCAGCCTTCAATCTGGCACGCTCTTTAATACTAACACTATTACTATAGCCACTATAATATACAAACCTCAAGCCGAAAATGAACCGTCAGACTTCTGCAGTTTTATTAGGAAACCACATATACGCACTGCTTTTCCATACTTGATCGTTCGATAAGAATATGAGTTCTATGTTGGATGTCGAGGCAACAATTATAGAAGACAGTTCATGCCAAAATAGATTCAAACAAACCAATAACAAGGCTCGCACTGATAGGTTGCGAGTATCGTGAATTTTCGACTTGATGTCAAGAGGAAAAACAAAACAATAACGATAAACAAATAGACTAACTTATGAAAGTTCGTGTTCAATGAATGCAAGATAGTGAAAGAACTTACGCAGTGTGTCGCAGTTTATTTTCGGCGTCAAACTCAGTGCCGGAAGTTTTCCCTTCTCCCCACCCAGGCAGAGGGTCAGGGGCACCTGCACCTCGCTTTCTTTCATCAAAATATAACACCATAGATTCGCACAATCAGTACAAGTGATTTTTTTTAATATGTTA
>NC_051408.1:26181633-26181708 GCF_015228065.2 Penaeus monodon
GGTGTAAGAATTTGTATTGCTTTCTTCAGCAATCCAGCGAGAAAACATTCGGCATATTTATGTGTTTTCTTTGCA
>NC_051408.1:26182222-26182288 GCF_015228065.2 Penaeus monodon
CGTGGGTCGGAGTTCCGTGGTTTAACCATAACTATATCTGCGGATCATAACTGTATCTATAGTATA
>NC_051408.1:26186658-26186890 GCF_015228065.2 Penaeus monodon
GCTCTCCAGATCTCTAGCACTTGTATTCATGGTTTTAGCTTTTCCTTATGCTAGCCTAGCTAAGTCTCAAAGCTTTCTTCTTATTTGTTCATCTTTGTCTGTTTTCCCTCTCTATATACTGTTGCCCTACCCTTCCTTCTATCCCCCCCCCTTTTTGCAAAACTCTTGCCCTTTTATTCTATGGTACTTATACTATACTATATACCCTCACTAGATCTACCCTCACTATGCT
>NC_051408.1:26187155-26187710 GCF_015228065.2 Penaeus monodon
ATGTATAATTCAGTTTATAATTAGATTTTATGCTTTGTTTTCTTGTTGATGTCGGGCATTTTGGAACCGCGGGGCTTCGTGATACCAAACTGCCGCTTAGTTTTACTTTTTTTTTCGTGTTGTATCAGAATTTTAATGTTTTATATGAGTTATGTTTTTGAGTTTAATTTTTTTAGTTGATCTATTTTTAGTCATACAAGGATAATTGTTTCATGTGTTCTTTTAAATAATAATTATAAAATTTCGTGGCACATTTTTTTACTACTTTTATTCAGTGCAGATTTTATGTATTTTAGTATCTCTTTATTTTAAGCATGATGATTAGTGTTGTCCATTTTTTCATGTTTTATCGTTTTTTATGGCACCTTTTTGATGACCATTTTTATGCCATAAATATTTGTATCTGCATTTTCTTTAAACTTTTATTATTTTATATGTTATTTTAAAACTGAAAGTAGATGTATTTTACTCTGTAGTGACCATTACCTGTTCCTGTATCAAAATTGTATTTTAAATAATTCTGGAGAAAAAGTTGATGTTCGCATTGTCTCTCCT
>NC_051408.1:26189909-26190413 GCF_015228065.2 Penaeus monodon
AACAATTGATTACAATAGTAATAATACAAACAGTCCACGAACAGTAAAAATTACATTACTTTACCGATTATCTTCACATCACTCAGACTGCATAGAATTTACTTGTGCAGGAAAATGGTGTGAGGGACTCATTTGCAAGAAGAATAGCCTTCCATCAAAGGTAATCGTCTCATGATTCATGCCGGCAAAGGAGCAACATTAAGGAAGGAATGGTATGCAGATATAAGCGTCCATCAGGAAAATTGTTCTGTAAATTTCCCTTGTACCTAAGAACAGTTTCGGGGTAGAGTGCCATAAGACCGGAAGGTGTGTGTAAATATAGAAACTAGTAATTTTGTGACAAGTGTCTATCCCAGTCCTGGCAAGTGTTCTCCTAAACTTCGAAGGTCACGTAGAGGCGGCCACTTGTGCCACAGTAGACTCTTCTCTGGTGTAGAAAGCATCGGTTATGTGTCACTGGAAAATGATGAAGAGGCTCTGATGATGGATTTTTAAAAATCATTA
>NC_051408.1:26201208-26201712 GCF_015228065.2 Penaeus monodon
TCCCAGTGACACATAACCGATGCTTTCTACCCAGAGAAGAGTCTACTGTGGCACAAGTGGCCGCCTCTACGTGACCTTCGAAGTTTAGGAGAACACTTGCCAGGACTGGGATAGACACTTGTCACAAAATTACTAGTTTCTATATTTACACACACCTTCCGGTCTTATGGCACTCTACCCCGAAACTGTTCTTAGATACAAGGGAAATTTACAGAACAATTTTCCTAATGGAGGCTTGTATCTGCATACCATTCCTTCCTTAATGTTGCTCCTTTGCCGGCATGAATCATGAGACGATTACCTTAGATGGAAGGCTATTCTTCTTGCAAATGAGTCCCTCACACAATTTTCCTGCACAAGTAAATTCTGTGCAGTCTTTATCAGTTGAGTGATGTGAAGATAATCGGTAAAGTAATGTAATTTTTACTGTTCGTGGACTGTTTGTATCATTACTATTGTAATCAATTATTTTTATCAACTGAATAACAATCACCTTCATATCAT
>NC_051408.1:26203987-26204115 GCF_015228065.2 Penaeus monodon
TCATCATCATCAACTTTTTCATGAGCGTACAAAGTACACTTTGGAGCAGGGGGTTACTCTCCGGCGCACACTTTTTGGAACATCATAGATATGACGTTTCAGATCAAATTTTCATGTTTTTCCTCACT
>NC_051408.1:26204966-26205306 GCF_015228065.2 Penaeus monodon
TTGCCGGGGGAAGGGAGATTGGGGGAAAAGAGATGGGTTTGTGTTTTAAATTTGGAATACCAGCCAGCAACACCGAAAGTATGGAGAAACCCAAACCCGGAAAAAAAAATTCCCACAAACCAAATCCGGGCTGGAAAAGAGGGGGCCAGAAACCCCGAATCTCTGGAGCACCCAAGGATAGCTAAAAACGAATCAGCGGGGAACCTCTTTCAATACGGGTCCTCCACCTCTTGCTGAAGGGAATAGTGGATTCGACGGGATCTTTTTTTTTAAAGCTTTTTCCCATTCTTATGATAAGAATAAAAAAAGGTGGAATTGAATTAAAAATCATTTCAATTTA
>NC_051408.1:26205822-26205886 GCF_015228065.2 Penaeus monodon
TATGGATTTCAACAAGCCAAGCGTTACTAATACAGATAGAAACAATAAACTTTTTATTATTTTT
>NC_051408.1:26205951-26206446 GCF_015228065.2 Penaeus monodon
GTTCGTTTTCCTCAATTACCTGTACCACTTCCCTCACACCCAAAAAATATTATCTGTATTGTATAATTTATTAGGTATTATGACATGTGAGAAGTTCGCCTGGAAATTTTTGCTAAGCCGTTACCTCATATCACACGCCTCAGACCCTTGAATCGATAAAGTGGTAATTCGATGCACCGCATACTTTGCCACAGTATCGTGTGACAGTATGGTCACATTAGGTCATGAGCTGCCTTTCCCCCTGCCAATGGATGTCAGTTGTGAACACGAGCGAATATCACACAGGTCCGATACAACTTCGGCTTCATTAGCTAATGTTCGTAAACTCCGATTCGGCTTTCTAAATGCGCGCCGAGGCTCTGGTGAATGGGTTTGATTGCACCTCGCTCGGGGCTCGAATAGGCTCCAAGATAGGGTTCAGTGCGACAAGGAAGTCTTGAACTCTGTGTCTTTTGCATCTCTTTTTTTATATACTCCATCCTTGAAAAAAAGAAA
>NC_051408.1:26206491-26207160 GCF_015228065.2 Penaeus monodon
TCCCTACAGTTCTAATCGGTATACCTCATGGTACGAGGACTACATTTTTCCTGGCAATACATGCACAGTATCCAGTATTCTGAGAATGGAATGCATTTGTCTGTAAGGATGCCTGGCTCGTGATATTTCACAAATATTTTTACTAACAACCAATATCAGCCATTAAGATTATGTTAACATATTTGGAAACATTATGCTTTGTCCATTGCTAACATTATTGCTTGAAAATTTTGATTTTTTCTGAAATAAAAGTGCAATTAGACTGATGTAACTGACCACTTTAGCACACGATCGCCACTTACCAGTGACAACATTTACAATAAAATCAATCTCTGCCAATAAATGGGTTTGTAAAGAGATTCATAGGAGTTTTCGTGAATTTTATGAATGTAGACTATGTTATTTTGAGAATGTAAAAGATGAATCACATATCATTTTATCTGTAAACATAAATCGTAAGATTTTCTTCCTGACACAGTTTGTTTCTTTTTTGTGGTTTGATCTACTGCATATCCATCAACTTTATTCAGTACAAAACATTTGATTTAGTTATTTTAAATATCAGTTGAACGCTATTATGCATAAATTCACTTTTTTAGCAGAACAAATATAAGAAATAAAAAATATGCAGTTCTTTTTGGTGTAACCTTCATCCACCCTCCTTCTCGA
>NC_051408.1:26209800-26209963 GCF_015228065.2 Penaeus monodon
AGTGACATGTTGCAGATAAAATTTAGTAATTATTTTTAGGTTTTGTAATTCGGAATATAGTTATAACATATTAACATAATTGCTCAATCGGATTTTTTTCCCAAGTTGAAGATATTTGTAACATTATCTCAACGAATCACAGTTAGAGACCCGACTTCTCCAC
>NC_051408.1:26210037-26210423 GCF_015228065.2 Penaeus monodon
GTGTGGGGAACTGTACACACCAGTTGGTGCCGGACGTCCCGACTTCATTACGCCATAGCTTGAAAGAGACAGAGCCTTTTTCGGGTCGAGAAAACTGTCTCAAGCCCTTGCTGCTGCGCATGCGCGACACCGTTCGTCCACAGAACCTTTCAATGCCCGAACCGATAGATACTTAAGTAGGACAATTTATTTCTATCTAATGCGGAAAATGTATCGCTAACAAAGCGACAGTCGCCTAGGGATATTTGTTCTCTCAACAAATATAATATATAGCTGATCAATAGTTAAGGAAAAAACAATTTACAAGTCAGCAGTATTCCAAGCGTAATCTTGCGTTCCCGAAAAAAGCTACTACAGTATGTAAAATAAAAAGCAAATTTTTTCTT
>NC_051408.1:26210781-26210984 GCF_015228065.2 Penaeus monodon
ACAATTTCAGCGAAAGTAAAAGTATCCTTTTTTTATCATGTTACGCATGCATATATTTAATATATTTGAGTTATATTTTGTTGTTCCTATATGTTTACTGTAAACAGGCATCTAATAAATAAATCATGGAATGGAAAGAAGGAATGGGGTAGATGAAAATGCAGATACTAAATATGAAGGCAGGAGGACAATAAGAATGAGGA
>NC_051408.1:26211235-26211641 GCF_015228065.2 Penaeus monodon
CCGCTCGATTTTTAGAATATGTTCTGATGTGACTCCCCACGCGCGTGTGTATGACCTTGCCTTTCAAGGTCCCACAAGACCTTGAGTTTACATGGCGTAGCGTTTAGCGTGTTGCTAACCTTGCAAAGGAGTGGCCGCCCCACCATCGAGTATCGGACTCGGAAACCCATTTTCTGAAAAGACAGAAAAAATATGTATGTGGCATGTTGTGTATAAGCATTTTAATCTTTATATTCTTATTTTATCTAGGTAAAGTAAGTAAGTGTATCTGAAACATTTCAAACATTTGTATCCATTATCACTTAATATAATATTTGAGAAAGAAGATCAAAATAAGGCAAACATTCTTTAATATATATATATAAACTTTAGAGTAATCCTTATTTTTTTTAATAATAGTTTTAAA
>NC_051408.1:26218650-26219155 GCF_015228065.2 Penaeus monodon
ATGATATGAAGGTGATTGTTATTCAGTTGATAAAAATAATTGATTACAATAGTAATGATACAAACAGTCCACGAACAGTAAAAATTACATTACTTTACCGATTATCTTCACATCACTCAACTGATAAAGACTGCACAGAATTTACTTGTGCAGGAAAATTGTGTGAGGGACTCATTTGCAAGAAGAATAGCCTTCCATCTAAGGTAATCGTCTCATGATTCATGCCGGCAAAGGAGCAACATTAAGGAAGGAATGGTATGCAGATACAAGCCTCCATTAGGAAAATTGTTCTGTAAATTTCCCTTGTATCTAAGAACAGTTTCGGGGTAGAGTGCCATAAGACCGGAAGGTGTGTGTAAATATAGAAACTAGTAATTTTGTGACAAGTGTCTATCCCAGTCCTGGCAAGTGTTCTCCTAAACTTCGAAGGTCACGTAGAGGCGGCCACTTGTGCCACAGTAGACTCTTCTCTGGTGTAGAAAGCATCGGTTATGTGTCACTGGGA
>NC_051408.1:26223638-26224044 GCF_015228065.2 Penaeus monodon
TTTAAAAACTATTATTAAAAAAAATAAGGATTACTCTAAAGTTTATATATATATTAAAGAATGTTTGCCTTATTTTGATCTTCTTTCTCAAATATTATATTAAGTGATAATGGATACAAATGTTTGAAATGTTTCAGATACACTTACTTACTTTACCTAGATAAAATAAGAATATAAAGATTAAAATGCTTATACACAACATGCCACATACATATTTTTTACTGTCTTTCAGATAAATGGGTTCCGATCCGATACTCGGATGGTGGCGGCCTACTCCTTTGCAGGTTATCAACACGCTAAACGCTACCCAGGTAAACTCAAGGTCTTGTGAGGACCTTGAAAGGCAAGGTCACTACACACGGCGCTGTGGGGAGCACATCCAGAACATATATAAAATCGAGCGGCT
>NC_051408.1:26224208-26224448 GCF_015228065.2 Penaeus monodon
TCATTCATCAATTCTTATTTGTCTCTGTCTTCATATTTAGTATCTGCATTTTTCAATCTACCCATTCCTTCTTTCATTCCATGATTTATTTATTAGATGCCTGTTACAGTAAACATATAGGAACAACAAATATTACTCAAATATATTAAATATATGCATGCGTAACATGATAAAAAAAGGATACTTTTACTTTCGCTGAAATTGTAAAGTATGAGTTATCATTTTCCTAAGGTACAACAT
>NC_051408.1:26224598-26225006 GCF_015228065.2 Penaeus monodon
TTTATTTTATATTTTTTCCCAAGAAAAAAATTGGCTTTATATTTACTATACTGTAGTCAGCATTTTTTTCGGGACGCAATGATTACGCTTGGAAATACTGCTGACTTGTAAATTGTATTTTCCTTAAAATATTGATCCAGCTATATATTAAATTTGTGAGAGAACAAATATCCCTGGCGACTGTCGCTTGTTAGCGATACATTTCCGCATTATATAGAAATAAATTGTCCTAACTAGTATCTATCGAGTTCGGGCATTGAAAGGGTCTGGGGACGAAACGGTGTCACGCATGCGCAGCAGCAAGGGGCTGAGACAGTTCTCGACCAGATAAAAGGCTCTGTCTCTTCAAGCGATGGCGTAATGAAGTCGGGACGTCCGGCACCAAACTGTGTGTACAGTTCCCCACAC
>NC_051408.1:26225082-26225240 GCF_015228065.2 Penaeus monodon
GTGGAGAAGTCGGTCTCTAACTGTGATTCGTTGAGATAATTTTACAAATATCTTCAACTGGAAAAAAATCCGATTGAGGCAATTATGTTAATATGTTATAACTATTCGAATTACAAAACCTAAAAATAATTACTAAATTTTATCTGCAACATGTCACT
>NC_051408.1:26228087-26228771 GCF_015228065.2 Penaeus monodon
GTAATGGAGTGTAGGCAGTGTTCGAGAAGGAGGGTAGATGAAGGTTACACCAAAAAGAACTGCATATTTTTTATTTCTTATATTTGTTCTGCTAAAAAAGTGAATTTTATGCATAATAGCGTTCAACTGATATTTAAAATAACTAAATCAAATGTTTTGTACTGAATAAAGTTGATGGATATGCAGTAGATCAAACCACAAAAAAGAAACAAACTGTGTCAGGCAAGAAAATCTTACGATTTATGTTTACAGATAAAATGATATGTGATTCATCTTTTACATTCTCAAAATAACATATTCTACATTCATAAAATTCACGAAAACTCTTATGAATCTCTTTACAAACCCATTTATTGGCAGAGATTGATTTTATTGTAAATGTTGTCACTGGTAAGTGGCGATCGTGTGCTAAAGTGGTCAGTTACATCTTTAAATTGCACTTTTATTCAAAAAAATAAAAATTTTTCAAGAAATAATGTTAGCAATGGACAAAGCATAATGTTTCCAAAATGTTAAAAATTAATGGCTGAATTGGTTGTAGTAAAATATTTGGAAATATCACGGCAGGCACCCTTACAGAAAAATTTGCATTCCATTCTCAGAATACTGGTTTATTTGGCATGTTTTGCCGGGAAAAAAATGTAGTCCTCGTACCATGAGGTATACCGATTAGAACTGTAGGGA
>NC_051408.1:26228816-26229309 GCF_015228065.2 Penaeus monodon
TTTCTTTTTTCAAGGATGGAGTATATAAAAAAAAGAGATGCAAAAGACACAGAGTTCAAGACTTCCTTGTCGCACTGAACCCTATCTTGGAGCCTATTCGAGCCCCGAGCGAGGTGCAATCAAACCCATTCACCAGAGCCTCGGCGCGCATTTAGAAAGCCGAATCGGAGTTTACGAACATTAGCTAATGAAGCCGAATTTGTATCGGACCTGTGTGATATTCGCTCGTGTTCACAACTGACATCCATTGGCAGGGGGAAAGGCAGCTCATGACCTAATGTGACCATACTGTCACACGATACTGTGGCAAAGTATGCGGTGCATCAAATTACCACTTTATCGTTTAAAGGGTCTAGGCTGTGAATAGGTAACGGTTAAAAGCAAAAATTTCCCGGGGGAACTTCTCCATGTCAAAAATACCTAAAAAAATTTTATAAAATCAGAAATTTTTTTTTGGGTGGGGGGAAGTGGACAGGTAATGAGGAAAACGAAC
>NC_051408.1:26229373-26229600 GCF_015228065.2 Penaeus monodon
AAAAATAATAAAAAGTTTATTGTTTCTATCTGTATTAGTAACGCTTGGCTTGTTGAAATCCATATATATTTGTATTCCATTATCATTATTACGGGGTTTTGTTTAATATAATTTGTTTTGTTTTTTATTCATTAAAACAAAAATATCATCCCTTTTTGATCCCATTTATTTTTTTTGAAATAATTGTTTTTTGCTCCATCATGAAAAAATTTTAAAAACCATCTTAG
>NC_051408.1:26231183-26231305 GCF_015228065.2 Penaeus monodon
GGAATAAATAAGTGAGGAAAAAGATACAAATTTGATCTGAAACGTCATATTTATGATGTTCCAAAAAGTGTACGCCGGAGAGTAACCCCCTGCCCCCAAGTGTACTTTGTACGCTCATGAAA
>NC_051408.1:26233259-26233769 GCF_015228065.2 Penaeus monodon
ATGATGTGAAGGTGATTGTTATTCAGTTGGTAAAAACAATTGATTACAATAGTAATGATACAAACAGTCCACGAAAAGTAAAAATTACATTACTTTACCGATTATCTTCACATCACTCAACTGATAAAGACTGCACAGAATTTACTTTGCGGGAAAAAATTTGTGTGAGGGACTTTTGCAAAAAGGGAATAGCCTTCCATCAAAGGTAAGTCTCATGATTCATGCCGGCAAAGGAGCAACATTAAGGAAGGAATGGTATGCAGATAAAGCGTCCATCGGGAAAAATTTTCTGTAAATTTCCCTTGTACCTAAGAACAGTTTCGGGTAGAGTGCCAAAAGACCGGAAGGTGTGTGTAAATATAGAAAACTAGTAATTTTTGGACAAGTGTCTATCCCCGTCCTGGCAAGTGTTCTCCTAAACTTCGAAGGTCACGTAGAGGCGGCCACTTGTGCCCCAGTAGACTCTTCTCTGGTGTAGAAAAACATCGGGTTATGTGTCACGGGAAGTTT
>NC_051408.1:26241580-26241678 GCF_015228065.2 Penaeus monodon
GGGGTTTTTCAAAGTGTCCTTTTGGGCCCTAATTTGGGGGGGGGCCTGGGGGGGGTGGCAAAAAAAAAATTAAAAAAAAATTTTTTATGTTTTTGAGG
>NC_051408.1:26243984-26244486 GCF_015228065.2 Penaeus monodon
AAATTGGGTGTGTTGTTAATGATTTAAAAATCCATCATCAGAGCCTCTTCATCATTTCCAGTGACACATAACCCGATGCTTTCTACACCAGAGAAGAGTCTACGTGGCACAAGTGGCCGCCTCTACGTGCCCTTCGAATTTTAGGAAAAACACTTGCCAGGAGGGATAGACACTTGTCACAAAATACTAGTTTCTATATTTACACACCCCTTCCGGTTTATGGCACTCTCCCCCGAAACTGTTCTTAGGTACAAGGGAAATTTACAGAACAATTTTCCTATGGACGCTTTTTATCTGCATACCATTCCTTCCTTAATTTTGCCCCTTTTGCCGGCATGAATCATGAGACGATTCCCTTGATGGAAGGCTATTCTTCTTGCAAATGAGTCCCTCACACCAATTTTCCTGCACAAGTAAATTTATGCAGTCTGAGTGAGGGTGAAGATAATCGGTAAAGTAATGTAATTTTTACTGTTCGTGGACTGTTGTATTATTGACAATT
>NC_051408.1:26244910-26245413 GCF_015228065.2 Penaeus monodon
TCCCAGTGACACATAACCGATGCTTTCTACACCAGAGAAGAGTCTACTGTGGCACAAGTGGCCGCCTCTACGTGACCTTCGAAGTTTAGGAGAACACTTGCCAGGACTGGATAGACACTTGTCACAAAATTACTATTTTTCTATATTTACACACACCTTCCGGTCTTATGGCACTCTACCCCGAACTGTTCTTAGATACAAGGGAAATTTACAGAACAATTTTCCTATGGACGCTTGTATCTGCATACCATTCCTTCCTTAATGTTGCTCCTTTGCCGCATGAATCATGAGACGATTACCTTAGATGGAAGCTATTCTTCTTGTAATGAGTCCCTCACACAATTTTCCTGCACAAGTAAATTCTGGGGCAGTCTTTATCAGTTGAGTGATGTGAAGATAATCGGTAAAGTAATGAAATTTTTTACTGTTGTGGACTGTTTGTATCATTACTATTGTAATCAATTATTTTTAATCAACTGAATAACAATCACCTCATATCATTA
>NC_051408.1:26246100-26246192 GCF_015228065.2 Penaeus monodon
ATATATTCTGTCGACAGACTTAACCTACCCTCAAGTATCAAACCATCCGTACCATTCAAGAGAACACGAATCACCATCATTATCAATTGATT
>NC_051408.1:26248114-26248218 GCF_015228065.2 Penaeus monodon
TGATCGTACAAAGTACACTTTGGAGCAGTGGGTTACTCTCCGGCGCACACTTTTTGGACCTCCTAGATAGACTTGTTCAGATCAAATTTCATGTTTTTTCTCAC
>NC_051408.1:26250140-26250212 GCF_015228065.2 Penaeus monodon
ATATATATGGATTTCAACAAGCCAAGCGTTACTAATACAGATAGAAACAATAAACCTTTTTATGATTTTTTT
>NC_051408.1:26250312-26250804 GCF_015228065.2 Penaeus monodon
CTCACACCCAAAAAATATTATCTGGATTGTATAATTGATTAGGTATTATGACATGTGAGAAGTTCGCCTGGAAATTTTTGCTATGCCGTTACCTCATATCACACGCCTCTACCTCATATCACACGCCTCAGACCCTTGAATCGATAAAGTGGTAATTCGATGCACCGCATACTTTGTCACAGTATCGTGTGACAGTATGGTCACATTAGGTTCCATGACTGCCGTTCCCCCTGCCCTGGATGTCAGTTGTGAACACGAGCGAATATCACACAGGTCCGATACAAATTCGGCTTCATTAGCTAATGTTCGTAAACTCCGATTCGGCTTTCTAAATGCGCGCCGAGGCTCTGGTGAATGGGTTTGATTGCACCTCGCTCGGGGCTCGAACAGGCTCCAAGATAGGGTTCAGTGCGACAAGAGTCTTAACTCTGGTCTTTTGCATCTCTTTTTTTTATAATACTCCTCCTTGAAAAAAGAATATCTATATCTCTA
>NC_051408.1:26250883-26251550 GCF_015228065.2 Penaeus monodon
CCCTACAGTTTCTAATCGGTAGACCTCATGGTATGGGCGAGGACTACATTTTTCTGGGCAATACATGCATAGTATCCGTCTTCTGAGAATGGAATTCATTTGTCTGTAAGGATGCCTGGAATCGTGATTATTTCGCATATATTTTTACTGCCAACTAGCTCAGCCATTAAGTTATGTTAACAGTTTTGGACATATGGCTTTTGTCTTGCTAAACATATTGCTTGAAATTTAGATTTTTCTGAAATAAAAGTGCATAGACTGATTTAACTGACCACTTTGAGCAAACGATCGCCACTTAACCATGACAACAGTACAAAATAAAATTAATCTCTGCCATAAATGTGTGTCTAGGGGCTTAGATTTCCGGTGAATTTTTATTAATGTAGACTTATGTTCTTTTGAGAATGTAAAGATGTCACATCCTCATTTATCTGTAACATAAATCGTAAGATTTTCTTCCTGACCACAGTTTGTTTCTTTTTGTGGTTTGATCTACTGCATATCCATCACTTTATTCAGTATCAAAACTTTGATTTAGTTATTTCAATATCAGTTGAACCTATTATGCATATATTTACCTTTTTTAACAGACAAATATCAGAAATAAAGAAATATGCAGTTCCTTATTTGGTGTAACCTTCATGCACCCTCCTTCTCGATCACTGCC
>NC_051408.1:26253631-26253815 GCF_015228065.2 Penaeus monodon
GTGGAGTGTATCCTTTTTTTTTTTGTTGACATGTTCGATAAACTTTAATAATTGATTTTTAGGCTTTGTAATTCGAATAGATTATAACATATTAACTATATGCCTCAATGCGGATTTTTTCCAGTTGAAGTATTTGAAAAATTATCTTCAACGATCACAGTTAGAGACCGACTTCTCCACTCAG
>NC_051408.1:26253885-26254331 GCF_015228065.2 Penaeus monodon
GGGTGGGAACTGTATCGCACAGTTTGGTGCCGGACGTGCCCGACTTTCATTACGCCATCGCTTGAGACGACAGAGCCTATTAGCTTGTCGAGAACTGTCTGCAGCCCCTTGCTGCTGCGCATTGCGTGACCGATTTCGTCCCAACCCTTTTCATGCACGCTAGCTCGAACTCGATAGATACTAGTTTTATGACAATTTCTTTTCTATAATCATGCGGAAGGTATCGCTAACAAGCAGACAGTCGCCAGGATTTTTTTCTCTCACAAATTTAATATTATCTGGAGTCAATATTCTAAGAAAGACAATTTACCAGTCACAGTATTTTCCAAGCGTATCATTGCGTCCCGAAAAAAATGCTGACTACAGTATAGTCGAATTCCAGCCAATTTTTTCTTGGGAAAAAATATAAAATAAATTGATATAATATATAGATATATTATATATGA
>NC_051408.1:26254538-26254707 GCF_015228065.2 Penaeus monodon
ATGTTGTACCTTAGGAAAATGATAACTCATACTTTACAATTTCAGAGAAAATGATAAAAGTATCCTTCTTTTTATCATGTTATGCATGTATTTATTTAATATATTTGAGTAATATTTGTTGTTCCTATATGTTTACTGTAACAGGCATCTAATAAATAAATCATGGAAT
>NC_051408.1:26254949-26255352 GCF_015228065.2 Penaeus monodon
CCGCTCGATTATATATATGTTCTAGATGTGCTCCCCACAGCGCCGTGTGTAGTGACCTTGCCTTTCAATGTCCTCTCAAGACCTTGAGTTTACCTGGGTAGCGTTTAGCGTGTTAATAACCTGCAAAGGAGTAGGCCGCCACCATCCGCGTATCTGATCGTAACCCATTTAGCTGAAAGACAGTAAAAATATGTATGTGGCCATGTTGTTATAAGCATTTTAATCTTTTATATCTCTCTTATTTTTATCTAGGTTGAGATTATAAGTAGTGTATCTGACTTTCAACTTGTATCCAATTTCACTTAATATATTTTTGAGAAAGAGATCAAAATAAGGCAAAACCTTCCGTTAATATATATATAAACTTTAGATTAATCCTTATTTTTTGAATAATAGTTTTTAA
>NC_051408.1:26258187-26259127 GCF_015228065.2 Penaeus monodon
AGTTCACAGGGATTTGCGTCAGCTTCAGGAGTCTTGATCGGGAGTTATTGGTGAGGGTGACAAGGAACTTCAGCGCTAATGTGTCGCCTACTCGAAGGGGCGTCCACTTGCGCCGACCGGACTTTTGTTTATTATAGTCCAAGAGCAAGGAGTGTTCAGTTAGCACATATTCGTGAACCTGCAGGCGCGGTGGTTAATTTTTGCGAGGGGTCTGTTGGGATCTGTCATTACGTCGGGGTTTCCTTTTGTTTGACGTCCGAGTGAGGTTTGTAGTTGTCTTTTCTCCTGGCGGCGACGGGTACCAGGCAAGCATCCATCCTGCGTGGGGAACCAGCCAAGGTGGGGCCCAGGCCGGGGCCGAAGAAGGAAGACGGATGGGGGAGACAAACCGAACAGCAGGAGCGAAGACAAAGGGGAGAGCAACGCCCTTAAAGACAATTCGGCTACTAATGAATAAATCCTCAAACAAGAACAGATCTTTTATAAACTGAACTTGAAACAAATACTACATAAATTAATACTATAAGTGTACAACGACTAGGGTGAGGCTGAATACGAACCAGCGTACGCTCTACCAGCACAACAAAGTGTTGCGGCGAGACCGCAGGTCGCGGGCACCCTGTGGCCGTCAACTCAGGGTTCCAGCGGTCCAGGATCACCCGCACTCGTCTTGTATCTGCCGGTTTCAGTCCTGATGCATGGCGAGGAGAGAGTATGGCGTTTTCGTTGACCTCGTTCCTGGCTCATACTAGAGCGCAGGAGTATCCATTACTTCATAGAATTGTTCTTGTCAGTAGAACTCTGACTCTCCCTGCACTACATACCTTTCTCCTGTTGTAGCTGTAACTCCCTGTATGGCGGCTGCATTGCACTAGCTGATGGACTCGCCTGTTCTCTTTCTCTTAAGGTGCTGCTCCATCTGCATTCAAAGCAAACCTTG
>NC_051408.1:26259456-26259521 GCF_015228065.2 Penaeus monodon
ATAGTTTTGTTTACATTTATATTTTTTCGTGTAATTTTATCGTTTTCGCGTGTATATTGATCAGA
>NC_051408.1:26262318-26262409 GCF_015228065.2 Penaeus monodon
CATATAACCCTTCCCTGTCACCCCTCCCATAGGCACATTTTTCTATACTGTCACAGGTCTCTTAATTTTTTTTTTTTTTTAATGTAATAAT
>NC_051408.1:26266504-26266578 GCF_015228065.2 Penaeus monodon
GGGATTATACCCATGAAACAGATTAGGGGCCCCCGAAAAAGTTTGACGGTATATATACATCGGTGGGTAAGGGA
>NC_051408.1:26276013-26276781 GCF_015228065.2 Penaeus monodon
TTCCTTCCCTCATAAATGAAAGTACGTAGCGCCGACCGTGGTACAACAATCGTTATAGTATATGTCATTTGACTCCTGGTTGCCAGACGTATGACGGAGAGGGCCACCACGTCGGACCCGTGAGTGCCAGGCTCAGCGCTACCAGTGTCAGGTCAGCGTCAGACGCGCGTAGGAGCAAGGTAGCGCTGGCTTGTTGTGTTGGTTGAACTGACAGTGAGAAATATCGCTTGCGTTTTTTTTGTTTTTTTTTGCGAGGTGCGAATCGTTCGAAAGAAAAGTAAAAAGAAAATCATTAGACCATGTGGTATAATCGAACATCACTAACGTGTTAACAAACTCAAAAAGTTTATTTCTTGCAGCAAGTTAGCCCCCAAAAAAACATCAAAAGGGGGAAGAAAAAGAAGATAAAGAAACTAACATTGCATATAATGAACATATCAATAATGTGAGCTATGATTAAGAAAGAAAGAGACACACAAGTACAATGTTACTTGCAACCTTCGGAATCTTTGGTAGGTACCGCTCATACACTGGCTACAGGTTCATCGAGGCTCGAACATTTCCGTATAAAGAAGAGGACAAAGGTCATCGACATCCCAGGACAGTGAAAAAAAATAGATACATCAAAATGAGCCAAGCAATTTCTTTCATTGTCTGTCAGGAAGGAGGAACGAATTTGTAAGGTAAATACGGTTTCATTATTCGATTTAAATAGAAAAAAATAAATGAAAAACAAGAAAAAGAAAGAAAAATCATGCATTAATGTCA
>NC_051408.1:26278637-26278769 GCF_015228065.2 Penaeus monodon
CCAGGAGCATGTAAGTCTAGCTTTATAACGATAATCATAACGGATAAGGTAGAAATAATGATTGCAAAAAATATTAGGTGTAATATAATACGATCAGTTACGACGATATATTTAACAAGAGCAAACAGTAGC
>NC_051408.1:26278797-26279113 GCF_015228065.2 Penaeus monodon
ATTATGGGAAATGAGAGTTAAAAATAATACCCATACCTACTTCGCGCCAAGAAAGGGAACAACCGCTTCGGAATCTCTACTTGCAAATGTCCTCTTCGAAAAGTTGCAATTGACACATTCATTATCTCCAGTCCGACAGCGATCAATGCACAGGGCCGAGAGAACCGTGCGCCAGCTATTTCAAGTGTCATTCATAAGGCATGAGAATGGCTGTCTAACCTATACCCGATGCTGCGTTACTCCGTTATACTTGATATTGCTCGGTGGTTGGAATGAAGAATTCAAGGGGGTAGCAAGAATAAATAATGGGACGTGT
>NC_051408.1:26279365-26279761 GCF_015228065.2 Penaeus monodon
GAACCGCAAACCTAGCATGTTAAAAAGTATAACGACTACGAGAGTGCATAAAGGAAAAGGTGACTAGTCGTATTTATGTCAGTAATTTTACTAATTAGCATACAATTATGAATAAAAAATCATATTAGCAATGCAAACTTTATTATAGAGCAATTGCCAACCTTGGCTATACGATAATGTTATTTGCCGCAATAACACAATGATAGTAGAACTATATAAATAGCGATTATTTTATAATGATATCAGTAATTACAGATCTGCTAGCACGTAAAGCCCATTCCACCGTTCGATGGCTTCGAGTTCGCCGTTAGGTCAGCATGGCTGTGGGGACTTTTAGGCCTTTCGTACAATACCTTTTCTTATTGGCCAATTTGGACAAATTCAATTTCGCTGCTT
>NC_051408.1:26280201-26280684 GCF_015228065.2 Penaeus monodon
GAATCCAACCCGAATGTCGCAGCACAGCACTGCAGACACCATCGTCCTAGAGTTCACAACCTCATTTTGAACTAATTCTGAATCTTAATTATTCTTGATGACTTCTTGACACGGTAGACATGAGGGAGTGATCAAGTAAATCGATTGATTAACTCACACGATTAATATCCGGCGAGGGGGCGGTATTTTTGTTGAAGAACAAGAGATTTAGTAGCTATGTCTTGAGAAATGGCGCTGCCCTTCTGTATCTGTAAAAATAAGTTTGTAACTTATATAACTGACCTTTTCGCTGTTATTGCTGTTTCTCCTTTTCGCTGTGTCGATCCATCTGTCAATTTAACTATCTCTCCATTTTTTGTATCCCCCACCCCCCTCCTCACATTTTATCTCCTTCCCTTGCCGCCTTTCTTTTCTTACACTCTCTCTTTCCCTCCCCAACATTCTTACCTAAGAAAACAGCGTATAGCCTGGGAATATTTCTGG
>NC_051408.1:26280767-26280939 GCF_015228065.2 Penaeus monodon
TAAGCACATTAAGAAATACAAGACACAAAATGTTGTTTGGTGTCGAGCTTAAGCCCCAATCAAAGGGAAGCTTACCATGCCAAACACGGTCTTATTAAATACAACACGGCACACTTTCGCGGACAGGCCATGCAGTATAATATACGCTCATAGACCAAAGACATTATTTACA
>NC_051408.1:26282861-26283700 GCF_015228065.2 Penaeus monodon
GAACAGACGTGAATATGTATCTTTATCAATTGAATGACTATCTTTGAGTTTTCTTAACATGTTATTAAGTTGATCTTCTCTTTTGATAATGAGAGAGGTGCAGTCATCCTCAATTTGAATAAATTTAGTTTTATCTCTTAGGATGCTTTCCATCTTTTCAATGTATTGACTCCTATTTAAGATAACCACACCTTGCCCCTTATCAGGTCTGGTTACAATAATGTCTTTTAACAATAGTAAGTTATCCTTGGTTATGCCTGATGTGAAATTCTGTTGGCCACATGAGTAATAAGATGAAAAGGCAAGGTTCTTTATAGATGATTTTACATGGTGCAAAGATTCTGGTGCTTTATTGGTATTGTGTTTGCTAAAGGCTCTGAGAAGCTTTTCAAAAGACAGGGAATAGTGTGCAAGGTTTATTTTTGAAGGAGGCAGTGCGTATTTCAAACCCTTTAGCTAGTAGGAATTTCAATTTCTTAGGCAATGATATGTTTGAGTAATTAAACACCACTTTATCAGGATCAAAGGGATCATATTTCTTGTCCAGGCCTAAGTTAAACAATTTCCTTTCATAAGCCTTTCTAATTTTCTCAAGAGTTCTGGCACAAGTATTCTGGCCATAATGCTGGAGATGGCTGAAGTCCAGCCAAGAAATAGAATTTCTGAGGGCATCAAGCAGTCTCTTTACTTTAACTTTGTATTCTGATACTTATTTGGTTTTGGATTTTATTTCTAGGTTAAATAGCTTCAATTGAAAGTCTTTGTAAGCTTTTGAATTATGAAAATCACTTCTCCATAGTTTAATGCGTAAGAAATTAGGGCACATTTCTCATAATCTC
>NC_051408.1:26284821-26285032 GCF_015228065.2 Penaeus monodon
CCCACTTTGCAGACCTTAATTTAGACAGAGCTAAAACCTAAGGTAAAGGATTTTGTTGCCAGACCCTCAGAGGGGGAAGCTTCTTAACACATGGAGATAATTAAATCGGTCCCACTTATTATATTCGGGGAGCTAATCACATTCTCCAACAGAAAAAAATACTTATATGTGCGTATACATTTTTCCATCCATCCATGCAAAGGTACATGCA
>NC_051408.1:26290142-26291924 GCF_015228065.2 Penaeus monodon
TTGGTAAATTGGAGATAGTGGAGCATATAAGTTTATGAAATGTAATATTTAAGCAGGCTTGAGCTTTAGATTCATGTAATTACTATACAGTTAATATTCCTTAACTAGTTTGCATCGTTTTATCATCGAAGCGAAGTTGATATTTGGCACAGCGCGCACGAGCTCTCGCACTGCCTGTCCAAAGGTGCCTCGGCAGCCGGCGTTCCCTAATGAAGGCCAGCCCAGGGCCAGGCAGGATAGGTCGGACGAGGGAAGTGGGCCACCTTGAGGCCATCAGCGTGAGTCTCGGTGTAGGGGCGAGGCCAGCGCCGCACTTCTCACGCCATATTGATTGGCCCGGCCATGTATAATGGGAGTCTTGGTCAGTGTGAAGGTCATGCGAGTGGGGCTGCCGGGCACTCACGAACTGTTGCTGTTCGTGGTTTATTAAACACTCGCTTCGGTGCGAGGTTCGTGGGGTGGAGCTTCGTCGGCCAACTGCGCGGTCGACGTTTCATCCACTTGTATTCTATCGACCGACTTCCCTTCTGAGTGGTTCAGTTCTTTCGTACACTATTTCATTTGCTTTTGCGTGCTGTATCGCCGGCAGCAAATATTTTCATAAGTGTATCTTACGTGGTTGGTCGTTTCCTCTATTGAGAAACGTACTGACACAAAAGGTATTCATCGCTGTAAATCACTAAGTTTTATTATTTCTGTACAGATTATTTTGATACACCGGTTGCTTATAGCACCATACCGGTACTTAGCAAACAGACATGATTCACTCGTTGTTTAAACTTCGCTGCGTATTGTGGGGTTAAGCATGATTAGTTAAAATGTTTGGGGTCAAAACAGGCATTTGGTCTGCGTTTACATTCTATACCATTTTTTTTTTTTTTCATGAAAGTACTTTCCAACTTACCTTACATGTAATTACTGGCATATGCCAACCATCTTGTATTTCAGAAGATGCCACTTTTAACCTTCTTGTCCTGCACACCACATCACCGTTCAGAGGGTACTACGAGGCATTTCCAGGCACGATGATGCAAGAGTCAAACTCGACATCCGCGCGACGCAAACATCCATATATATATGTGTGAAAGCTAATGGCATGGCCGATTACCCTGAGCCTTCATTATTTAATGTTAAACCGTACAATGGCTGGCATAATGTTCTCAATGTGCTCATAAATTCAATGGATAACTTTACTGATATTACGTAAGCTGTCAATGTAATCAGCGATTTCAATTTCAGAAAGGATAATTAGTTCCCCTAATCAGGTAATGGGTATTGGATTCAATCATATAAAATCGAGAAACCGACCATTTACTAAAAACGTACACACAAACACACTACCCGAGTGCCTCAAGGAAACAACCCAAAATATACACAAAAATAAACACAGCAGCTCTCTCGGGGCAATCACATTCAGCAGAAATATCGAAACGTACACAGACAAGCAGACCAAGGGATCGTATATAGGTAAAACTTAATGCGTCTTTTTCCCCGTCTAGGATAAATGTAAATCCAATAAATAGATCGTTTAAAATCGTGTGTTCTTCTTGTTTCCACCATCGAATGGGATCATATAATGCCAAAAGAGGGTCGTTCCCAAAGATTTCACGGGGTGTGTGCACTCTGCTTGGGGGAGGGAGTGGAAAAAGGGGGGAGGAGCTGAAAGCAAAAGAGAGTTTGTTTCCCCCGAATTGCCTTGTAATGTTCCTTTTTTATTGCATATCTCTACCTTTCTCTTTGCTGACCTCGTTTGGTTTTCCTCATTCTTTTCGGAAAGCAATA
>NC_051408.1:26292073-26292868 GCF_015228065.2 Penaeus monodon
GTTCAAAGACATATGAAAACATAGTTGTATTGTTAACATATGTGAAAATTAAGACAATTTATGAGACTGTATGGCTTACTGACAAGAAGATATTAACACAAGTTCTGGAGAGGTAAGTAAGTAAACTGATTTTGCCGGCATTAGACCAAGGATATCCACTGCATCATGGCAATCTTCAGTCCTAGTTCCCCTAGACTCACAGATAGATCTTTTCACAATAATGCAAGTGCTGTCCTGATATAACAAAGAAGTCTAGGGTACTGGTTTCGTGCCTTCATCAACCATGTCGATCAGCCGCTGTGCACGACGTCGGACTCTGTCCAGCAGGTCCAACGTTACTTTGACGCTAACATCCTCCTCAGATCTGTCTATTCTGAAAAGGGAAATGCCATATCTGGGAGCCGCAGGCGTCATGCCGATGATTGACTTTTCTTTGAAAAGTTCTCTAGCGGAGCTTCTTTGCAGTTTCTTTCCTACATGTGGTAACTGAGGATAACCCTAGGGAAGAGATGCTGTTGGTGATACCCAGTACACCTTTACTGAACAAGATTTTTACGACCAGTGATTGCAGTGGAACGTGAAATAACCATCTATTGAGCTTTTTGCAATAGGAAAAGGGAATTGCCACTTGCCCCCCCATATCTAAAGTAAGTTCTTATGTGACGTTCATCCGGATTATGGCAGCTCATCATCTTCTCTGTACTGAATATATATATCGCAAATGCTGCGAGTTCAGACACAACAGCTGGGTAGCGCTAGCATACACATGCGTGAGATCGGGTCTAAGCACCGAAA
>NC_051408.1:26294018-26294409 GCF_015228065.2 Penaeus monodon
TGCAACCCGCTCCGTCGCTCCTGCATTCCCTCCTCCTTGCTCCTCCCCCTCCTTCTCGTTCCTCTATCCTTCTCTCCCCTCGTCTCCCCTTCCGCTTCCTTCCCCTCATCTCCCTTAATCTCCCCTCCTGCGCCGCCAGAGGTCCCTGAGGCTACCTGAGACGTGCCCGCGCAAGGTTAGACTGACTAAGAGCCACTTTATGTCACATATGGTACCTGAGCTGCCGTTAACTTTCGCTCATTCTTCAAAAGCGGCGCTCAAGTTTATATTTGCATTAGTATTCACATCTTTACACTTTTAGGGTGGACAATACGGAAGGTAAATAATGCACTCATGCACCGCCATACATTTCTTCCCTGTTCCTTTCTGTAGAATAGATAGAATTTTATTT
>NC_051408.1:26297870-26298320 GCF_015228065.2 Penaeus monodon
TTTATATTCGTTTGTCCATAAGAGTATCTCTTTCTTCCTTACCCTTTTCGCTTGAACGTTAATTAATATTGTTCAGCATCTTTTTCTTTCGTTTTGTTCAGCCTTGCATAGAATATTATGTTACAAAAGATGAAAGGAGTAACAGAAATCGAAGTTGAAAAAGATGATCCTGATATGATCAGATCAATCGGAAAGTAAAAAAGTCCCTCTCGCCCAAATACGAATATGTTATTGAATACGCGGTGGAGGCGATATCCGTTCATCCCGGCAGCCGCTCTCCCCACTTAGCGAGCCTTCAGCGCGGTTCGCATAAAGCCCTCCTTGTCACTGCAGCATAAAAGAATCAGGGGGAAGATGCGTCAGCTGACAGCGTGTAAACTAAGGAATCCGGGTGTTTTCCGACTGCTTTTGCATGCGTGAGTGTGAGTGTGTGTTCGACTACAAACGCTT
>NC_051408.1:26298394-26298610 GCF_015228065.2 Penaeus monodon
CATGCGTGTGTCTGTGATTGTGTGAGAATGCGTACGCAATGTAAAAGAAGAGGAACGTGCAAGGGTACTTTAAGGACTCTTTACAGATATTGCTTTCTCGGCATATTTCACTGGGAATTGCTAACATAAACACGGCCTTGCACATAAATAGTATATGTGTTTCAAGGGAAGAATAAATCATCCTATTCACATCCCCTGTGCAGTGTTCAATGACAC
>NC_051408.1:26298668-26298823 GCF_015228065.2 Penaeus monodon
CCTTTGTCTCTGGAAGTGGAAAAAGGGGGGAGGAGCTGAAAGCAAAAGAGAGTTTGTTTCCCCCGAATTGCATTGTAATTTTCCTTTTTTATTGCATATCTCTACCTTTCTCTTTGCTGACCTCGTTTGCTTTTCTTCATTCTTTTCGGAAAGCA
>NC_051408.1:26299909-26300085 GCF_015228065.2 Penaeus monodon
TGGAATTCTGATTTCCTTCCGAAAGTTGGGATGTTTTTAGTTTCTTGGCGAGTCTATTTCGTTCTTGTAGTTCACTATTGTTCTTAGTTACTTATTAATGTCTTTGAGCCAATTAGCAATTTCATCACTGCTGACCTAGTATGACCTAGTTTGAAAGTTAGAACGAATATGTGCTC
>NC_051408.1:26300809-26301777 GCF_015228065.2 Penaeus monodon
CACTCCCGCCGGCGATATAGAAATGTCTAAAATAAAAGTAAACAAACAAAGCAGCGTTGTTCGGGAGGCTTCCGAGCGTCTCCTGCCTCGAGCCTCCGTTGCTGCCTCATGTTTTATTCTCGGTGGTTTTCCTGCCGGGCAGTACGAGCCTAAATAACCATCCTGCTTCCTTGTTCATGGTGGCTCATCAACATGCGTATTGGATACTTAAGGTTCTGTGCTGCTGAATAGAGTGTTCAGAGAGGATACTTGTGTGTGTTAGTGTTCAGGAGTTTGATAATTTCTTTTGAGAGATATGCAGTGTCGTATAAGCCCCTTTTGAAAATTCGTGAGATTCTTGAGCGTTAGTATGAACACTTTCAAGTATGAGCTCCGCCAAGACCGTTTAGATGCCGCCGCACTCCAGGCAGTTCGTCCTGACGCAACACCTTTCAACGTCTGTGTTACCGTCGCTTATCACTTAACAACTGAGATGAAGTAATCAGGGTAATGGATAGGGCGTTGCCAGGACTGCAGGAGGGCGGGGCAATCTAGGATGGAATCAAAACAGGGGTTGGGGGAGAAGGGCCTCGCCACTGGTTTTGGAAAAGAATAGGAGAGATAGGGTAAAGGGAAAGTGAGAATGAGAATGAAGAATGAGGTTATCTTGTTTAGCAGTTAACAAATATCGAATCCTACTCCTTGCTGTAGCATCAAAATAATTAGCATCTTTGAGAAAATAGATACACGTCATTCCGAACCCACCGTATCATGATACTGAGTAAAGTACTTCGAGAAAACCCCTGTGGATCGTGCGGCACAGCGCCACAAGGCTTTCCTATACAACAAATCGATATTGAAGATGTTTCTGTCACTGTCATTCATTTCATAAAACTTAATTGGCAGCTCACCTGGTAACCTACGCCAATAATATGCTGTTTTTATGATTAGTCTGAACTTATTACCTGGTAATTATGGCAGCAGAATGT
>NC_051408.1:26301802-26302447 GCF_015228065.2 Penaeus monodon
CTTAATTATTTCGACAATTATTTTGATATATGAAAGTCATGTACAAATTAAAGAAAAGGATGAAAAAAATAATTACTATTGTAGTTAAACTATCATTTGAATTTCTATAACCAATATATATATATTTTTAAATCTTGTTTATATTTCTTCCATGTCTTAATTTGACATGGACAATCACACATCCACACATCTATGATGGCAGCATACAATCCTGCAGACATACATTTCTGCGCAAACACTGCCACACATGCACCTGTACAAGCATTAAAATACGTACTTAAGTATGCATACAAAGACATATTGTACTACAGTGCTCATGCAGAACTAACAGTCGCTTCCGCACTCGTGTTCCAAAACGCTCACACGCTCACTTTCGCACTAACATGCACGCGTTCGCACGCAAGATGGGTTGCCGACGCGCGGAATCTACGTCGTTCTTTGAAATGACGACGGACCATAAAACACGAGAATGATTATCGCGCAGATACTGTCCGCTCAAGGCCTTCTGAGCTCGAGCGAGAAACGAGGAAATGAATTTAGGAAGAGAGCAAGAAGAGGGCAAGAGAAAGCAAGGCCGGACAGGGACGGACAGATGATATGGGAGGGAGCGAGAGGTGCGAAAAAGGTGTCCAAAGGAGAGACACG
>NC_051408.1:26302504-26302626 GCF_015228065.2 Penaeus monodon
TAAGACCAAACACGCAGCTGCGGCACTGCCACATATGTGATAAATTATGCGTCATTTGGCTTATTACTTGTATATTAAATTTCTGATTCATCTTCAAATGTTCGTTATCATCAATGATTATC
>NC_051408.1:26303917-26304401 GCF_015228065.2 Penaeus monodon
GCATATAGATCTGTCTTTGTGGGCATGTTTTTATTTATGAATGCATGTACGTCTGCATGTCTGTGAGAAGTCAGTAAGTGTCCCTACCAATTAGTATCCTTAACGACGACAGCAACAATAACAACATCTAGGTGCTGGAGTCCCGGTCGATATCATTTCATACTTGCGAGCTTCGTGAATACAAGGGCGAAGCTTAATTGGCTCTTGGGGAGATTTCGACCTTGGTTGCGAAAGGCGTGAAGTGTATCTGCGAAAGTTATAATTTATGCATAGCCACGTGGCCGTCGATTTCAGAAATGCGCTCATCCCGGGAGATTTGGCGGCTTAGCAAAGTGGCAGTTTTCTTTCTTTTCTTTTTTTCGCTGCCTAGTTTATGGTCTTGAATCTTAACGAGTAATGCTGCACCAGTAAGTAATACGTAATTGTCACGGTGATGACAATAGGATTCCCGACTATGCATACTCTGCTTATTTTTGTTTTTACC
>NC_051408.1:26304550-26305021 GCF_015228065.2 Penaeus monodon
AGGGAAGACGACAAAATCGAACCTTCCAAATGAACCCTTTGAAAGCAAACATGTGTAATTATCAGCCTTCGTAACCAGGTATCAGCAGAGGTCGTACACTCTGCAAAATGCTCCTCTGGCGCCTGTCAGTTAGGTTAACCTCCCCCCCCCCCCCTTTAAATGCAAAATAATAATAAATCAGCATTAAACCGTCGATTACTTCCTATCGTGGCTCTGCGTGATAGCCAGTCTCCCCCCCCTCCCCCTCTCCTCTTCCCAGACTTTCATCTAATTTGCATTTTCGAAAAAACTGAACGCACGCTAAAAATATGGTTAATATTTCATAATGATGTTATCGACTGCCGGGAGAAGAGTACGTCCTATATTCACAATATATTATGTTTCTAGGGCAATCATGAAATACAATACATCAATAAAAACCTTTTTAGTCCGATATTTGAAACAAGTACTACACAATTTCTTACTTAATGT
>NC_051408.1:26305918-26306078 GCF_015228065.2 Penaeus monodon
CTTAAATGCAGGAAAGCATACCATACCTGTATGTGCAGAAGAAAGAAGGTCCTAATAGCAAAGATTAAGATTAATGGGAACTCATTGCATGCGGAGCGGATAATCACTTTTCCAATTTGGATTTTTTTATTCAAAAGAAGAGATTTGAAATTATAAAAGA
>NC_051408.1:26306643-26306754 GCF_015228065.2 Penaeus monodon
CATATCTGTATATTAATCTGTATTAAGTACGGCAAGCCTTAATTAAGGTCTATGCTCTAGACTGTTGGACTAGATAGTACCTAGGCAAGAGAAATCTGTTGGTAGTTTCAG
>NC_051408.1:26307052-26307123 GCF_015228065.2 Penaeus monodon
TAATTTTACTTATGTAATTTTTATGTGATCAGCATGACTTGTCGGTCTAAATGTTCGTGTGATTGATTGAA
>NC_051408.1:26307291-26307471 GCF_015228065.2 Penaeus monodon
CAATTCAAATCTTTAATTAACTTTAACCCTCCCTTTACCTATTAATCATAACTCAATTATCAATACGATAAATAAAAATAAATGTGAGATGAAATCGAGTCACCCCACTCAGAGTATCTTCCGTTATTTTTACTTTGTATGAATAAGTGATCAAACATACACTTCTTTCACAATTTTCTT
>NC_051408.1:26308049-26308117 GCF_015228065.2 Penaeus monodon
AAGAATAAAGCCAAGATACACAGTATATTTACAAAAGCAACACTCGTAATCTCAAATCAGAAATAAAA
>NC_051408.1:26308484-26308911 GCF_015228065.2 Penaeus monodon
TCCAGGTTGAGACATGTAATAGCTAAAAGAGGTAGTATTAACTAGTCAGAAATAAAAGCTCGTGAAATTGCTATATATTTATTATAGATGAAATGCTTGGCAAGTGAATTATCCTCATGATTTCTCTACTATTCTTCATTACTCTTTGTATCTTATACTATGCCTCTCTGCTTTTGCCTAATGCACTATTTCCGTTTCATGTTTTATATTCGTGTTCGTTTATCTTCTAAGAATGAGATTAATATCACACACACCGCACATTACATCTGACTCCGTCCTCACTTTCCGCGGATCTAATTGTTACAATGATATAGGCGGGGCCCTTGTTCTAAGAGCAGAAATAGACCGTGATGGTTGGCGTTGATGGTCCTCCTGGTGCGGTGAGTTCACATGCCGTAAAGAGAGGAATTTAAAAGTGCCGCCGGAG
>NC_051408.1:26309106-26309267 GCF_015228065.2 Penaeus monodon
AAAAGTCATGTTTTATTCTCAGACTTACGGAATTACAGGAAATTCTTACATGGTAGAGCTGACAAGGTGTACTTACAAATGTTTCTGTAGCTAATATTGTCATGTTTTGTAAATATTTCTACACATTTCAAGTGATTATCATTGTTTGCAGTTCATTGCAC
>NC_051408.1:26309836-26310662 GCF_015228065.2 Penaeus monodon
ATCAGTGGTCCTGGAGCGTAATGTATTCTCTTTAGATGAGCTTTCTTTTTATTCTCAGATCCATTTCAGAATTATTGAGCATTATCTTTGCGTGAGTAGCAGATCGCATGCGCCGGCCACATCTGCACGCAACCAGCTGGGCAGCGGGCGTTCAAAAACAACGAACCGATTAAGAGAATCTTAAGCTTCATATTATAGGGAAATAAAATGTAAACGCAATGTATGTGGACAACAAAATAAAGCATAATCATGAAATGTACAAAAGTAAATATAAAACATGGTAATACTAGTAACAGAAGCATGTAAATATACAGCTTGTCAATTTCATCGGTATGATGCATCTACTTGGTTATATTTAAAAAGGCTAGTGCAATATAGTCCTTTATCTTATCATAGCAATAAAAAAATAGAGAGAAATGAGCAAATAGTCCGAAGCAAAGATTAGGTAGGCGGCGATAAAAATAATTTTCTTTGGGTTTAGAATGTCCTATCAGCACGACCCTCGCAGGCACACACTTTACGACCACCTTCGCGATGGTGTCTGTGAGTTAACCTTGAAAATAATATCTCGCAAATCTGCCGAAATCTCGCACAGGAGAATTAGTCGTAAATCTTTTAAGTTAAATTTTTTTCACGAGTTTTAATGATACGAGATAACGAGAATTCCAGAAAAGAGAGAAAAGAGAGAGGGGCAAGAAAAGGGAAGATAAAAATACAGACGAGGAAAATCGTGCCCTTTTATACACGGTCTCTGATGTTAAATGGCTGGGTCTTCATAAAACCAATGCTTTGGAAATTAGGTCCTCGTGCCTGTCCACGCGTCATA
>NC_051408.1:26311081-26311630 GCF_015228065.2 Penaeus monodon
TACTACTATTAGTTTTTTTTTATCATCCTTTCCTCCATCATCCTGCCACGAGCGCCCAGCTATCCTTATCGCTCGGCAAGACCTCATCACGTCCTTCTACCCTTTGTGGCGGAGTAAATAATGGAGATGGCGAATGTGGGGAAAATACAATATCTGAAATGCTCGAAGAAGGGTCCTGTTTGGGAGGATTCGAATGAAGGAAGAGGAGGAATGGACAAAAATAAGGAGTCGTTTGTATGACGTTTGCGTGACAAGATGATATACAAGGTCCCTCCACCCCTAATTGTGTCGAATGAAGTACATACAATTACCGTCATATATTGCCTTTATAGCGTTCCTGACCATGGTACCTTCTACCTTCTACTCAAGCATTCTGCACGATTATATTTCTAACAACGAGGGTTACATGTCTACAGGACCTGCAGCATATGTGTGTGTTCGTGAGCAACTGAGCATATGCCGGTTGTAGACGGGACTTCAAAGACTTTGGCATCCTTGGACTAAAACGATGTATTATGTTACTGTATTTTCTTTTTTTTTAATAATTAG
>NC_051408.1:26315266-26315699 GCF_015228065.2 Penaeus monodon
GCAGAGAGATTTTGGCGAGGCCAGGTTGCCATCCTTCAAGAGAGCATGCTAGTCTTGTTTTACTCTCTCGTTCGAGTTCCATTGGATATGAAGAAACTGCTCTGGGTGCGCACTTGGTTGTTTATTCACTATTCTATATATGTCTTGGAAATAACAAATGAACTCCATGATGCTACCGCGCCTTGGAGTTTCATCTGCAATAGCCAGGACCATGCACCTGACCATCCTGGTATGATGTGGTAGTCTTTTATGGGCCACGGCGGAGGAGGAAAATCTTGAGACAAGTCTTCATATGATGTCATCGAGATCAGGAGGAAGTGAAAACTCTGGTGTGTATTGTTCCATGGCACTGAATTACAAACATCGATAAGCGTTGGCATATAAACAGTACAAAGAGGACACACAGCAAGCAAAGTCTGTATAAGTAATTAGA
>NC_051408.1:26315994-26316152 GCF_015228065.2 Penaeus monodon
AAAAAGTTAACAACCACTGGGCTAGAAGGAACGAAGGTCGGAAGCCTTGTGCTGTTAATCAAGGTCGATGGAACTGAGGTCAGAGGACTGCTCTCTGATTCGGCCAGGAAGCTGCATGACCTCAGCGCATGGTCGGGGATCACATCGGATTCTAGTGC
>NC_051408.1:26318102-26319449 GCF_015228065.2 Penaeus monodon
CTCCCTTGTTAGTTCGGAAGGGCTGAGAAATGTTTGTTTGAAGATATTTGTTGAAGAAACAGTCAAGCAGATTGAATGTTTTAGGAGTCGAATTCGTCGGACGGTCTGAGCCATGATAGGAGGTGGTATCGGGACTTTAGTTTCTTTAGTCAAGATTAATGATTCCTGTGAATTAAAGGAAGTTCCCACTTTGCTCTCTATTTATACGGGTTACAGATATTGACATAACTGGAGTATGGACTGATCTCATCTGCAGCTGATGAATGGAACAACTAATACGGAACACAGGAGTTATTATTTAACAGTACGAGAACAACGATACGCACTACAAATGCGCTGAAAGGCTAGCATATCCTGAAGTGCGACGTCTGAAAAAAGTCGACGGAGGTAGTCCTTGACTGAGTTCACAAAGGGCTTTATCTTGGCTGGGTGGGTCGAGAGTATTTTTGCAGGCGGACGTTGTTTACTCACGCCTTGAACTGCAGGTGGCTAGATCAGTGCTTGCGCCGATCATGTGCACAGACCGAGCACTTGAATCAATTCACAAATTCTGTTTACAAACGCTGTCACTTTAGTGTGACGCACTTACAAAAGGCGAGCTGAGGAAAGCTCGCGTGCGGGACATGGGATGTAAAACAAAATAAATAAAAAATTGTTCAACAAATAATATGAAAGATTGATGGGATACGACTAAGGACGTTCTATATTGACATTCTGGCGTACATCAACTAGTGGAGATGAAGAAGAGGGAGGCAAGCATGTAAATAGACAGGTATGTGCTTATATAAGTACAGATGATTGACACATGTACAGAACCTTGGCAAAGAAATCGACTTACAGTGAGCGAGATTGTCAACTCATACGGGCAAAAGACGTTTAAAAATGCATTTCAACTTAGATTATATATTTGATGTTATATCTCTTGTCGACAAAGGGTGTGATACTTAAAAACTGGAGTGAAAGGGAATTTTAAAAGAAAAACAGCTCTCCACATTTTCTTTCTCCTTGCGATGATTTTATATTCCGGAAAGGAAACAGTTCTTTGTTTAATCTGCTACTGTTAACGTAAAAAAAACGGACATCTCAGCAATAATGGTAGGATTTAATATTTCCGTCGCGAATATCTTCGAGTCAAGAATATCTTCACTTTCATGATAATGAGGAAAACGTAAAAAGTAGATTTTTTTTGCATGGAATACGTAAAAATAGCTATAGGCCCTACTAACATACGGTGAGAGATAAATTAGTAGGTCGGACTGCCAAAACGAAATTCACGAGCATAGGCCCAGAGGCTGAAGCGAAAATGTCACCGGCCACAGCTTCCCTCGCCTTCGGCCTGCCACAGAC
>NC_051408.1:26319509-26319697 GCF_015228065.2 Penaeus monodon
GGTTATAGGGATGAGTTAGTTGTTATTCTCCGTTTATATTTCGAATTATGGTAGGCGGGATTACATAATGCAGTCAGAGGAGCAGTGTAACCTTTTATGTATATACTAACTTTTACAAGTCAGCAAGTATGTGGAAACAGGAGGTTACTATGGTTCATTATGAACTCTTTGTAGATATGAGCTTATCA
>NC_051408.1:26320024-26320823 GCF_015228065.2 Penaeus monodon
AATACAAGTATCACCATAAAAGTGATTATTATAATATGGTAAATAAACAAGAGAATGAATGATAAAAGGATTCAACATCTGACGATGAACCTGAATCGGGCCAGAGTGGAAGCTGATCCTTTTCATAAGGGATCAGTGATATAACAACACAGGTTTCAAGCTCTGTTCTCGTGCGGCTGAAGGATCAAAATTCAAGAATTATCCGCAGGGACTAGCCAGCTCTGTGTTGTTGTTTATTAAATCTCCTCCTGTAATTCGATAGCACTTATACCCTTGGGGCTTCTCGTCAATTAAGAGCAAAGCCTCTCCATCTAGAGAATCAGTAAGCGAAACAAAAGCCGGTAGGAAGCGCGCAGGAAAATTGGAAATTGGAACATCATTTGGTCAGTGGATATGATACTTCTCCTGCTAGATACATGACTGTTATTCGTGACATGGCGATAAGCCAGGATTCAGGAAATAAATAAAGTGACTCTTTTTATAAAAGCTAGAAACCTTTTTCCTAATGCATTTCGAATTTAAATCCAGTGACAAAAATGCTGTTCAATGTTTTGCAAATAAAGTTTACGTGATTTTATGCACTTCGCTATCGGGGATGACCTACATGCAAACAATCTCAGATTCCTAACATGTCAGTGCAATTGCAATCTGTTGAATTCTGTCACTATTTCTGTGGGTGTCAGTCTGTTGTCTCCCTGCCAGAGATAACGAGGCATGTACCGACACTGACGTAATGGCATTCTTTTATCTTCCTGGCTGCAAGCCTCCGAAAATTTTCAATTTCTGGCACCAACATTTC
>NC_051408.1:26323326-26323682 GCF_015228065.2 Penaeus monodon
CTTCAAGTTTTCCGGGAGTTAAGCAAAGAGATTTCATATGATTTCATATCATGGACTAAATATTTCAGGTGTGAATGATGACAAAAAACATTCATTTGGTCATTTTGAAGTATTCCCTATAATAAGATTTCAAGTTCAGCTGAACAAACCAAGCATAAGTGTCTTGTTTCGAACATTCATCACTGAAGAACTGGATTTTTTTTAGCCGCACACCATTTCCAGATTCTCGAAATTTAGAGTGTGTAAGGTCAATGGCCAGATCTTGGACCATTTCATTACACTAGGAACACAAGGAAAAAAGGGCTACAAGTACCCAGGGGCGTCTGCTGGCTTTACTAAGTCTCTTTACTCATCAT
>NC_051408.1:26325702-26325853 GCF_015228065.2 Penaeus monodon
GGTATATTGACAATGGTTTAATTAGTAATCATGATCCAGTATATAGTGACTTGGTAAATATATAATAATATACAGATTATAGATACTTCATATCATCCATATATTATTCCATATATACATATAATATACGGCATAATTTCATTACATTATC
>NC_051408.1:26325979-26326168 GCF_015228065.2 Penaeus monodon
GAAATTCGATCAAGCGATACCTGTTATATATGAATATATACACTATACAATATCAATGTCATACACTGAGCACATCCCACAAACACCACCTTTTTTATATAATAGTGTATAACATTCAGATATATAAACAATAAGATACTATAATCCAATTATATCCTCCACCTCCACTATGGCGCTCCCTTACCTATG
>NC_051408.1:26327722-26328097 GCF_015228065.2 Penaeus monodon
ACCATTCATAACTTCAAGTTGTCCGGGAGTTAAGCAAAGAGATTTCATATGATTTCATATCATGGACTAAATATTTCAGGTGTGAATGATGACAAAAACATTCATTTGGTCATTTTGAAGTATTCCCTATAATAAGATTTCAAGTTCAGCTGAAAACCAAGCATAAGTGTCTCTGATTTCGACATTCATCACTGAAAGAACTGGATTTTTTTTAGCCGCACACATTTCCAGATTCTCGCATATTTAGAGTGTGTAAGGTCAATGGCCAGATCTGGACGCATTTCATTACACTAGGGAACACAAGGAAAAAGGGCTACAAGTACCCAGGGGCGTCTGCTGGCTTACTAAGTCTTTACTCATCATGGCGGGGGGGGG
>NC_051408.1:26330787-26330872 GCF_015228065.2 Penaeus monodon
CATCCTCTGGAGCGGTCGCGGTCCATCTCGCTGGCCTTGGGCAAGAGAAGGCTTAAGGGAAGGGAGTGAGCCTAACAGAGCCGCG
>NC_051408.1:26332744-26333146 GCF_015228065.2 Penaeus monodon
GGGGGCGTCACCTATACATAAAATCATATCAGATCATGAGAATAAGATTTTCCTGCGATATCGGCACTTCTAAAACAGCTTTTCACTGCAAAGGCATTGACCTTTTCTGCATGTTGTTCGCCACTGGGTAAAAGTTTTGATTGTAAAGCGAATAATGCTATTAAGGAACTTTTGGTAGGGAAGTTTGCGTTGAAACTTCAATATTTTCGGGGTGAGAAGTTTTACTTGTATTATTTAAGAATGGATTGCGAATAGAACAGCGATAAGTGCAGCAAAATCACAATACCTATAACCTTGATATAAATATAAAGTTGGCAGTAAATTGCTGCCTATTTCATAATTTCTCACTCAGTGGTTTATACTGATGATGATAATCATCATCGTTTTCATGATGATCGTCAT
>NC_051408.1:26334265-26334957 GCF_015228065.2 Penaeus monodon
AATATCCCAAAAGGTAATAAAAATACATAACCAAAAATGAGGTATTCTGATTAATATAGGTTCTCTCAGACGCCCTTTGAGAAGATTCGCAGGCTGATGTGATTTTGTGGCCTAATATTCCAGCCTCTCCGCCTCGTCTGAGCCGCTCGGTTCGGGAATTACAATTCCCAAAATTTGTTGACGTGAAGAGCGTCACCAGCCGCCGGCAAGCCTCTCTCGCGAAATGACAGGAGGCCAGAAGCCTTCTCATACCCACTGTGCGTAAGCGTGTCCGTTGAATGTTTTGGTGGTTTAAACTTTTACCGAACAAAAAATTTAATAAGCATAGTTTTGGACAATGGTTCTGAGAACGCCTTTGGACGCGCGTAAGCTCATTTGCAACTTGCGATTCATCTGCAGGCGTCTTCGTGGGCTTCACGTCCTTGGTTTGCCCTTAGATGAAGCTCTTCTTTCCCCTCGCACGTATCAGAAGCAGAATATTGTAATGAATATTTTAATAAATAATGAAGCCAAGCGGGTACGCTCATGTTTGCGAACATGACAACCAACGAAAAATCAGGCTACGTTCTACCTCCTTCATCGCAAAAGAATATAGTATATTTTGCAATTAAAGCATACTTACCCACTTGCAGTCACTATTGCATAGCCGTCATACTGCGTACGGTAAGAGAATGATGCTAAATATTAACAAG
>NC_051408.1:26335388-26335601 GCF_015228065.2 Penaeus monodon
GGGAGGTCAAAAAGCTTCACCTCGTGCCCTCGCTCTATGTCGAGCGAGGGTCACGCAGCCGAAGAAAAGGGAAAGCTTTTACTGGAATCTCCTTTGGGGATTACAGCGTCACTCACGCCTCTTTTTGTGGATTCCTTTTTTTCGAAGCCTCCTCGATATTGGGTCTCAGATGATGTGTCTCGGAAGACATAACATTAATCTTAGATAATCATG
>NC_051408.1:26336003-26336490 GCF_015228065.2 Penaeus monodon
AAGTAATGCGTGTTTTATCTCATGAAGAATCCAATGTCTCCATTTTTTTTACCTAAAGAATCATGCTTTCTCAGAGTGTCCGCTAAAAATTCAATTATTGTAAAATGCGCATCGAAGTATATAATAAAACAGATAATCCAGTATGAATGCAAAATAAAGAAATCCAAACATAGAGGATACAATATAAAACGGAATATTGGATACAGGCATTACAATGAATTTAGTTCATTCTATACGCGATCAAGGCTCGTAAATACGCCATTTTCACTTCGCCATTTCCTGTAAACTCTATCAAGCCATTATCGTAACACCAGATCCCCTTATGAGCAAGTTTTCATTAGGCTGCATAAATGATCCAAGTAAAAAGAAATGAAGAAAAAAGTAGAAATATCTATTTCAACGTTAATGAAACTTCTCGTTCTGTTAATTAGGATCTGTACATGCTCTAATAAAGAAATATTTATCATAGGATCGAGCACACTTTCTC
>NC_051408.1:26336688-26337311 GCF_015228065.2 Penaeus monodon
CAAAATAGATTTACTGAAGTATATGATTATCTGCGATCGTATCAGCGCGGAACATTGCATTGTCGTAAAATCGTATTTTAATACAGTGAGAATAGCCGGTAATAATCTAGAGAATACCGAGGCTATAAGAGGGAGAAGCGTGAGGGACAGTGAAAAGAGGGGGAGGGAGTGAGCGACAAATATACAGAAAAGAGTGCGAGATAAGGAGAGGAGAAGAGGAGACAGATCAATAGAGAATGCAAAAAGTGAGAGAGGAACAGTGACAGAAACTCTCTGTGTTTGTTTCTTTTATTTTTATTCACTAATTCCTTTATTCCTTCATTATTTTTTCCCATTCCCTCACTCATCTATTTATTTACAGTTACCTCCGATAAGTACATAAAATGGCTCACCATGACCAGTAGTCGCACCTAGTCGCCCTCGCCTTCCACCGCGCTCGTCCCCATAATTTCCTCATCAACTCATTAGATTTTCCAAGTGATCGTATTTTTCGGTTTATGTCACCTTTAATAACATTTTCTACCGTAAAATTACAAGGAGTCTCCGATTTTAATTTCGGATCTACAACATTTCCTGTAGCTATATAATGTTTACTTTATATTTGTGTGCGTGTGTGTGAAAGA
>NC_051408.1:26337375-26338006 GCF_015228065.2 Penaeus monodon
CGTGTTTGAGTCTATGTGTTTTTGGTGTGTGTTTCTGTTTCTGCTTTTACATCTGTGTGTATGTGTTTGTTTCTTTTCCCGTTTCTGTTTTTTGTGTGTGTCTGTGCTTCTCTGCGTGTCGTCGTCACAAACGGCTGACAGTCTTTAAAATCTTGGCAGCAACCCACTACCGACGATCTGGAATGTAAATATTGTTTTGGGGAATTTACTCTGTGGGTAGCAAAGAGCGAAAACTATAATTCACCGGTAAAGACGTGGTATTCTGGCAAGGAATTCATTTCACCAGATCTGACGATTCTACAGCGCATACGTGAAACATAAGACAACCAATAAAAAAAGAAAAGTGTGTTGTGTCTGTCTTTGATGTGTCTTCTCACAACCACTCACGGATCAGTTGTTGTCTCTCGAAGATTCCTCTTAGAGACACTCCCGCAGACAGTGAATTTGTGGAAATAGCTGGGAGGGACTGGGGAAAATCAGAAAATTGAGATTGGCAAAGAGAGAGAACGAAGAAGTGAAGAGGGTAAAGAGAAAAAAAATCTCAATTTGCATTAGGGTAAAGGAATGCATACAGATATATAGGGGAAAATGGATAAATAGCAGTACATGTATACATGAATACCTGAACACC
>NC_051408.1:26338731-26338989 GCF_015228065.2 Penaeus monodon
GGGTAAAAATAAAAGAGGACTAAAGCAAAAGGACAAACATCAAAGCGAGCTGCTGTGCGGGCTAGGAAAGCGACACCCCACCGCTGACACTTTAATAAGGGAAGATGGAAGGCGCGTGGCTGTAAGGAGGACCGGACCGGCAGGGGAGAAGTCGGAAGACAGAAGGCAGAGGGACACAAACCGGGCTAGAAAGGCAGAGACACGGCGAGGGGGGGTAATCCAATAAGACTTAACCAAAAACTTATCCACCCATCCATC
>NC_051408.1:26339301-26339522 GCF_015228065.2 Penaeus monodon
TGAATCTTGATATATCTCTGCTTATCTTGTTATTTTTAGACAAATCTATGGATTCACTAGACATCTTTTTTATTTAATGAAGAGAATCCTGCCTTCGTCACCCAAAAATAACAATACAAATGCTAATGACAATAATATATCATTATTATAATGATTTTAAATCATAACAAATATTTCAAGTTTAATATGGTGCCATGTAGAATTCAATGCACAAGGAATGT
>NC_051408.1:26339576-26339916 GCF_015228065.2 Penaeus monodon
CCCAAAGGGAAAGGGTATATTCTAGCCTAGCTCATTTTATACACAGGGGATAAACCGGCCTTGCTTAACTTATATCCAGGGTATAAAACGGCCTTGCCCAAAATAACACCGGGTATATTCTGGGTGGGGTATAATTTGGTGGGGTATAAACACTGGTTCCGTCCAAGTGCTATTGTAGCTTCCGCGCACACTGAGGTCCAGCGAGGGAAACCTCCCCCAGGTGAAATGAGCTGAGCCTTGTTTGATGTCACATCACCGGATACGGATACAAACAGGGTCTTGCCAAAATTATATGGCAGAGTTTTATTGACCACTGGTGAAAAGCGAAGTGCGGAGGACA
>NC_051408.1:26340466-26340903 GCF_015228065.2 Penaeus monodon
TATTTAGATTTAGCTCTGGTCTAAGCAATTGTTTTTGGTTACCATTATCCTTTACATCATCTAGGCCCAAATTCATGTCGAAATCATGTCTTTCGACTTGACTTTGGGACTGATATTTGGGTCTCATATTTTGTTGCAATTGTGAATTTTTGGCTTTAGTGAAATGGAGGTTTTGACCTTCGGCGAAATGTAAAATGATTCTTTGCCATTCATTACTTTTTCCCTTAGGTCACTAAATTTTGATTGTATAAAAATATCCGATAATTAATCGCATATTTTTCATTCGAAAATGCATCGCAAATACGGTTCAAATGAATGCAAAGAATTCATTTTTGTCGCATTAGAGTGCCGCCTTCCTTGAATGTTGATATGAATGAAATGCAAACACACGCTCCCTCCTCTCGTTCATCCTCCTTCGCCACTATTCAGGTCTCGGG
>NC_051408.1:26343929-26343993 GCF_015228065.2 Penaeus monodon
GATGCTTTGGAGCTCCGTCGTGTGACGTATTCCCGTTCCTCGCCATCGCTGTTGAAGAACACGC
>NC_051408.1:26344639-26344919 GCF_015228065.2 Penaeus monodon
TGATACTAACTCCCGCTGATCTCAAGTAGGAGAGGCCGTCCACGACCCGGGCGCTGGCCGCTGGCTTCCCTCCGAAGGGCGAGGGCGGGCCCGCTGAGCGCCCACAGGATGTTTCTAATTCTCTTCTATAAGACAATGGAAAGCGTTGCGCTCCATCAGAGCGGACCCTCGGATGGTAGAGATGATCTGTCATCTCCAGTTCATCTTTCTCTCCATCTTCCTCCTCCAAAGGGTTTCTCATCGCAGGCGCCCTCCGCTCTCCCTCTTCCTCTCTCCTTCT
>NC_051408.1:26345542-26345750 GCF_015228065.2 Penaeus monodon
TCCACACGCACGCACACGAGTGTCGACGCACACACCTCGAGTGTTTTGAGAGATTTCCCGGGGGTTCGCTGCAGATCTTCCTGGCCGCAGTCCCTTCATCTCCGGCCTCTTCCCGGGCCCAATGAACGTGATCTAGCCTCTTTCGGGAGGCCGATGAATGGCACGTGGAGAGAAGATTATGGAGGGAAGATATAGTCCAATGAAGACT
>NC_051408.1:26347032-26347261 GCF_015228065.2 Penaeus monodon
TTGAGAAGGGTAATGTTAAACCGTCTGATAAAATTTTCTCCCAATCGTATTAGTGTTTGATGTTTCTCTTACTTGGCACGTACCCTCACGATGCAGAAACTGCGTGCTGCTGATATAAGATTATAAGGAATTTCGGATTTATTTATCCTATTATGAGAGTTGAATCATTATAATAATTTCATGTCATATAAAGAAGAGACAGACAATATGGACCTGTATTCATATATGC
>NC_051408.1:26348428-26348652 GCF_015228065.2 Penaeus monodon
TGTTAGATTCACAGACCTTTGGAGCCATCCTTCTAAACTCAAGATGTGTAGGGATGGCATTCCTGATTTGTTGGTCTGAGAAGAATAATGAGAGCAGCATATTGCTATGACTGAAACATCTAACACTTTAGCTACTCTTATATGGAGGTTCAGAGGTAGAGCTGCGGGGCGAGAAAATCCCTTGGCTTGTCGAAAGTCCGTGACTCTAAAGCTAAACAGTGACG
>NC_051408.1:26353540-26353733 GCF_015228065.2 Penaeus monodon
ACACATACACTAATGTCCTTGTATAGGTCACACGCACATCGGTGTAAAATTTGTTAGCACGGGCTATAAACACCACCTGCGAATCGACTAATAAATCACACTCATGCAAGCCCCAAGGATACAAACAAATGGCAAGTGGCCGCCACGGATCGCAGTTCTCTTCAAAAGCGAGAAACTGTTCTTACTGGTGCCA
>NC_051408.1:26353808-26354234 GCF_015228065.2 Penaeus monodon
TTAAGTCAAGGATGACCGAGAAGGGAGCTTTTTCTAGCGCCACGTCCTTCCACCTTGTAGTTTTGTTCCGCTCACTGATCAAAGTCGAACTCTACGGGAGCTGGCGACCTGGAGACGTATCTCTCTTTATCTCGCTTGGCTGAAGGAGGCGCGTCTCTTCGGTTGAACCTGAATACAAGAAAATCGGGAAATAATCAAACGATGAAAGAGAGGAGAAAATGAAGAACGAACAGGAAATGGACAGATATTTTCTCTGCCTCTCACTATAGAGTAACGCATAACAAGATCATTAAATGAACACTAATGACGTTCCTCGTCTGATATTTGACTAAGATGGAATGTATTCTGGATTGCTGATCAGGTGCCCTTAAGCCTTAGTTACCCATCGGAGTAACTAGACATGTCAAGCAAAAATGACTACATTCT
>NC_051408.1:26355655-26356114 GCF_015228065.2 Penaeus monodon
ATTATATCATAATATATAGCTTCTGTCCTGTTTCTTTAATTTCTTGGGACCCAGAATATTACGGAATATATCAAATGTATCCAAGAACTTTCGTGGAAAAAAAGAGTTATGATAATAATAAATAAATAAAAAATTGCCTCGTTGCAATTCATCGCACGTGACAACGGCTGAACTTCTTAGGTTTTGTCTAACCCATTTTGCTTCGTTTTCTTCAGTCCAGTTCTATCGCTCACAGTGCATGAGGCAGATTAAAGACCCACACTTCTTGTCGCTATTTGCATATTGTTTTATTTTACAAGACAAGACCTCACGAGACTTACTTTGCCATTGCTTACGTGGCTGCACCTTAGACGCCGCTGCCGAAGCATTACATTGCTGTCTGGATCTGCACTTTCCTTTTCCCTGTTTAAAGGTGGTATCTTTTTTGGTACATTTTGGCTCTGAAATTCAAGAAACTCT
>NC_051408.1:26356442-26356669 GCF_015228065.2 Penaeus monodon
TCTCCCTGCAGCGATGCTAAGTACGCCCCAGGTCGCATTTAAAATAGCTATGGCCTAATTCCTCAACAAGTATATACTATCTTAGAAATAAGGAAAGTTGAGTGGTGTCTAATTATTTGATATTTCCAACATTGTCGCTAATAAAGAAAAACAGTTTCGAAATGAAAATATGAAATCATGTTAAGAATAACTGAATATAGATCTTCAAAATACTAATGATATATTTT
>NC_051408.1:26356837-26356949 GCF_015228065.2 Penaeus monodon
GAGTGATACTGATACTGGCTTCTGATATCCACAGATGTGAACGATGAAGGATCCCCTGCCTGCCTTCCTTCCCTCTCCGTCGACGAACCTGAGACACGCGCGAGACACTGCG
>NC_051408.1:26356983-26357944 GCF_015228065.2 Penaeus monodon
GTGTCCCTGCTTCCCCTGCTTCCTATGGAGGCAGGGAGCAGGGGAAGACATGGGACACGATGCGGCCCTTCGTACATAATCCTACACAAGCCTTTGGTCCTTCGCCTGGCGAGAGGAAACCTGCAGCTCTTTCCGTTGGCGACAGTGTGTATATAGGTCCCCCGGAGGCCGGCGGTAGCTCCCTTTGGGCAAACACGAAACGGAATCCGTCAGCGACATCCAGAAAGCAAGATCGGTTCGCTCAGTTTTCCCGAGGACATCGCATTTCTCAGACTAAAGATTCTGAGCGCGTTGGAGAGAAGGATGCTCTAGACTCGGGGGTGGCTCGACACGACTACTCCATTAGGACCTCGGAAGGAGGAGGGCGAGATCAAGCGCAAAGGAGCGCGAGGAAAGGTAACCTCGAGAGTTCTGGGAGACAGGAAGTTCCCTCTGAAGGGCTCAAGGGCAGGAGCGAGGATAATCGACCCGAGACAGAGGAAGGAGGATTCACCAGAGACAGCGAACACGCTGATGCTCCACACAGTATCGACTTTCAATTATCTCAAACTCCTAAAACAGAGTTAGTCAACAGGCCCAGCTCCTTTCACCAGGATTCGCTAAGGCCACTGGATACCACAGACACTCAAACTCTCGGCGTGCCAGACCAGCCGACGGCGCCGCCAGGAGGGCCGGAGCTGTGGAACCCTCCACCCCTGAACCATGCGGATGTCTTCCCTCCCCTTCCGGGCTATAATGAGTTTGGAGCCCCCTGGGGCGGCACAATGGAGGATTGGGGGCCTCATAAGCCGCTCCTCGGGCAGGGAGGTGTTATGGAAGAGGAGGAGGATGAGCTAGACAGCATCCTTTTCCACTGGCCCTTAGGGGGCAGCCAAGTGGCGCCCAACATCGTCCCCGGGATGAGCAGGTCAGTGATATCGAGACTTTGCTTCCTATGACCTTATTGGGATATATCCTTTCA
>NC_051408.1:26358029-26358372 GCF_015228065.2 Penaeus monodon
CTTTCTAATCATTCAAGCGATGTGATGTTAGGGACAACCTTGACTATCTTTGCAACATTTTGGGAGTCGTTTTCCCAATCCTTATACCATTGTCTTATACAGGGGAACGAAATATAATATGATAATGGCCATTATCAGGGTAAAATATGATCGCCATTATGGTATCGACCTCTATATAAAGAAAACATTCTCAATTCTCAGTCCCTATCTCCTACCTGACTTTCTGGTAAACTGTATGAAATGAAGCTGATTTTCAGTCCATTTATTGTCTTTATAGCATTTATCATAAGTCTCTAATAGGGAGTCTCGAATATTAGTGGGGTAGAAGTTTTATTAAGGAATC
>NC_051408.1:26361028-26361151 GCF_015228065.2 Penaeus monodon
CTTCCCTAACTGAAGTTAGGATGGCGATCTTCTAGCTGAGGGGTGGTTTAGCAGCGCTTTTTTACGGCATCCCTAGCTTCCTTCTTAAACTCCCCCTTCGGATAGTCGTGTAAATAAAAAATA
>NC_051408.1:26361230-26361339 GCF_015228065.2 Penaeus monodon
GAATAGAATTAGAATAGGAATCATAGATTCATCATCACATGATGTGCGCCCATGTTTGTGGAAGTGTTTGGAGAGGGAGGAGGATTCTTTAATATTCATGATGTCAATT
>NC_051408.1:26361410-26361692 GCF_015228065.2 Penaeus monodon
AATGCCCATCTTACATCAAAAGAGTTGAAGTCCGCAATTACATGAAAAAGGATTTCATGCATAAATTGGAACTGTCAATTGACGGATGGCTGACACCACACAGACAGAATTATATGATGTTGGTAACTAATGATTGATTATTGCCAATAAATTGATGCTGAGAGTCGATTGATAAAATATGTAAAACGGATGTAAAAATAACGAAAACAATTATAACAAAATAATAGTATTATTGTATTTGCTCTTGCTGATTTTTTTTAGTTACTGATGTTATATACACAT
>NC_051408.1:26361842-26362013 GCF_015228065.2 Penaeus monodon
GTAGCCATAATGCTTATTTTATTAATTGCATAGATTTAACTCACAAATATTTACCAACATCAAGGGGTAACAATTCTGACAAAGGATGGACACAGGCCACTAATTCTCATGTTATATATACCATCTTACGCAAAGCCATGATAAGCCTTGTGAATAGTTTATTTACCCATT
>NC_051408.1:26362119-26362313 GCF_015228065.2 Penaeus monodon
TGATTTACTTAACGAATTTTTTTTCTGGTCAAAGTGCTGGCGAATACCTGACACGTCCTTTCCCCGCAGTGAATCCGGCTGTGGATGCTGGGACACGGATTCCAAAGAGCGGGAAGTGGAGTGCAGCTGCTGGGGCCCCTCCCTGGTGGAGGTCCCGTCCAACCTCTCCTCGGCCGTCAATATCATGTGAGTAT
>NC_051408.1:26362352-26363009 GCF_015228065.2 Penaeus monodon
GGATGCTGAGAAATGGCATGGAAGGAGGAAATGGGATAGGTGAAGTGAGGGAGGGTCCCTGCCCAGAGACTAAATAATCAGAGGTCACAGATCTGTGGGAGGATCATGTATGCTGAGAGTGAAGTATATGTGAAAATAAAAACAGATAGGAGAGAGATCCTATGGGATGTAGAAAATTGCATACAATAAAGACTAGGATGTAGGGGGAAGACAAGGAACATAATCGACGGATGCGGTGCGAACACAGCGTGGCAGTGTAAGTAAATTGTTGAGAACTAGAGACTATAACGAGGAAATGGCAGAGGCGCAATCTAAGTATAAAAGATTAATGTTGAGGATAAAATTTATATTAAAAAGACATAACGTAATGAAAGGAGAACAAGATAGATTAAAATAGTTTAAGGAACACGTATGAAATACAGAGGCATTCCTGTCAAGGGTGATTCTCCGTTTCCCGCATCCAGGTTTTCCTGTTGTTTTTGTTCTTCGTTTCTTGCGGGAAAGACCTAGCGATATTAAAATCTGCTGTCTGCGGTGACGAGTGTCTCGGGGTCTTAAAGGAATACACCATGTTGAAAGAAATTATGGTATTTGTGTATGCAATTTCATTTCGGCCCCGCGTTTTCTGGATGTATCTGTCATTGCTCTGTATACATA
>NC_051408.1:26363127-26363383 GCF_015228065.2 Penaeus monodon
AAATGCCTTCACAAAGACCGGGCTTGCGAAAGTGTCTCGACAGGGAGACTAAAGAAAACAAGAGTATCTTTTCAGAAGACTGAAGTATTTGCAAAAGGGGAGTGGAGTCCACGGTAAAGCGGATTATTCCGTGAATAAATAGCAGGGATCCCGCTCGGTTAGAGGGAAAGTGGAAGGAGGAATGCGAGAGGATCAAAGTACATAAAGAGGAGAAATAGTTAAGGAAGAAAAATTGAGAAAACTCTCTTTTTTCATT
>NC_051408.1:26363568-26364276 GCF_015228065.2 Penaeus monodon
ATAAGAGAGAGAGAAGGAATGAAATAAATGTGGATTCTTTATGAGAAATGCATAGTATAGCGACGAATAGAGACATGGTAAGAAGAGGAATCTCATCGTCCTAAGTGAGTTGGAAAGATATAAATGGCAGCAAGGTGACTACGAGGAGGAATTCATCGGAATTTCATTATTAAAGCGACATCAGTTCCTTACAGTATTCACTAAGCGATATTTTTTTTCTTTAAGTCAAATAACGTTAAGATAACTAGTGTTCCATAATTCAAGATTGTCCAATGAGCCTACGTGGCAACAAGTGTACAGACCACCACATAATTTACTTCGAATTTCGTGCTCACACAAGTGTCCGTCACTCTCCTCTAACTTAATCAAAACTGTACACTTATTAGCAACCCATAATTTAACGTAATTCCTGGGTTAATTACAGCTAAAATATAAGTCTAAATGCGCAAAAGAAACCAAAGTAAACCCCCGTAAAGTACAACGTTAGCATGACTTTTTCATAACAGTGAAAAATACTATGAGATTGTGATTACAGACAGTCTTGAAACGAAATCTTGCGTTAATTATTCTTCTTGATTAAATGATCTAGTACGCGGTATCCGACCCGAGGCGACGGCCGTCCAATAAACCAAGGTAACCCTTTGTCGAAGGCTGGCAATATTAGGAAGACTTTCATCAAACATTTCTCTCTTACTCTCTCCCTTTCTC
>NC_051408.1:26365021-26365241 GCF_015228065.2 Penaeus monodon
TCCGGCCAGAGATTAGGCTCAAACCCGACGCTGTTATCGCCAGTCATTACGCCTAATTCCACGGCCTTTTAGGGGGAAAAGAGAAAGAAAAGGACTTTGATGTTAATTAAGTTAATGTCATGCACGACAAAGGCAGATGCTTATCGCGTCTTCAGTAATTGTTTATCTGGTTTCTGTCATTTTCTGTCTCTATCTCCCTGTCCACCTTTATCTCTCCTTG
>NC_051408.1:26365280-26365363 GCF_015228065.2 Penaeus monodon
TCCATTCTATCTTGCTTTGTCTCTCTTTTTCTTTTACATCGCTCTCTCTTCCAAATGAGGATCACTTCTTCTGTCATTGTCTT
>NC_051408.1:26367157-26368397 GCF_015228065.2 Penaeus monodon
GTGAGCAGCGAAAATAAGGACTTCGACAAGGAATCCTTCGATATCGTGGGGTCCCTGGGGATCGAGACGGCCGACGCTGCCCTCAGCAGTCAGGAAACAGGTCGCTGTCTCCTCCCGAAAAAGTGCGCCCACCAAGCGCGTCCGGGAGGACCAAGGCGCCTAGCCTCAGCAGAAGAAGGCCAAGACTGCTGTTAGTGAGGTGCAGACTCCGCAGCAGAGGGAGGAGAGCCACGCGACGCCCATTCAACCCAAGAAACTGTCCGCGCTCTTCGAGAAATATTCCTCCACGCTGTTTTCCATTAAATTCAAGAACATTTCTGTCCCGAGGAGGCTGGTCGAAGCAGAGGTTAGCGCCCTCACGCGTTTCTGCCTAGACTTCCAGGTGCCCGTTCTGTCTCGTGCTTAGCTTCACGACTGCCATGGGCATACTGCCCAGGCATCTGGGCAAGGGCGGCTACGGCACCGCGCTCCTCAATGACCACAAGGACCTCGTGATGAAGTACACGGACACCCTGCACACATTCCGAAGCTTCATCGTGGAGGCGAAGACGATGGCGCTGTTTTGCGAGTACCACGGAGTCCAGCGCCTCGTGGGCGTGTGTCTGGAGAAGATGTGTCTCGTGACCAAGTACGCCGGCCAGAGCCTCGACGCCCACGTGGTCGGCCGCATGCACACGGAGCACAGGATATCTGTTGTGAAGCAGGTATGCAACATCTTGCAAAGCATGGCTTTGCTCACAATGACATCAAGCCAGCCAACGTGTGCGTGCGGATGGGCGCGGAGGGACCCCAGGTGACCGTGATTGACTTCGGTCTGACCATGGTGGCCGGGACGCTGCCGAGGCTGGGGATCGAGTGGAACGAGCGTGTGTGCTACGCCCCCGAGATCTGCGGGAGAGAGAGGGCGGGCCCGTGCGGCAGCCTCTCCGACGTGTACGCCGTGGGCAAGCTGCTGCTGTTCCTATTCAGCGGGAACCAGATGCCGCAGCTGCTCAAGTGCTGGTTCGCCAAGAGCCAGGACATGAGGCCGAGGAAGCGTTAGGGCCTGGGCTCGCTGCTGGAGGCCCTTGAGCAGGAGAGAATCCGACGCTGCTACTGATCAGGGCCGTCGCCGTCTCGCGCGGATGTGGCACCGCTGCCTCCACGACTGACCTTCGACTGAAGGGGCACGCTTGCTGAAGGGATGCTTTTCTTTGTGTAAAATATTGATTATTTGTATATGAAACTTACTTCAATAATG
>NC_051408.1:26370097-26370313 GCF_015228065.2 Penaeus monodon
GGTAATACTATTCATAATTAACAACACATACACTAATGTCCTTGTATAGGTCACACGCACATCGGTGTAAAATTTGTTAGCACGGGCTATAAACACCACCTGCGAATCGACTAATAGATCACACTTATGCAAGCCCCAAGGATACAAACAAAAGGCAAGTGGCCGCCACGGATCGCAGTTCTCTTCAAAAGCGAGAAACTGTTCTTACTGGTGCCA
>NC_051408.1:26370388-26370804 GCF_015228065.2 Penaeus monodon
TTAAGTCAGGATGACGAGAAGGGAGCTTTTTCTAGCGCCACGTCCTTCCACCTTGTAGTTTTGTTCCGCTCACTGATCAAAGTCGAACTCTACGGGAGCTGGCGACCTGGAGACGTACCTCTCTTTATCTCGCTTGGCTGAAGGAGGCGCGTGTCTTCGGTTGAACCTGAATACAAGAAAATCGGGAAATAATCAAACGATGAAAGAGAGGAGAAAATGAAGAACGAACAGGAAATGGACAGATATTTTCTCATTATAGAGTAACGCATAACAAGATCATTAAATGAACACTAATGACGTTCCTCGTCGGATTTTTGACTAAGATGGAATGTATTCTGGATTGCTGATTAGGTGCCCTTAAGCCTTAGTTACCCATCGGAGTAACTAGACATGTCAAGCAAAAATGACTACTTTCT
>NC_051408.1:26372917-26373445 GCF_015228065.2 Penaeus monodon
AGCGATCAGACTGACATGTCATATTAGACTACAATTCATCGCTATACCTGTTGCTGCAGCCTTTAGTCAGCATATGATTATCATGTAAAAGGACACTTTCATAACACTTGATTAACATCGTGAAGATTAAAAAAGAAAAATATAACATTAATGAAATAACTTTTGGGTGCTACAACCTTTAGCCAATCGTCTTCAAGGTATTATTGCTACAAAATATGTACGAACACCTGTTTCGTTTTACCAAGTAACTTTAACTTTCATATGGTGGTGTGACCGTACTGAATATTGGCATTTCATTATTCTAATTAATTATGTTGACAAAAAATTCCGGCGCATGTATGAAATATACTTCCCACCGTGCCTCACACTATTCTTCTCACCTTCCCACTTCCTGTGACATCCCTACGCCATCCTATCCAAACTATTTTGTGCGTCATGTCACACTTAGCATACCTGAGCTCATACAACTCATCAGTTATCCGTGAACTAAACCGGTCTCACCGCCCTCGACAAATGTATATTTAAAAT
>NC_051408.1:26373810-26376152 GCF_015228065.2 Penaeus monodon
CACCGGCGCATCTCTCACCCCATCTCCTGGCATTCTCGTTAGCCTTACTGAGATCTTAGTCGGAGACTCGAGGGCCTAATGGACATTGGCGCTGGATGTGGTGGAGACACTAGGTCCGTTCGAGTACTCACCGCAAAAGACTTTCGCCGGTTTTCGCGCCCTTAGTTCGAACCCAATCTCTCCGAAGGAGCTCCGTCCCACTGGGCAGGGAATCACTGTTATTGACTTTAGTGCCTCTCCACGTAGACAGTTGAAAGTCTCTCGGAGAGAGAGATCCAAGACCTCGAACGGCTCGTGGCCGTATAGTGGGTGTCTGTTGTCAGGGAGCCGTTCGTCGCGATCAATCTTACTAATAGATTCACGTCCGATTTCAGGAGATGGTATTCCTGCTAAACGGTACAGGAATGAGAGTGGGGTTACCCTTAGGGTGCCGGTGATGGTACGACACGCTCTGTTTAGCTCAAGACTGATTTTGGATGCGCATGCTGACCTACTCCGCTGAATAATATTCTGTTGTACTACAGCTAACAGCCATTGCTCTTCGCTTCAGCGTCCCAGCGTCTGCACCCCATGTGTAGTCCAGCAAGTTGTTTCTTGTCGACAACTTTTTCCTAAGTTTATGCACATGTTCGCTGTATGAAAGCATGCGGCCCAATTTTACTCCCAGGAATATGGGGTAATGTGTGTTTTCTGAATCCTTTCCCTGTTAAGGGGTCTAGGGACTTTACGGTTGTTCAGATGAAAGGGACATACTTGCATCTTGCCAGGATTAGAGTTTAGAAACCAAGACCTGTAATAAAGCATTTCAGAGCTTCTTTTAACTACCTCTCAATTGTATCGAATTTTTTTGCCAGTCGCCAAACACAAGTCATCGGCATAGATAAATCTAATGGTTTTGGAAAGTCGGCTGGTCGTTCGTATATATGTTCGAGAGCACCGACTGCGCTTCTTGTCGATTTCAACAAAAATCACGCGGTTGGATAGCCAAGATTCGATCAAATTCACAACTACAGTGTTTTAACTCTTTCTGCAACCTCCAGAGTCAGCGCTGGGTGGTTGATGCTGTCATGATGCTGTGAGGTCAAAAACACGGCACCTGTTGCCACACCGCGTTCAAACCCGTCCTCGATGTGCTGAGTGAGGTTTATCAGTTAACCGCAGCACGATCGACCGGCACAGAATCCTGACTGGTCAGTTTATAGATTTACTTCAGCAATTGATGAGATGCGTGTTCCAATAAATCCTTCGCAAGTCTTAAACAGATTGCACAGGAAAGAGATTGCCGATAACTTTTAGCCAAGGCTGGATCCTCTCCTGGTTTAAGTAAGGCTGTAACCTTTCCTCCAGATCTTAGGGACTTTAAGGTTGCTAGTACAGAAGTTAAAGAGATTTAAAAGCAATGTAATGTTTTTTGGACCAAAGTGCTTAATCATCTCCGTGCTTATACTATCAAGTTCAGATGCCTTATCCATCGTTAGATGTTTAAGAGACTCCTTTAGTTCTTCTCCAGTGATAGGGAAGAAAGCTACTTCGCAGGTGGCTATTGTACGAATCATATCACATATCCTCTGTCACGATTTTCCGGTTTTCCATTCAGGGGCAAGGCGTCAGGTTTAACAGCAGCTATCATTTACTGGGGTTTATTGTCGAAATTTAGTTTCCTTATTGTTTTCCATATCTGCTTGCTGTTATGTGTCATGTTGATACCTGAGATTGTTTCGCGCCAACGATCCTTACGTGCTTCACTGAGTGAGGCAAGCAATTTGTTGCTTAACGCGATGGAATCCTCGGCGAAAGGATCATCATTATATGCGTGTTGGTATCGCTCATATAGGCCCTTCCTGTTGTCACAAAAGCTAGGAATATATTCCTTTCGACATCCATCCTTTCGACATCCATCTGGTGACGGTTAAATACTTTCAACCACATTATCAAGATCTTAGGTGAAACCGTCCCAGTTTGCCCTGCGATAGTTAAACCGCATTTGTGTTTTTTTTCACCACTGGTCTAACATTGGGTACGAGTTCCACTGATAAGGGTCGGTGTTGTGGAACAAACATTAAGTCGGGGTAAAAACACCCTCTCCATCATGTACTGTGAAAGGATGGTTTGTCTTTTGCACAATGTAAGATATCCATCCCTCTACTAAATCTCCATTATTGTTGTTGCTGTAATACCCTCATATCGGACTTTATTCTGAACGGATAGTTCTCGGGCCAGGCAAATGGGGGCTTATAGACCGAGTTGATGGTCAGCATGTCAGTTTCAGCTTCCAGCAGTTCAGTCCTATTTGATGTGAGGTCTCTGCGGTTTTTCAGTTGAAATATGTCTCGTGCGTGTGC
>NC_051408.1:26377452-26378133 GCF_015228065.2 Penaeus monodon
ATGACAACGGACTATTATCAGTACTACCATTATCACTAAATGTAATGAGAGTATAGCACAAACAAGAAACAATGATGATTGGTTCACCAATAATACTCAGCAACTGTTGTAAAACCTTTATTGTTGATAAGGTTCAACCTGAAACAGAGAAATCACATATCTAGGAACTGGCCCAAGAAGAATAACAGATTCTTAAACTGCATATACATAATTAGATAAGTATTAAACTTGATACAGGAAACAAAGCCTAATAAATCCTTAGAACCAATTAAAAGTTCAGTAAATGTAATAACACAATCAGAACTTGATAATATTCAAATAAAGAGGATTCGTAAATGCCACATCATGACTCCACAAGGAACACAAAACATTTCATAAAATCAAAATAACTGAGAATTTCAACTTACATAATGCCATCTCCACATGATTATTGGTGACATAGATTCCAATCAGGGCAGAGTCAAATTTAACACATCCATGAATCTAATTCTCTACAGCTGTCAATATTTTAGTTGATCACAATTTCTTATCAAAAATTGACTCCAGTCAACGCGTTCCAATGCTTCCATGCGTCGCCAGACAAAACAAAACGACAAAGGGATGCTTCGTATAATAGGCTCCTTTACATAAATCATCCTTGAGTACACTTAAACAATGGAAAATATATCATATTTACCACAA
>NC_051408.1:26379431-26380409 GCF_015228065.2 Penaeus monodon
TTTTCTCTCAGCCCCTCTGATGTTTTGACACATACTGACACATGATGAAAGCCGCATCTAACATCTACAAATGTTTAGTTTCATCTATTTTGTTACAAATACATAATACATAAAACTTTCTGGTATTTGACATAAATGTCCTGCTCATACTAAATAATGGATGTTACAATATCCACAGGTTTGCTTGGCTGCTTAGTTTGCCGTCCACCATCCACCATATTTTCTCTTACCTTTGAAAATAATGTTACCATATTTTCATATGCCTAAGACAACGTATAGCTATACTCTACAGACTTCTTTAGCACACTACAGAAACTCTGTAACCTTATTTTTTTCTGGTGGATATCTCCATAATGCGGTGGCTTGTTTACGAAGTGGTGGCATGACGTTTTAAAGCTTTTTCAGATGGATATGATACTGTCAACCTTGATCAAACCTTAAGTAAGAATAAAAAAATCTTTATTACTTAGGAATAAGTGCAAAATATGATAGGTTACAGAAATATAGAATGTAGTGCATCTCGGTTAAGATTGGTTTCTTAGTTTTTCCTTTGATAGCTGCAGAAAATAGCATTGCTTCGGTGGGCGAGACTTACACGCAATATTGCCGCAGAATGTTTACGTAGCGCAGTACCTCGACAACCCTTCACTTTAGGTTGTAATGTCTTCCACACTCTGTAGTTTCTGGAGTGTGACTAGTGAATACAAGGCTGGAATAGCTCATGGTGCGCACTTTGTAAACACCTTGTGAACAGCTGATCGGCATAATCCTGGTCAACAGAACCAAGAGTTACACTTTATCAACTACATTAATTGCTGTATTGAAAGAAACATAAAATAATGTAGCTACAAATTTAAATAATTCTGACGTTCAAGTTATTGTATAATCAGTTTGATAAATGAGTGTTCGATTTTGACACATGTTGATACACTTTTTATAACAGTATTTTCATACATTCTGGCACATCGTAGCACACTG
>NC_051408.1:26380583-26381053 GCF_015228065.2 Penaeus monodon
GGAATGGGGTTTATGACTGTATGCAGACAGATATGGGTAGCTTTGCCCATAGAATGACAAATGAATGTAATAACTGATAAAGTAATATGTTGAACAACTGATAGGTAAGATATACCGATTAACTTTGTAACTTGATATTTTTGATTTTGTAGAGTTTAATGTGTAGCCAGCAGACCCGTACCATATGTGTTACTGTAGCGAGTTTCCCATTCTACATTAATCAGGATTTTATTCCTGAAGCACATTATTAAACAAGTGAAAATCACGCAATAAAAACTTGTCACATTGTAATCATGCTATACGTCAACCTTTGAATAAGCAAATTTCAACTCACCATCCCTCAGGCTTCACAATCAGCACGTTAGAAATGTGAATACATACTTTCGGTAGTATCTAACAATCCGATAATGTGCTAAGCCAATTACAAAGCGAAAAAAAAGCATTCCTGTGATACAAAGTGTAATGATAAT
>NC_051408.1:26381408-26381632 GCF_015228065.2 Penaeus monodon
TTATGCAGTGATTGTATCTAATGCAACAATACAATAGAAGACAATTGCCAAATGTAAAATATATAAAACCACAAAAAATAGTGCGATATGAGGGAATAAAGTCGGTAGAGATGAAACTATAGATTAGACGCGTGAATGGCATACGAACATTCATGGAAGGAAGAGAAATGTTTGTAACAGTGAGGGAGAGTTCAATGGATCGAGCAGGGTAGAATGTGGTGTAT
>NC_051408.1:26383761-26383972 GCF_015228065.2 Penaeus monodon
CTCGTACCGATATATGTTACGTGTGACTTGAATATAAAAGAGAGCGTATTACTTAGTAAATGCCGACTCCAAGAAGAGATGTGTTACCGCATTTAACATACGCAACCTATACTCTTTCAGCGCCGTGACCAATGCCGGCGTGGAGACCCTACGAAATGATTCCTTTACTCGCTATCGGTCAACACTGCAGGAAATGTGAGTAGTCAGGTTC
>NC_051408.1:26385372-26385443 GCF_015228065.2 Penaeus monodon
TCTGAAGCTATTACATCCGTAGTAGTCATCAGTCATTCCCCTTATAATCAATTCAGTTATCACCACAAAAA
>NC_051408.1:26385756-26386405 GCF_015228065.2 Penaeus monodon
TTGGTAATTATAATACAGCGTGAGATTATAGTCGAGATAATGCCAGTCTCGACTCGTAGCTTCGTTTCCCTGTATTCATTTTTCCAAACGACCCGAGGAGATTCCCCAAAGATGAGGTTGGGTGCAGATCTTTCTTGCGCCGCGAAGGTACATGAGGCTAGGCTTGTTTTCCGCTCTGGGGCCGCCCGGGCTCCCTTGAGGCTGGATATTTCATTTCGAGTGGAAAGTGGGCGTATTTTGACTCCGTTGCCGATCAATGGGTGGCAGTTTGAGGTTTTGTTTCTGTGAAGAAGTATTGATGAAGATAAAGACTAAAACGATGCTGTGTTTTGGATTAAAAGATCTGAAGTTTGACATCACGAAAATAATAGAAAATATTGATCATACTCACACAAACAGAAGAAAAAAAAACGTTAAAACAAATATTTGTAAACCATCATTCACCTCATCTATCCTCATGTGATTTAGCATGCATACGAATCCACACACCTAATTATTTACCCGTGTTTATACTTCAGCATACTTTATTCATGACACCACTGCTCACCAATAATCAATACGTGAACTTCTCTCCCCTTCATACGTCACAGAGTCCTGGAAGACTTACAGAACCTTCACACCATTGAGGCCGGCGTCTTCAGGGGCCTCC
>NC_051408.1:26386717-26386878 GCF_015228065.2 Penaeus monodon
ATATATGATTGAAATACAACTTTTTACGATGATCCAGGACAAAAAATGCCTTTCCTTCCCCAGCTATATCCACTCCGCCCCGGCGCTGCTGACAATGCCCAACTTCACCTTCACGCAGGAGAACGCGAAGCTGCTCAGCTTGTGAGTATTTAAACTGCAGT
>NC_051408.1:26387433-26387712 GCF_015228065.2 Penaeus monodon
TGAAATACATTTAGAAATTCATAATAAAGGATTTCTGATTTATCCTCTGATGTTTACCTTGCAGGCGGATTACAAGATCAGGACTGCAAAAAATTCCTGTTATGAAATTCGCTGGCCGAGAAAACATCCTCAACATAATGTAAGTTACGCTTTTGTAATGCATTTTTATTCCTTGCGCTTGTGACTGGAGAAATACAGCAGTGTAAGATCTTTCGTCTAACTCAAGTCTTCTACACGAACTTCTTTCTTACATGTCCATCTTCTTTCTAGCATTTATCA
>NC_051408.1:26391421-26392012 GCF_015228065.2 Penaeus monodon
TTCTTTACATCTCCTTGCAGAACATAATTCGTTTAAACACATTTTCACCCATATTAATATCACTGCCTACCAGTCCCCAGTGCCTAGGCCTTGATCAGCATTTCTGGCTTCAGCTCATGTATCATAACGCATTTCTGGCTTCAGCTCATGTATCATAACACATACTTGGCTGCATACGTCGTCGGCCTTCGATAATCCTGACCGCTTTTCTTTCACTGCTTTTGTTTTGATTGAACAAGAAATTAATCTTCTAGCTTACAGGTACATTGTTCAGTGGCCTAGCTTCATCAAAGTATCAAAGTTGGAATAAATATTACCTATTTGATTCAGATCTGCGGTTTATTCATAATATCAAGATGATATCACCATTTCTTAAATGGCATTTCATATTCATTATACCTTAATTTAATTATACTGGCAAGAGCATTTCATTCTGTTATCGTCACATGCATGTTGTCTGTCTGTTTTATACAGTAAACAGGTTATTATTCAAGACCTCGTAGGAACTCTTCATAGAATAACAGGAAATTAAAAGTTGATAAAGACTCGAAATTTCATTATTGGCTTAAACATTTCACTTGTTGGTATAAA
>NC_051408.1:26392485-26393554 GCF_015228065.2 Penaeus monodon
ATGGATTTTTTACCTAAACCTCTCACCTGCTGCATATCCCTGTAAATTGATGAGGAAAAGTAAAGTGTTTTTCTATATAAATCCGGTACCGGATAAAAGAATAAATGAAATACTTATTTCTCTCAACTCGGGAGCTTGCTTTTAGCATAATTATTCATGCGTCGCCAGTGATGAATATGAAATAATTTGTGCTTAATAATAAGTTTACGTTCATATCAAGCTTCTAGTCACGTAGTGTTTTGCGATTTTGGTGCCTCGTGGCCTTGTTCCCATACTTCCGTTCACCTTGTTTTCATGACCTCATTAGCCTCAGCCAACCAATATAGGTCTTAAGTATTGGTAACTTTTTCCTGTGCCTTATTTTACACACCTTTTAAAATGCAATTATTTTTTGCAAATTTAAATTGTCTGCCTGCTCCCATAATGTTTAGGATATGTATTGTTAACGTTGATGATGCAGGGGATTAATAATATACTAAATGACAAACTACATTATGTCGGCCTTGGATATTCTCCGTTATGCCTTGACCGATACGTTCTCTGTGAACTCACCAAATTACCTGCTGTGCTCTTTTATACGTTGAGATAGGTGGTGTCTCTTTTTCCGCTTCTTATTTATCTATATAATCGCCAAATTGGCCCATCTCTCTCTAATACCCTCATATCAAAGTTCTCTGGTAGGTTAGAAGTATTTTGATAAGGAAAATGATCAGGGATGGATCGGTGGCCCCTAGGAGAAGTCTTCACAGGGCGACGGCTGTGCGCTTGGGTCGTGATTTGGACAGGTGATCATCGCATGGGTCTAGGATGAATTGACGGAAAAGCATGGGCTTATGTGTCTGCGTTGGGATGTTAAAGGTATATCTCCTCTTCAGCTCCAAGATCAACGTGCGCGCTCAACTTTTGGTCGTCTCCCACCTCCGACACTTCCTCATCATCCTCCGAACTAGTCGTCAGTTTGTGTTACAGGCGGGCGCAGAATAACCCCATGAGCGCTGCACTTCTGGCCGTCCTCCACATCTGCACTTCCATATCTTTGGGTCCACACTCATCCCAGTGGGCGGCACCC
>NC_051408.1:26395049-26395831 GCF_015228065.2 Penaeus monodon
GGGGGGTAAGAAAAAATTTTTCCTTCACCTTGTTTTCATGACCTTAATTAAGCCATCAGCCACACGACATATAGGTCTTAAGTATGGTTGAACTTTTTCCTGTGCCTATTTTACACACCTTTTAAAATGCAATTATTTTTTGCAAATTTAAATTGTCTGCCTGCTCCCATAATGTTTAGGATATGTATTGTTAACGTTGAGGGATGCAGGGATTAATAATATACTAAATGACAAACTACATTATGTCGGCCTTGGATATTCTCCGTTATGCCTTGACCGATACGTTCTCTGTGAACTCACCAAATTACCTACTGTGCTCTTTTATACGTTGGGATAGGTGGTGTCTCTTTTTCCGCTTCTTATTTATCTATATAATCGCCAAATTGGCCCATCTCTCTCTAATACCCTCATATCAAAGTTCTCTGGTAGGTTAGAAGTATTTTGATAAGGAAAATGATCAGGGATGGATCGGTGGCCCCTAGGAGAAGTCTTCACAGGGCGACGGCTGTGCGCTTGGGTCGTGATTTGGACAGGTGATCATCGCATGGGTCTAGGATGAATTGTCGGAAAAGCATGGGCTTATGTGTCTGCGTTGGGATGTTAAAGGTATATCTCCTCTTCAGCTCCAAGATCAACGTGCGCGCTCAACTTTTGGTCGTCTTCCACCTCCGACACTTCCTCATCATCCTCCGAACTAGTCGTCAGTTTGTGTTACAGGCGGGCGCAGAATAACCCCATGAGCGCTGCACTTCTGGCCGTCCTCTACATCTGCACTTCCATAT
>NC_051408.1:26397190-26397411 GCF_015228065.2 Penaeus monodon
GGAAAGGTATAAAAAAAAGAAAAAAGGTAATTTTAAAAATGAAATCTATATTTCTTTTATCTACTATCCAATCAAATCTATATAAAAATATTATAAAAATTATACAAATAAATAAATAAAAAAAATTTTAAAATATCATATTTTTAATGATTGGGGGTTTTTTTAAAAATTTAAGGGTATATATACACTCCCAAAAACCCACACACAAACGTTTTGGAGTC
>NC_051408.1:26397764-26397839 GCF_015228065.2 Penaeus monodon
TTTAAAAATTGTTTTCATATTATTTTATATTATTGGGTTTGTGGTGTGTGTGTGTTGCGTGTGTATGCTTGGGGG
>NC_051408.1:26397961-26398160 GCF_015228065.2 Penaeus monodon
GGGTTTTTTTTGGGGTTTTGGGGGGGTGTGTGGTGGTGTGTGTTGGGTTTCATGCATGTGTGTAAATACATAGTATGTACGGGCGTAAAAAAGTAAATGGAGAAAGGGAAATACAAATAAGCGGGAAAAACCCCAGGTCCATCGCCCCGCCCTCGAGGGGGGGCCCCGGTCCACAAAATCCCTCCCGCCCCACAGCCTT
>NC_051408.1:26398177-26398906 GCF_015228065.2 Penaeus monodon
GGGGGGTACCTTCCTTCGCTAATGTAAACACCCGAACCAGCAGGAAACCTCCCCAACCCAAATTGGGTGCCAAAAAACCCGGGCTTTAAGGTTCATCGCCCCGCCATTTTCTGTTTCCCCTCCGCAAGCATTCGTGATGGAATCCTAATTTTTTGGGGAAAAAAAACCGAAAATTTTTATCTCTCCATAAAGAAAACCTTTTTTAACCCGGGGACATTGTTTCTTTGCCTTCTTCTTCTTTATAAAAAAAAAAATAATAATAATTCTGTGGTAGTGTGCGCATTTCATCATCCCTTACTTGTCGTCTGCTTCTTTTTTCTTCTTTTTTATTCACAGAAAAAAAAATTAAATTTTTTTAATTAAATTTTGTGGGGTTTTGGGTGCTGAAAATTTCCAAAAACTGAAGGTAATTAAAAGTTTTTATGGCCCCAGAAAAAATAATTTTTTATTTTAAAAACCAAAAAGATTTTTCCCCTTTTTCCTCCCTTTCCCCATATCTTTAATTTTTGACTCTTACGTAATTGATTTTCCCATTTTTTTTTCCCTTTTTTTATATATTTATATAGCCCCCATAGGTTTGGGGGCTTTTACCGTGAGTTTTTTTCGGGACGAGGTTGAGGTTGCTAGGCCCGCTTTTTCACAACTTCATCATCACGCGCCCCGGTTTGCCCGGGGGAGAAAAAAAAAAACACGTTTTTTTTTCTGGGGCCCAGTCTAGGATGATCTTCG
>NC_051408.1:26398952-26399424 GCF_015228065.2 Penaeus monodon
CTCATACATCATACATCTCCTGCCCTTTTTTACAGATGAAAACCCAATCAGGGATTTTTTTCCCCCCCAAAAATTTTTTTTTTTTTTTTGGTAATCCAGTGCCTGTCAGTATCTAACCTTTTAATGATAAATGTATTCTGGACTCGGCCTTTTTCAAAAACCGATCGATTTTCGTAGACTGCGATTTCAATAGTTCATGAGCGAAAATATCTATTTCAAGTACGTTGGAATTTTTATTGAGGAAAGATATCATTGTAGACTGAATATCTAATAAATGACATTCAGTCCAAGTGAGTAATAAATGAAATAGTATATATTAATAGTATTCTTCCTGTAGCAGTGTTTGTGTGCAAAGGATCCATCACTATGCGTGGATGTATATTTATATGCATGCAATTTTAATATACAGTGTATTGCACACACGTATAGATATAAATAGTTTAAGAATAAAGATGGAATCTGTACAGGGGAA
>NC_051408.1:26399635-26399858 GCF_015228065.2 Penaeus monodon
ATTAACATGCAGCAGAACTCCCGTGAATAGCTTCCAACCAATAAACAGACAACACGAGAGTTTTATTTGACCCTGAACGCCAGCTGTAGGATAATGTTGTTATTTGGTTGCAGGAAGTGGGAGAGGAAATAATGACGCAGGTTGGCCGGATGGATTGGCCGCTAAAACAAATAACCGAAGGTGGCTTTTGGCAGTAACTGGACTCACCTAAGCGTTAATTACT
>NC_051408.1:26400345-26400961 GCF_015228065.2 Penaeus monodon
TTCACACAAACATACACATGCGCGCGCGCGCACTTCATGTGTGTGTCTCAGCAGCTTCATCCTCATAAACTTCTTTCACTTACATTATTGATTTCCTCAGTTGTATTCCGCCTAACTTCCCTTTGTTTCCTGCCTCCCCACAGTGACCTGGAGAGCAACCGCATCTCAAAGGTCGTCAAGAGAAGTCTTGAAGTTCGTGTGGAACAGCTGTGAGTTATTTTGGCCTCGTTACCCTTTGACCTTCTTTGAATTATGATTGGACTAACTGTTAACAATGATTAGCTGGGTAGTCGATCCTTGGCAAATGATCTCGCAGGTGTTACAGTTTACATCTTAATTTAGCTGAATATTTTAAGTTTTTTAAAATTTGAAAAATTTTGAAGATATGAAAATTTTTACAAAGTAGAAAATGTTTAAATTTTAAAATTTAAAAATACTTTACTAAAATAATCTTTCCTAATGATAAAAAAAATAAAAATTTATAAAAAATGAAATAATGATAAAAATTTAATGAAAATGTAATAGAAAAAAAATATAAAAAAAATAAAATAATAAAATTAAAAATACAATAATAAAATAATAAAATAATAATAAAAAAAAAAGACCCCAAAAACCC
>NC_051408.1:26401039-26401417 GCF_015228065.2 Penaeus monodon
ATAATAAAATTTAAAAAACCCCAAAATAATAAAAAAAAATGATAAGCCCAATAATAATTTTAATAAAAAAAGAAAAATAATGATAGAAATTTATAAAAAAAACCCAGTAACACAAAAAACCCAATAAATAATGATGTTTAGAATATACTATACTACTTTCTACTATATTAATAATAATAATAATAACAATAATGAGGGAGATAATAAATAATGACCCTTTAAAGGGGTGTAAGGGATTTTTTAACAATATTTTAAATGATAAAAAAAATACAAATAAAATGATAAAACCCAATAATGATAATAACAGTGATAGTAAAATAAAAAATAATAAATGTAATGGGAAAAAATAGAAATAAGGGTTAAAAATAAAAATTTAAA
>NC_051408.1:26401494-26402456 GCF_015228065.2 Penaeus monodon
GTGATTCTAAAATTTAGTTTAGTAATAAAAAATTAAAGGGATGATGATCTTTAAAAATGATGAAACTAGAAAGAATAATAAAAAAACACTGAAGATAACAAAAAAAGTAAAAATAAAAATAAGCAAAAGTTTAAAAATAATGAAAAGGGTTTAAGATAAAACAGTTTGATAATGATGTAAGGGAAAAAAAAAAAATTTAAAAATTAGTATGATAAAAAGGATAATTATGGCCAAGAGAATAAATAATGATTTTAAAATTTAGTAGTAGGGAAGGGAAAATAATAATGATATCAATAATGAAAGTAAATGATAATGATAATAGAAAAAAAATTAAAAAAACAAAAACCCAAAACCCTATAATAATAAAAATTTGAAAAATGTGACAAAAAAAAATTTTTTAAATGATATTCATAATATTAATGGTAACAATAGAAAAAAGGACAATTATTGTATTAAAAATAAAGAATGTAATACTAATAAAGAAAAAAAATGAAAATGGAATCATCATCATCAAAATATATAATTGATAATAAAAAATAATGATGATGATGATGGTGAATGAAAAATGGGATAATGATGAAAAAAATAAAAATTTGAGATTAAAAACAATGAAAAAAAAGGATAAATAATTAAAAATAATAATAATAATAAATAATAAAATAATAAAAAAAGGGATGAGATATGATGATATTATAAAAACATTTAAAAAAAAATTGTGTTTTAATAATGAAAATTACGAAAATTTAAAAAATTTAAAAAAAATAATAATTTTAATAAAAAAAATAAATAATAATAATAAAAATTTAATAATGGTATAATGAAATAATAACAAAAAATAATAAAAATGAAAAATAAGATAAATAAATAAGATAAAAAAAAATGGGAAATAGAAAAAATAAATAATAACAATAATAAAAAAAAAATAATTTTAATTATAATAAAAATTTAATAAGGGATAGATG
>NC_051408.1:26402536-26403559 GCF_015228065.2 Penaeus monodon
AAATTTAAAAAAAGCAAAAAACAAAAATTTTTAAAAAAAAATAATAATAGTAATAATAAAATGATAATAATTAGTAAAGCAAGAAATATTACAACAGTGATATTGCAGCAAGATTAAAAAACCGTAAGAAAAACGATGATGTTTTGGGCCCAAAAGAATATAAATTCTTTTTTATTATTAAATTATTATTTTTTGTTGGGGTTTTTTTGGTCATAAAGATTACACTTTAAAACATCATTTTTCTTTTGTTTTATCATTACTATAATGATTTATCTAAAAACCATAAGTGGAAAAGATGATAATTTAAGAAAACTTTTGTATTAACACTTTCAAAATTCTTTTATGAATGAAATTTTAGAAAAAAAAAAAAAAGATATCATGTATTTTTTGAAATTGCTCATCAAAACGAATGGTTTTTTCGAAGAGCTTTTAAAGGGAAAAAGAATTTTAGAAAAAGTCAAATTTGAAAATATGCAAAAAATTTTCCCTTAGCTCACACTCTGTCCCTTCCCCCCCCACCCCCACCCCCCGCTTTTTAATGAATAAAAACTTTTTTTTTCATAAAAACGGGTTTATGGAATTAACACAAAAATCATAAAACTAATTAAAAATTTTTTGGGGGCATTTTGCACCATATCACATACAAAAAAACAGTTTCAAATCGTTTTTTGCCTTTCATTTGAATTTTAAAATTAACATGAGATTCAGGGGTCCCCCATTACCTAATTCAATTCCCGAAACTGAACTATCATTTTATCTTTTTTTTTTATCAGTTACTTTAATTTCAATCACATCGAGAGTGTGGAAAGGGGGAACCTTCTCTGGGGCGGCCATTGGAAGACTGTAAGTAATATTCATTTTTTAAAAATTTTTTCGTATTTGGGAAAATAGGAAAAAAGATATAAGGGGATATGTAATGATTTAATTTATACGGGTAAATAAAAATTTTAAAATACCCCCAAATAAATATTTGATAAAATAATATATCTTAAATAAAATTTATATATGATTAATTTAAAAAAA
>NC_051408.1:26404007-26405013 GCF_015228065.2 Penaeus monodon
GTTTTGTGGGTGTTGTTTTGGGGTGTGGTGTGTGTTTATTTAGAATTTCCAGTACAAACCCCGATCCCTTTCTTTTTAGGGGGCTTCAAGGGCAAAACCCCCCTAAACCCACATTTCCCCCCAAATGGGTTTCCCCGCGGCATTGGGGAGTTGCAAACACTGTAAGGGGGGAAATTTTTAAAAAAATAAAATACATAGGGGGGTTTTTTTTGTTTTGGGATGAGTACTTTTATAAAATATATAAAATATATATTTTATATAATAAATAAAATATATAAAATAAAATTTTCTTTTATAAGTAAGTATAATTATAAAACTTATAAAAATTATATATTTTAAAATAAAATTATATTATATATTAAAAAATTATATATATAAAATTTAATTTTAATTTTTTTATATATTTTATTTTTTTTATTAAAATAATTTTTATTTTTTGATTTTTTTTTTGATTTTTAAAAATTTTGGGCATATATGCGTTTTTGAGATATATAAACAGACAACACAAAGTTTTTTTCTGACCCTTATTCCCTTTTGTTTAATTTTTTTCCACGGACTAAGGGGATTTTGCCTTAAAAAGCAAGAAAAAGTGGGTTTTGTTTCCTTCCCCGACCCGGTTTTATTTAGACACGGGTTCAAGACCGATTGTCGGGGAAGGAAAAAAAGCCCCTTACTATTTTATTTATCCATAATGACTAGGGACCGGGGTTGGGGTTCCCTGGGCAACTTTGGGGAAGGTGTCTCTCGGGGAAAAAACGGTTTTGAAGGTTTAAATCAAATTTTTTTTGAAAGAAAAAACAGATCCGATTTTTGCATGCCCCCCAAAAATATCCTGGGGTCTGATTCCTTGGGGAAACAAAACAAATATATTTTAATTTTTAAAGACCTGCCAAATGAAATTCCCCCCAACTTTTTAACTGCAAGGAATTGGGATTTTTCCCCGGTTTTAATTTTTTGGTAGAAAAAGGGGGCCCGTTCAGTAGCTTTAAAACAAAGACAGAATAAT
>NC_051408.1:26405088-26405528 GCF_015228065.2 Penaeus monodon
GGAAAATTTTTGCAAAAAATTTTTTTCAAATCTTCAATTGAGTTGTTAAAAAGATTTCCTTGCTTTTCAAGCACTTTTTTCACCCTAAAAATTTGAAGTATTTTCTGACCTGAAGGGAAAATTTCCTAAAGGGGTAACCATTCGGCAATTTTTGAGGTCCTTTTTTAAAGGTTAGGGGCCTTAAAAATTGACCCTCTCAAGAAAAGGACAATTTCCTGGGGTTCTAAAATCCCCCCGGTAGGCCCGCCCAAAACCCCCGGGTTTAATGAAGGGTTTTTAAATCAATGTTGAGTTTTAATGGTGAACATTTAGGGGTCCCTTTCCAACCTTATGCATTTTTGGGGGGGGCGGGGAGGGAAATTTGTTCCAAGCTTCCTTGAGGGCCTTTAAAAGGTAAAAGGGGCAAATTTTAAATCTCTCGGGAAATGGCCACCGGTTAA
>NC_051408.1:26407336-26407621 GCF_015228065.2 Penaeus monodon
TAGTCCCGGATAAGGGGTTTTTCTTTGCTCAAAATCTGAAAATGGGATAGCCACCTAGCAGTCTTGCATTACAACAGGGGTTTTGGAACGACGTTAGAACAGGTTTTCGGAAGTTTATCATTAAAAACAGGTAATAGAAAGCTATGATGGGAAGTTTTTTACACCGGGGTACCAGCTTATTGAACCTGTGACTTGAGGGGCTTTTAAACCCTTTTGGGGGTTCCCTTTTAAGATGCATTTCCCAAAAACCGGGTTAAAAAATCGTTCTATTTTAGACAACAACAT
>NC_051408.1:26407790-26409901 GCF_015228065.2 Penaeus monodon
CCAACACCCCCAAATACCACACACAGAGGAGAGGAGGAGGGGGTAAAAAGGGGTAGTAGATTTAAACAAGCAGAGACCCTTAATACGTTTCTAATCAGAAACCCTTTACCACCGCCGTCCCAGGACCTTTCAGAACGTCGTACCTCGCTGCCCACCACGGCCTCAAAGGGGAAGTCTTGCGCCCGGGGAACACCCCCACTTGAAGGGGTTTTCCCCTCTGTTACTCCTTTTAGAACAATCCAGGAAGCCCCCCTCACTTACCCCTACCCCTGTGCGCCTTCCCTTCCCCCAACACACGACCGGGAACAATATATTAGGGCCCCGGTGAGTGCCGTAGTAATTTTATTGTCCACTAGCTCTTGAACTTTCGGATAAATATCATTTTCATTTATTTTTAAAGTAGATTTTTCTACCATTTTAGGAAAAAAAAGGACTTATGATAATGCTTGCAAAAATCCATGGATCGTTAATAATAATGTAAAATTTCGTATTCAGTTTCGATTGGGCATTTTTTTTTTAAAGGAGCTGGAAACGTCATGATGTCTATCCAAAATTTCTAGATTGCAAAGTTCGCAAATTTTTGAATTTTTGATTCTGGTTTTTGTTTTTCACATTATAATAATTTTTTTTCCCCGTTCAAAGTTGATACCGAATACCCGTGATTTTCATTTTTACTTTAAACCCGGGTTCTTCGAAAAAAAAAAGAAGAGGATTGTGCCCGGGGTACGTCACCCAGCATCCCTTCCTCCCCGAACGCCCGATCAGACGCCGGCGCCGCCCTCTTGGCCCCCCCCACACCCACGCCCGGGCCCCCAGAGCTTATGAAATGCAGAACAAAAGAAATGAAAAACCCGACAAAAAAGATAATCTTCTCCCCCTCGAAAATTTTCTCCCAAACCCCTTTGAAAAGGGTTCACACGCTGGGAGGATCCTCGACGTCAGGTTCTCAGGACTTAAATAAAATAGGGGTCCCGCCTGTCAAAACGTGATTCCCCCCGAACCGCCATTTGAACACCGGCAGCTTGCGAAAGAGAAAACGCGAGACGCAGACGAGGCGGCCCCAACAACCGCCCCGGTACCCCCCGGACGTCGCATTCACGTGTGGGAGGGGAGGACCCGAGGTCGATCTCGTGCAGGGGTGGGCGGGAAGGGTGATCCCTTCTCGACAGATCATCGGAATCCGGAAATTCACTCGCCGGATTCCCGATTTCCCCGAGAACCCACAAAATCAGGAGCGGACGAGGACCGAAACCCAGTCCCTTTGGGCGAGATATCCCCCCGCCGACAAAAATTTGGGGAAGGGGGAGTTCCCGGACAATGGGGACGACGTGCAGAAAAGGGGTTTTGTGGAGGGGTACCCGTGGAGGGTGGCTACCCCCAGCTCCTTCCTGGGTTCGGGTCCTTTAACTACCCTCCGACAGATTTCCCACCGACGCCTCCAAAAAGCAAAGAGTCCCCCCCGGCGGGGCCCATGGGGGCGGGCCCCAGGTGAGGTCTCCCTCCCCCCACAGGCCCAGAGGGACGGCCCTTAGTATTGCATTTATCGTAAAAAGAAATAAGATATGGGAGGAGAGGAGAAGCATCTAGAAATAGGAGAGGAGGGAAAAAAAAGGGACCAAAAGAGAAAAATAAAAAGGGAATATATTAAAATTTTTGAAACTTTTGAATTCTGAATGTAAAGACTTACACTAGGAAGAGAAAAAAAACATTTTTTTCACGGGGAGGGAAACGATGTGATGCTCATTTATCTAGAGTGGAAATTGCCGTGAAAAGGCTTGTTTTTTAAAGACTAATTTTTACAAAAAGGAAATAAATAAGCAAATGAGGCACACTAGCACATTTATTTTTATATTTTGCCCATTTTTTTTTTTAAGATACGTAATTAGTTATAAAAGTTTAAACATAGGGTAATTAAGAAAGTTAACCAATGTTCAAGAGACGATATACGAATTTAGCCATTTTATTTTCCACAGATTATGTTGCCTTTCGTTCACATTTTCCTAACTTTTCCTTAGTTACTTATCCTCTCCGGTGCTTCTGTTTACACAGCTCACTAGAATTTATAAAACATAGATATTTCCATTTTATTCTCAATATGTCATGTAATTTGT
>NC_051408.1:26414122-26414480 GCF_015228065.2 Penaeus monodon
AATGTAACGCTTTTCCTTCGCCTCCTCCTTTTATTATTCTTAACCCCCCCCCCCGCACCAGGGCTGGGCGAGAGGCCCCCCTCCGCCCTTGGACTCCGGCGACGACAACACCTACGGCCTTTACGTTCCTCACGACGGCGGCCACGCCCTGGGCTTCCCCGAAGCCACAGACGGCGAGGGGTTTCACGACGCCACGGGAGGAGGCTTCCGCCTCTTCGACGAGACTGACGACGAGCCTCTTGTCCCGCTGCAGCACGACAACAGCTGGCATCCCATACAGGTCAGGCTTTTTCCGCTGCCTTTAGTCTCTTATCTTTTGCTTTTTAATGCCATCTCTTTTTCATCACACTGCGCTGGG
>NC_051408.1:26414710-26415045 GCF_015228065.2 Penaeus monodon
TGCACTAAACTACAGTTCCACTTCTTTTTCTAATGCTCATTCTCTTACCACTGATTTCCCACGCTTGGCACAGGCTCCGCTCAACAACACCACGATCATCGTCCTTTGCGGAAACATCTCCAAGAACTACCACGACGTGCTGTGCATCCCGGCGCCGGACGCCTTCAACCCCTGCGAGGACATCATGGGCAACCTGGCGCTGCGGGTCGCCGTGTGGTTCGTGGTGGTCACGGCCGTCGTGGGCAACCTGGCGGTCATGCTCGTGCTGGTGTCGTCCAAGTTCAGGTGAGGCGCTGCTAGAGGGCGCAGGGTTGGGGTGGGAAGGGATCGGCAGA
>NC_051408.1:26416661-26417203 GCF_015228065.2 Penaeus monodon
GGAATAATTGCTTTACACTATTTTGATAAAAAAAAAAAAATCGCATAAAACTCCCCTTTACGACAAAAAAGGGGACTTATTTCTTTTGGAAATTCCAGCACCCTAACGCAGTCATCCATTTTTATTTTTTTTTCGTTAGAAACCCCGTCTCTTGTTAAAAAAAAAAAATCCCACTCAAAAAAACTAAACCGGGGGGACTTTTCCCTTTTTTCCCGTTTTCATTTGCCTCCAGCAAAGCCTCCTTAAAAATTTCCCCTGCGAGGGCGTCCCCCTCTTCCGTTGCTCTAAGGCTCTTCGGGGCCGGGGGGGTAAGGGCGCGGGCCGGGAATTTTTTGGAAAGGGATCCCCCCTGTTATCAAGGGGGCGAGGCCCGTAGTGATGTTTATAACAGCGGGAAAAGTAACCCCGGAAGGAAAGAAAAAGGGCGGCCATATTACCCTTTTGATTATAGGGTTTCTGTCATTTTTATAAATGCTAGGGGCTGTGATTTTTATTGCTATCGATGTTATGATTTTCCGATTTACATCATCATTATTATACCA
>NC_051408.1:26418377-26418452 GCF_015228065.2 Penaeus monodon
TTTTATTTATTTTCATTTTGTTTTATTATTAAATTTTTTCATTATTTTCGTTGTGGGTTTTTGTTGTTTTTATTT
>NC_051408.1:26418526-26418662 GCF_015228065.2 Penaeus monodon
TAAAATTTATTTTCCCTTTTTTTTTTTGGTTTAATTCCCAATGAAATTTTAATGATTTTTTAGGATAAAGGAATTTTTGATAAAAACAGAAAATTTTGAAAGCTATTAAAATACTGTTTTAAAATATTAAAAAGTT
>NC_051408.1:26419154-26419613 GCF_015228065.2 Penaeus monodon
TCAGTAAGAATAATACCCTTTAGCGTTAAAATCGCCATAGCATGGTCGGACAGGAATCTTCAGCTAACAATATCGGATATAAAAGTCTGTTCTTCTTGTTTTTCCTTTTTTCGGAGTCCGATTTCCATTTGCGAAAGTTTCTGCCTCTCTTTTCTTTCTCCATTTTCCTTTACTAGTTGTAATTGCTTCGAGCGTCGAATTCAAGGGATTTACTGTCTGGATTTAAAAAGATTACGAAGGGAGAAAAACTGCGGGAAACTCTACAGCCCCATTGCCAACGCGATAATCATGGAGCCAAATCAGGTTGAAGATTTAATTATTCATTTCGTCAAATTCGCCCAGTGTGTTAAGCTGACTCATTAATGAAGATATGATTTCTCTTACATACATTCCCTTTATTATTGGTACTGAATAAAAAGGAAAGACGTGGGTCGTGTAATTGGAAAGAAACCCAAAATG
>NC_051408.1:26420515-26420767 GCF_015228065.2 Penaeus monodon
AGGGGTAAAAAAAAAAGATAAGTTTCGGTTCCACAGCTTTTTAGATTGATTTTTTTGGGGCTTCATTTCCTCTGTTTTTGGGCTCAAAAATGAGAAAACAAAATGAAATGCACGCACAATTAGCTTTTGAATGTTTATATATTTTTTTAAATTTAAATTAATATATATATTATAATTTTATTAATATATTAATATTTTAATTTTTTTCATTAAAAACTTAGATGGTGTTGTGTTTTTTGGTTTTATATTTTA
>NC_051408.1:26421559-26421743 GCF_015228065.2 Penaeus monodon
AAAATGTCATATAAACTTTTTGCGAAGCATACCCAGAGGGGGACATTACATTTTTACCATTTCACACAAATGTTTTTTCATGGTTGTGCATATGCGATCCTTACCTTTAAATATCCTTTCCCTACCTCACCCTTTTCCCAAGCAGCGAATAAAAAAGCCTGGAAAAGGAGAAATATTTTTTAGT
>NC_051408.1:26422278-26423342 GCF_015228065.2 Penaeus monodon
TTCTTTTCCCCACCAGAACATCGACCTTTTAGGAAACTTGAACAAAAATTAGACTCAGCCCCAATCGGTGGTCAAATTTTTGGTTTTCTCCCTCTTTTAAAATGATGCATAAGTCCCGATGGTGAACCGGCCATCGCGACCCGGATGGGGTACTTTGTCACACGCTGCCATGGGCCTGCACCCATCGGGGTCTACTTTCAACTCGCCTCGACTGGGAAAAAAGGTGACGCTCCCCACCTTCCTGTCCCTCGGGAGGAGGTGATTTATTGTGAGGTTTGGTGAGTTGCAATTTTTTTTAAGTGTAATTCATGACGCCCCTTGTGGTGAGAAAAACGTGTTGACCCCTGTTATTTCAAAGGAAAAAGAAAAAGAAAGATTGCAATGGTACTAAAAGCTTGTTTATTTTTTGTGTCCCTTTTAAATTTTTTTACGCGCTCTTTCCCCTTCGGAAATTAGACGGAAAAATTTAAAAGGCTTTTTTCTTTTCGAAGCTTTGATTCGCCGGCAAACCTTTTCTTTTTTAAAAACATATTGGGATTCAGCCTTTCCCCCTAACTTTTTCTGCAAAATTTTAGGAACTGCGAGAATGCGTATATAAAGCCTCCATTTCGGGGTTTTTTATCCAATCGGGCCGTCCCACAAATTTTGAATGTTGAATGTCATGCCTCGGGTCTCGAGGAAGGAGGTGTGGCGTTTTCCTCTGCCTCCTACCCAAACCCCCATGCGCATGAACTGTAAACGCATGTAGGTTTCCGAGTGGCTGCCCCTTAAAACTACCCCCCTTGGCAAGAGGTCCCGGTTGCAAGGTCGCCGGATTCCTGACGGTGTTTGCCTCCGAGCTCTCCATCTTTACGCTGACCGTGATCACGTCGGAGCGGGTATGCCCTCGTACGCCATCCTCGAAAAGCGCCCCAAACTTTTCCATGGCGGCCCAAAATCTGGGCCCCCGGAGGATTACTCATTCCATGGGACCCCTTCCCCCCTCGGGACTCGGGTACAGTAAAACGAGGAATGGCCCTCGTGTGAGCTTTTTTGAATACTGGGATCAGGGAAAAAGGTGTGCG
>NC_051408.1:26424086-26424617 GCF_015228065.2 Penaeus monodon
GAATGCAATATAGATAAAAAACTAAAGATATCATGTATATTTGAATGGTACTAGTATCATTTCCACTGACTCATCATTACGAATAGCTGTTCGAAGATCTGTTAAGAAAATGGAATTTAGAAAAAGTCTAATTGAAAATATGCAAAAATCTCTCTTAGCTCACACTCTGTACCTTACCCCCCCCCACCCCTACCCCCACGCTATCTTAATGAATAAAACATTTTTGTTTCATGAAACTGGTATGGAAGTTAACACAATATCATAAAACAAATTATAACTTGTGGCATCATTGCACCATATCACATATCAATAAACAGTTTCAAATCGTTTTTCGCCTTCATTTGAATTCAAATATTAACATGAGATTCAGGAGCGTCTCCATTACCTAATTCAATTCATGAAACTGAACTATCATTTTATCTTTTTTTCTTTATCAGTTTACTTAATTACAATCACATCGAGAGTGTGGAGGAGGAAGCCTTCTCTGGGTCGGCCATTGGAAGACTGTAAGTTAATATCTCATTTTTTAAA
>NC_051408.1:26424993-26425121 GCF_015228065.2 Penaeus monodon
TTTCAGGAGCTTCAAGGGCAACACCCACCTAACCTACATTCACCCAAATGCTTTCAGCGGCATTGAGAGTCTGCAAACCCTGTAAGTGTGGAATTCTAATAATACCATACAACGGTGTGTTATTGGTG
>NC_051408.1:26425309-26425376 GCF_015228065.2 Penaeus monodon
AAAACACACACACAGTGTTTCTTCATGACCCTCTATTCTCTGTTAATTCTTTTCCACGGGACTGAGG
>NC_051408.1:26425628-26426004 GCF_015228065.2 Penaeus monodon
GGTATTCACGAAAGGTCTTAGACTCCGAAATTTGTCTTTGACAAGAAAAAAGTCTGAGACTCCGATATTTAGTCTATGACTCGCAAAAATATCCTAAACGCCCGGTCTGGAGGTGTCCTTATGTGAAACGCCGACAACAAACATGCCATTCTACAGTCGTTGAAGACAGCTCCGCATCAGTAATAGTAATGCAAGTCCTTCACGTCACTTTTCTACTTATTGTCAAGTGTTAATTGAGATGTTTCCTCCTTGTTTACTACAGTTTTCTTGTAGATAAGTACAAATGGGGCGCGCGCCTTCTCAGCTGACGCGATCATAACAAATGTACAGAATGATATTAGATATGTAATGTTATAATATCTAGATACTTGAGATT
>NC_051408.1:26428877-26429147 GCF_015228065.2 Penaeus monodon
AATATCTGGACATAGGATAGCCACCTATGCAGTGTCTGGCATTACAACAGGCTGTTGGAAGGCTGACGTTACAACAGGTTATGGAAAGTTTATCATTAAAACAGGTAATAGAAAGTCTAGTGATGGAGCAAGTTTCTACACCGGGGTACCAGCTTATTTGAACCTTGTGACCTGAAGTGCTTAACCCTTAGGTGGTTCCTTTTGAAGCATGCATTTCCCAACAACATCGGTATAATAAATCGCTTCTATATGAGACAACAACATATCAAC
>NC_051408.1:26429333-26431587 GCF_015228065.2 Penaeus monodon
GATGGAGAGGAGGAGGGGGTAAAAAAGGGATAGCTAGATTGACAACAATGCAGAGACCGTTAATACAGTTTCTAATCAGAAACCCATGACCAACCGCCGTCCACAGAGACCTTTCAGAGACGTCGATCACCTCGCTGCCCACCTACGGCCTCAAAGGGCTGGAAGTCTTGCGCCTGGAGAACACCCCGACTCTGAAGGTATTCCCGTCTGTGTACTCCTTCAGAACAATCCAGGAAGCCCACCTCACTTACCCCTACCACTGCTGCGCCTTCCAGTTCCCGGAGACACACGACCGGGAACAATATATTAGGCACCAGGTGAGTGCCGTAGTACTTTCATCTGTCCACTAGCTGCTTGACACTTGCGGATAACTATCATTTTCATTATTATTTTAATGTAGATGTTTTCTACCATTTTGAGGAAAATATGGACAATTATGATAATGCTTGCAAAATATCCATGGCATCGTTAATAATAATAGTAAACATTTCGTATTCAGTTTCGATTGGAGCATTTTTTTTTTAATGCGATCGCTGGTAAACTGTCATGATGTCTATCCAATATACTAGATTGAACAAAGTATCGCAAAATTGTTGAATTTAAATTCTGGTTGTTTGTTATACTACTATGTATAATATATTTTTCCTCGTTCAAAGTTGATATCGAATACCTGTGATTTGCATTTCTTACTTTAATCAGGAGTTCATTCGAAAACAAGAAGAGGAGTTGTGCTCGGAGGTGACGTCACCCAGCAATCCCGTTCCCTCCGCGAACGCCCGAGTCAGACGCCGGCGCCGCCATCTTGTCACACCCACCACACCTACGCCGGACCCTCAGAGACTTAGTGAAATGCAGAACGAGAAAGAAATGAAAGCCAGACAAAGAGATAATCTCTCTCTCCCCTCTGAAATTATCTCCAACCCTTCGAAAAGGATTCACACCGCTGGGAGGAATCCATCGACGTCAGGATTCTCAGGACTTAAGTAAATATAGGGATCCCGCGCTGTCAAGAACGGTGATTTCCCCACGAACACGCCATTATGAGACACCGGACACGTCTTGCGAAAGAGAACACGCGAGACGCAGACGAGGCGCAGCCCCACACAACCGCCCTAGGATACCCCTCGGACGTCGTCATTCACGTCGTGGGAGGGCAGGACCCGAAGGCTCGATCTCGTCGCAGGGATGGCGCAAGGATGCATCCATTGCTCGACAGATCATCGGAATCCGGAATTCACTCGCCGGATTCCCGATTCCTCGCAGAAGCCGACAAGATCAGGATGCAGGACGACGGACCGAAACCCAGTGCCTTGGACGAGATCATCCCGTCGCCAGACAAGAGATTCGGGAAGGAGGAGTTCCCGGACAATGGAGACGACGTGGCAGATAAAGGGAGTTTTGTGGGCAGGATACCCGTGGCAGGGAATGGCTACCCGAGCTCCTTCCTTGGGTTCGGCTCCTTTAACTACTCCTCCGACAGATACCCGACCGACGCCTCCAAGAGCAACGAGTCCGTCCCGAGCGGCCGATGGGGCGGCCATCAGGTGAGCTGTCTCCCCTCCCACCACAGGCCGAGATGGGAACGGCCTTCAGTATATGCATTTATCACGTAGAACAGAATATAAGATACTGGGAGCTGAGAGGGAGAAGCATGCTAGAAATAGGTAGAGGGAGGAGGAAAAAGGGACCAATAGAGAAAAATAAAATGGGAATATATGTAAAATTAAATTGAAACTTTAGGATTCATGAATGTAAAGACTTACACTAGGAAGAGAAAAAAAACATATTTATTTCACTGCGGGAGGGAAACGATGTGATGCTCATTGATCCAGAGTGGAAATTGCCGTGAAAAGGCTTGTTTTTACATAGACTAATTTTCACAAAAGGAAGTAAATAAGCAAATGAGGCACACTAGCACATTTATTTTTATATTTTGCCCAATTTTTTTTTAAGATACGTAATTAGTTATAAAAGTTTTAACATAGGGTAATTAAGAAAGTTAACCAATGTTCAAGAGACGATATACGAATTTAGCCATTTTATTTTCCACAGATTATGTTGCCTTTCGTTCACTTTTTCCTAACTTTTCCTTAGTTACTTATCCTCTCCGGTGCTTCTGTTTACACAGCTCACTAGAATTTATAAAACATAGATATTTCCATTTCATTTTCAATATGTCATGTAATTTGTTCACTCTACTTCCCAATCATTCTCCCGTCGTTTTAAAACCCGGCCACACGCACACATACGCATT
>NC_051408.1:26433453-26433805 GCF_015228065.2 Penaeus monodon
ACATACCCTGCTCGTAAGCCAAGTAATGCTTTCTTCGCCTCCCTTTATTATTCTTAACCCCCCCCCCCCCACAGGTGGGCGAGAGGCCCCTCCGCCCTGCTCCGGCGACGAAAACACCTACGGCCTCTACGTTCCCCACGACGGGGGCCACGCCCTGGGCTTCCCCGAAGCCACAGACGGCGAGGGGTTTTTACGACGCCCCGGGAGGAGGGGTTCCGCCTCTTCGACGAGACTGAACGGCCTCTTTGTCCCGCTGCAGCACGACAACAGCTGGATCCCATACAGGTCAGGCTTTTCCGCTGCATTTAGTCTCTTATCTTTTGCTTTTAATGCCATCTCTTTTCATCACAAC
>NC_051408.1:26434048-26434420 GCF_015228065.2 Penaeus monodon
TGCACTAAACTACAGTTCCACTTCTTTTCTAATGCTCATTCTCTTACCACTGATTTCCCACGCTTGGCACAGGCTCCGCTCAACAACACCCCGATCATCGTCCTTTGCGGAAACATCTCCAAGAACTCCACGACGTGCTGTGCATCCGGCCCGGACGCCTTCAACCCCTGCGAGGACATCATGGGCAACCTGGCGCTGGGGTCGCCGTGTGGTTTGTGGTGGTCACGGCCGTCGTGGCAACCTGGCGGTCATGCTCGTGCTGGTGTCGTCCAAGTTCAGGTGAGGCGCTGCTGAGGGCGCAGGGTTGGGGTGGGAAAGGGGTCGGCAGAGAATGCTGATAAGGGCCCACGTGTGGGCAGTGAGCGAAAGATA
>NC_051408.1:26438574-26438944 GCF_015228065.2 Penaeus monodon
TCACTTTACGACAACAAAGTGGGACTTATTTCATTTGGAAATTCCATGCATCTAATCGTACTCATCCATTATTATTGTTTTTTTCGTTAGCAACCGTCTCTTGTTAAAAAAAAACAACATACACTCAAACAAACATAAACCGCGACGTCTCCTATTTACCGATTCCACTGCCTCCAGCGAAGCGTCCTTACAGAATTAACCCTGCGAGGGCGTCCCCCTCTTCCGTTGCTCTCAAGTGCTCTTCGGGGCCGGGGGATAAGACGCGGGCCGGTATTTGTGGCAGGGATGCGCTGTTATCAAGGGACGATGGCAGTAGTGATGTTGATAGCAGCGGTAAAAGTAACCACGGAAGGAGAAGAAAAGACGGCCA
>NC_051408.1:26440954-26441424 GCF_015228065.2 Penaeus monodon
AGAGCATAAGTCAGCAACGAAAAATACCCTTTAGCGTTAAAATGCCAAACAGGGGGACGGGAATTTAGCTAACAATTCGGATATAAAAGTGTTCTCTGTTTTTCCTTTTTCGGAGTCCCATTTCCATTTGCGAAAGTTTCTGCCTCTCTTTTTTTTCTCCTTTTCCTTTACTAGTTGTAATTTCTTTGACGTCGAATTCAAGGGATTTTTGTCTGGATTTTTAAAAAGATTACGAAGGGAAAAAAACTGGGGAAACTCTACAGCCCCCTTTCCCAAAGCGATAATCAGGAGCCAAATCAGGCTGAAAATTTTTAAATTTCATTTCGCCAAAAACGCCCCCTGTGTTAAGCTGCTATTAATGAAAAAATGTTTTTCTTAATACATTCCCTTTATTGGAGAATAAAAAGGAAAGACGTGGGGCGTGTAATTGGGGAAAAAAACCCCAAAAAGGGAAGCAGAAGGGGGAAAAA
>NC_051408.1:26442262-26442425 GCF_015228065.2 Penaeus monodon
GAAGAGAGAGATAGGGTAAGGAAAAAAAGAGATAAGCTTTTCGGATTCCACAGCTTTTTCTAGATTGATTATTTTTGGCGTTCTTTTCTCCTCTGGCTTTCTCGGCTCCAATAATGAGAGAACAAAATCAGTAATGTCAGCGACATCAATTATGCATTTGACA
>NC_051408.1:26443281-26443513 GCF_015228065.2 Penaeus monodon
GTTGTTTTGGGCTTAATAAATGTATATTGAACATTTTGCAGAAGCATATTCCAGAGAGGACATTACTATTTTACCTTATTTTCACACAAATGTTTTTCATGGTTGATGCATATGCGTTATCCTTACCTTTAAATATACCTTTCCCTAACCTGAACCTTCTCCAAAGCACTGTCGAATAAACAGCCTGGAAAAGGAGAAACTATTTCATTATGTATATACTTAGATAATAAAA
>NC_051408.1:26443859-26444967 GCF_015228065.2 Penaeus monodon
CCTTCTTCTCCGCACCCAGAAATCGAACTCTCAGGAAAAATTGAACAAAATTTGACGTCAGCCGAAGTCGGTGTTCCCCCTTATGGTTCTTCTCCCTCTTCAAAATGACTGTCGTTTTCCTGATGGTGAACCTGGCCATCGCCGCCTTGGCTGGGCGTCTCCCTGCTCACATCGCTGCATGGACCTGCCACCATCGGCTTATTCAACTACGCCATCACGGGCAAAAGGGTGTTTTCGCCCGCACCTTCCTGTCCCTGGGGGAGGGGGTGATTTATTGTGAGGTTTGGTGTAGTTGCAATTTTTTGTAACGTGTAAATTCATAGGCTGCCCATTGTGGACGAGAAATACGTGTTGATCCTGCTTTTTTCAAAAGGAGAAAGAAAAAAAGTTGCAACTGGCTGACTAAAAGCTTTTTTTCTTTTGTTTTTGTCCGTTTAAATTTCTCTGCTATCGTCGCTCTTACCTCTTCGGAAATTAGCGAAAATTTACAGGCTTTTTCTTCTCTGAAACCTTTAATTCCCGGCAAAAACCCCACTTTTTTCAAATTTAATTGGTTGTTCATGCTCTTTCCCACTTAACTTTTGCTGCATAAATTTTAGGAACTGCGAGATATGCGTATATGAAGCCTCCATTTCGGGTGTTTTATATCCCAATCGACCGTCCTGCAATTTTTGAATGTTGCAACTGTCATGCCTCGGTGTCTCGAGGAAAGGAGGTGTGGCGTGTTTCCCTCTGCCTCCTACACCAAACCCACATTGCGCATGCAACTGTAAGCGCACTGTAGGTTACCGAGTGGCCTGCCCTTAAATCTACCCTCTCTGGCACGCAGGTCCCGGTTGCAAGGTCGCCGGATTCCTGACGGTGTTTGCCTCCGAGCCTCATCTTTTTTACTGACCGTGAATCACGTCGGACGCTTGTATGCATCACGTACGCCAATCCATCTGAACAAGCGCCTCAAACTTTCCATGGCGGCCAAGATCATGGTCCTCGGATGGATCTACTCCATCTCCATGGCGCCCTTCCCTTTGTCGCATCTCGGGCTACAGTAAACGAGGTAAAAGGCTCGTCTGACTTTTGTTAATACTGTGTGATCAGGAAGAGGTGTGCG
>NC_051408.1:26445162-26445228 GCF_015228065.2 Penaeus monodon
TGTTTTTTGGGGCGTGTGTGTTTTGTATGCTATCACTGAAAAGATAGTAGTAGGGGAATAATACAC
>NC_051408.1:26446369-26446577 GCF_015228065.2 Penaeus monodon
GGAGAGATTTAAAAGGGGAGTACAAAACTAAAATGAAAGTATATATGTAATACAATGAAAGTTAGATTAAGTTTGGATATCTTTGTTATTGTTATACTACACTTTTGGTCGTAACATTGGGTTTTCATATTATTATTGCAACACTAACGATATATTTACTGATGATATAGTAGTTTTTAGTTAGTAACAAAAAATAGATATCACTGTA
>NC_051408.1:26447566-26447918 GCF_015228065.2 Penaeus monodon
TTGAGAAACTGTATACGCGCCTATTCTCGCGTATACGTATAGACAGCTATCTTATTTACGCATTACCATAACCTCACCATCGCAGGGGTTCACTGCCTGAAGCGTCATCAGTGAAACTGTCGCAAGTTCACAGGCTCATTTAATTGAAGCGTTTCGAAGCTTCAATGGCTTTTAGAATTAATCGCATTAACCGTAATTTCGTTAGAAATCCCGTCCAGATAAAAGAAAAAAAATCACTGATGACCTGATCAAAAGATTTTCGCCTTTACATCATTTCTTAACGGGCCATTAAACATCCTGCTAACGACTCACTCACCCAGTCTGCTTGATTGCCCTCAGGTGGGCGCTCCTT
>NC_051408.1:26448162-26448519 GCF_015228065.2 Penaeus monodon
GTGCCATAGAAGCACGATGTTAGATATTCTTTCCAAAAAACTTGCATAATGCTTTGTCTTTCCGCGCATCCATATACACAGCACCGCAGCCAAGTTCGGACTCCGGGCAGACAGCGAATTCATCTCAACCCAGAGTCGTTCCTTCCTTTGTCCACAGTATCTGTCTGCCGATGGAGACTGGCGACGCGCTCGCGCTGGCTTACCTTATATCCCTCCTGCTGGTGAATGGCCTGGCCTTCTTCGTCATCACTGCTTGCTACGCAAGCATGTCTGCTCCATCAGCAGCACCCATGCCACGGCCACACATTCAGACCTCACCGTGGCCAAGAGGATGGCGCTCCTCGTCTTCACGGACTT
>NC_051408.1:26448900-26449144 GCF_015228065.2 Penaeus monodon
TAACTGCCGCTTCTGGTTTTCCAGGCTGACAGCGGTCGCCGGCCTGCCCTTGATCAACGTCACCCGAGCCAAGATCCTCCTCGTATTTTTCTATCCTCTCAACTCCTGCGCCAATCCTTACCTGTACGCCATCCTTACAAAGCAGTACCGGAGGGACCTGTTCATCCTCCTCGCCAGACACGGCTTCTGCACCAAGAGGGCAATGAGGTTAGACCTTCCATATTGGCTCCAGGAACGAGATTTT
>NC_051408.1:26449469-26449774 GCF_015228065.2 Penaeus monodon
CTCCTCACAATGAAGTACTAATGGAACTATCACAGAGAGAAATACCAACTCTCCTAGATAACAATCACAGCCCATATTGTCCGGCGAAGTGCAGCCGCGCAATGCCTTCAGCTAACAGAAGGAATCCATCAGCGGTATTCAGAGCCGCCAGGTAAGGCTCACTCCACACGATCGGTTTTACGCTGCGGCCTTGCCTCGATGCTTAGGGTCGGGCGCTTTAGTATACAGCAGAGGCTGGGTGAGCCTCGTCAACGGCGGATTCTTCCCTGCGGGGTTCATTGTTGGTTCTCACACATACCAACACC
>NC_051408.1:26451126-26451805 GCF_015228065.2 Penaeus monodon
AAAATTTTAAAAAAAAAAATTTTTTTTTTTTTTTTTTTTTTTTTTTTTTTTTTTTTTTTTTTTTTTTTTTTTTTTTTTTTTTGTGTTTTTTTTTTTTTTTTTTTTTGTTTTATATTTTCTTTTTCTTATAAATATTATATATTATTATATATAAAAATTATATTTTAAATGTATTATGTTTTTTTTTTTATTTTTTTTTTTTTTTTTTTTTTTTTTTGTTTTTTGTTTTTGTTTTTCTTTTCTTTTTTTTTTTTTTTTTTTTTTTTTTTTTTCTCTTTTTTTTTTTTTTATTAAATTTTATTTTATAATTTTTTAAATTAAAAAAAAATTATTATTATAAATTATTTATTTATTATTAATATATATATATATTCACTGTAAATGTATATCTATAAATTCTATATTAAATTATTTTTAAAAAAATTAAAAAATTTTTAATTATATTTAAATTTTTTATTATAATATATATATTTTTTTGGTTTTTTTTTTTTTTTTTTTTTGTGTGGTGTGTGTGTGTGGTTTTTGTGTTGTGTGGGTGTGTGGTTTTTTTTTGTTGGGTTTTTGTGTGTTGTGTGGTTTGGGGTTGTGTGGGGTGTGGTTTTGTGTGTGTGGGTGTTTTGTGTGTGTTGTGTGTTTTTTTTTTTTTTTTTTTTTTCTTTTTTTTTTTTTTTTTTTTTTT
>NC_051408.1:26451888-26452025 GCF_015228065.2 Penaeus monodon
AAATAATATATATTATTATATAATTTATTATATATTTAAATTATATATATATATATTATTTTCTATTTATATTTATTATATTTTTTAATAAAATATTTTTGTGTGTGTGTGGGTGGTTTTTTGTTTTTTTTTTTTTT
>NC_051408.1:26452724-26454400 GCF_015228065.2 Penaeus monodon
CGTGCAAAAGTATGTATTTGCTGCCTACCACTATCAGAAAAATACTTAAAAAACACTACCAGCTAGGCGCACCTCCCTCATTACAGCTGAGTTAAGACGGTACAATTTAAACTTTGCTGCCCTTTGTGAGACTCGCCTGGCTTCTGATGACTCCCTCACAGAAGCTGCTGAGGGCTACACATTCTTCCCGAGGAGGACCCCCAGAATCCATGGTGTAAGGGGCACTAACAATCTTTCCCCCCCCTCACAGGGCCCCTTTAGACCCCGTTGGATTTGTGACGCTCACATTACGTATCCTTTGCTACTCAGTAGTATTCTACCTTAGCCTCATCATCTCTCGGGTGGGAGTCAAGAAAGAATTAAAGAATGCTTACCGACTACAATCATCCAAGGGCAGAAAATCAATTATCTGATTTTAATGCAAGGGTTAGCTCAAATTACAATATCTAGGGTGCCGTGATTGGTAGACATCGGGTTGGATCTACTAACTAAGATGGATTACAATTCCACAATCTATGTACAGTCCACGATCTCGTCATTACCAACACAGTCTTCAAGCTTCCCATCAAGCACAAGACATCATGGAAACCCCCCTCGGGCCAGGTCAGGGGGGGGGGGGGGACCTCATTGACTAGTTAGCCAAAATAGGGAAAATACAGAATCCCCCTACTAGAGCCCTAGATATGGCTGCCCACTTGGCCCATTCTTCCATAAATTATGTCCGGGCCTGTTTTAGAAATGTACCAGACTAAAAAGAATCAGCTACAATGCTTTACAAGATCCAGCCAAGCATCGAGAGCTCCATTGCCACATGTTCATCGCTCTGTCACCTGGTACTGCTCACCATACTATTGAGCTTCCCACAGCCACTGACATATCTGTCACAGACACCTGAAGTTCCCTTTCTTTCTCAGTCTGGGAAGCTGACATTGCTGCCCTGTGCTAGAGCCGGAAACAGAAACAAGTTTGGTTTGATGACAATGCGCCCAAAATATACTTTTTGCAGCAAAAGAAAACTGCCGTCAACTGCCCATCGTCCCCCAGCCTGTGAACTCGATTTGCCGAATGCTGATTAAAGGCTCTATCCCGCCCACAGGAAATGGAATATGAATGGTGGAGAGCCAAAACCCACGAGATCCAGGGCCCTGCCGACTCTAGCGACCTTTATGGCTTCTACAATTCCATCAGATCTATGTGTGGACCAGCAAGAAACTAAACAACCCTTGTCAGGTCTGCTGATGCCACTACCCTCATCAAAAACCATCAAGGTATTTTGGGGCGCTGAGCTGAATACTTTGGTGAGCTTCTCAACCGCATCAACCCCACAATATAGAGCGCCTCCGTTCACTTCCTGCAATGTACTGGACACTATCCCAGCCTTTTCTGAGGTCCAAAGGCTTTAAAAGGCCTTAAGAACACTAAAGGTGGCAGGATCTGATGGTATCCCATGGGATATATTCAAATATGGCAGGTACCTACTTCTCCGGCGTCTCTAGAGGTTCATCTGTGACATCTGGGAAACCGGAAGTCTCCCCCAACATTATCCCTGTTTGCAAGCGAAAAGTGGCAAGTCCGTGTGCGCCATCTTTAGAGATATTTCACTTTTGTCCTTTGTTGGGAAGATCCCAATTAAAGTCATGTTTGCTTGCCTACAAGCAGTCTCCAACATGGTGATG
>NC_051408.1:26454731-26455203 GCF_015228065.2 Penaeus monodon
CAGTAGGAGACCTTTTCTCTCGGTACAATTTACACCTGGAAGATGGCATTGTCTTCCGGTACCATCTTGATGGCAGCCTTTTCAATTTTCAATGGCAAAAAGGCACCACCATGGGCAGAACAGCAACTGCCTTTCATCTGCGGTATGTTGACGATGTTGCCTTCATCAGCTTAGCAGCAGGTCTTCAAAGGTCTCTCTCTACCATGAGCAACAACTACACCAACACTGGACTCATGATAAATGCCAGGAAAACGGAATTTTTTCTGGTGCCCCTGATGATGATATTCACTCCATTACCTTCAGGGTCGGAGCTGAAGACATTAAGTAGGTCCGTAGCTTCGTCTATCTAGGCAGCATCCTTTCTTTATTTTGCTGCATCGACGACGAACTCGATAATCAAATCCAACTCGCCTCATTTGCGTTTGGGTGCCTGTTACATTGAATCTTTCTTAATCATAATATTACCACCTCC
>NC_051408.1:26455279-26455595 GCF_015228065.2 Penaeus monodon
TGAAGGCTTTCAACATCTGTTGTCTTCAGCAAATCCTCGTACTCACTTGGAAGGACCGAATCTCCTACATCACAATTCTACAACGTGTAGAATGCCTTAGTGTCGAAGCTTGAATTATACAGTGTCTACGAGGGACGACCTCCTCGCACTCTTCTCTATGGTGAACGTGCTTTTGCTCTGTCGGTGGACAGAAGAAGCACTCTAAAGACCATCTGAAAGCGGCACTCGAGTCAATCAATGTCCCCTCAAACGACTTAGAACAGCTCGCATGGAAAGCCTGGCAGTCTATGACACATGCTGCAGTTAATACATATGC
>NC_051408.1:26458768-26459248 GCF_015228065.2 Penaeus monodon
CTTGCAAAACAAATTCTTAAAACCATTTTCACCCAATTAAATCACTGCCTCCCAGTCCCCTGCTAGCCTTGTCGCATTTCTGGCTTCCTCATGATCATAACAATACTTGGCTGCATACGCGTGGGCCCATCGAAATCCTGACAGCTTTTTTTCACTCTTTTGTTTTGATTGAAAAAAATTAATTTTATTTTACAGGTAATTTTCAGTGGCCTACTTCATCAAAGTATCTTTTAATTTGGGAAAAAATATTACCTTTTGATTCAGATCTCGATTTTTAAAAATATCAAGATGTATCACCCTTTCAAATGGCATTTATATTCATTTCCCTTAAATTTTAATTATATGGGAAAAAGAGCTTTTCATTCTGTTATCGTCCATGCATGTTGTCTGTCTGTTTTTAAAATAAAAAGGTATTATTAAACCCGGGGAAATCTTCTAGAATAACAGGAAATTAAAAGTTGATAAGACTCGAAATTTCAA
>NC_051408.1:26459437-26459926 GCF_015228065.2 Penaeus monodon
TTTAAAAAATATTTAAAAAATATATAATATAAAATATTATTTAATAAATATAATATATTAAAAACAAAACCCCAAAAACACCCACACACCCCCCCAAAAAACAAACCCCCCCCAAAAAAAAAAAAATTTTATAAATTATATAATAAATTTATTAATATATATTAAATATAATTTTTTATTTAATTAAATTATAATTATATATTATAATTTTAAAAAAAATATAATAAAAAATCAAATTTTTATATATATATTTTAAAATTTTATATATATTATATATTTTTTTATTAAAATTTTGTTTATGTTTGGGGCTTTTTTATATTTTGTAGGGATAATTTTTTTTGTAAAAGGGGGTTTTTTTTTTTCTATTTTTTTCCCTCTACCCTTTAATGAAATATGGGGTAAATTTTTCTTTAAAACCCGGGAGTAAAGAATAAAAATTTCTTTTTTTTAATTTAGCGCTTTTTATAATTATTAGGGATATAAATAAAA
>NC_051408.1:26459977-26460789 GCF_015228065.2 Penaeus monodon
CCCTGGCCTTTTTCCCTACTTTTCCCTTCACCTTTTTCAAAGACCCCAAGCCTCACCAACCAATATAGGTTTTTAAATTGGGAATTTTTTTCCCGTGCCTTTTTTACAACCCCCTTTAAAAAGAAATTTTTTTTTGCAAATTTAAATTGTTGCCTGCTCCCAAATGTTTGGGGAAAGTTTTTTTTTAACGTTGTGATACGGGGGGTTTAATAATATAAAAAATGACAACACTTATTCCCCTTTGGATTTCTCCGTTATCCCTTTTGCCCCGTACGTTCTCTGTAACTCCCCAAAAATTACCTGCTTTTTTTTTTATACTTTTGAGATGGGTGGTGCCCTTTTTTTCCCGCTTTTTTTATCTATTAATCGCCAAATTGGCCCCCCCCTTTCTCTTTTAACCCCCTCAATTAAAAGTTCTCTGGTGGGTTTTAGAAATTTTTGTAAGGAAAATGATGGGGGGTGGTTTGGGGGGGCCCTCCCAGGAGAAGTCTTCACAGGGCGCGGCTGTGCGTTTGGGGTCGTGATTTGGACAGGTATCATCGCGGGGTCTAGGAAAATTTGACGGAAAAGCATGGGCTTAGTGTCTGCTTTGGGGGATGTTAAAGGTATACTCCTCTTCAGCTCCAAGATCCAACCCGTGCGCGCCTCATTTTGGGGGTCGTCTCCCACCCCACACTTCCTCATCTCCCCCAACTAGCGTCAGTTTGTTTAAGCGGGCGCAGAATAACCCCCGACCGCCTTCTGGCCTCCTCCACATCCCTTTCCCTATCTTTGGGTCCACACTCATCCCAGTGGGCGGCCCCTTTTCCAAA
>NC_051408.1:26461594-26461715 GCF_015228065.2 Penaeus monodon
ACACAATACACTAATTATTTATTTCTTTTTTATCAAGAGTTGGTCTTTTACTATTCATATGTTAAAATTAGACAAACCCATCTTTCACAAACCCTACACAGCCATACACACAAAAAAAATT
>NC_051408.1:26462100-26462536 GCF_015228065.2 Penaeus monodon
TTGTTTTATATTTTATAATTAACTATATTAATATGTTAATATAAATGTAAGTTTTAAAAAGGGAAATAATGATATTTGTAATCGAAATTACATATTTTTTCATTAGATTATCTATTCTTTCTTCTTTCTTATTTATTTTTATAAATATTTTATATTATATATATAATATATAAATCTATTAGTAATACAAAATATCTATATCATACCTCACCCACGGGGAACACACATAACATATTAAAATACATTCACTCCAGTGAGAAAGAAAGTTCATATTTTCTCCGTAGTGTTTTTTTGTAATTTCTTATTTTCGGTTGGGACACATACTGGAGTTTCACTATGTGGAGTATTATAGTCAATTTTTTAAAATGTAGCGACCGGGTGTCATATTGAATAATTTTATTAGTTTAGGGAGTCTAATATGTCGCAATGGTTATTG
>NC_051408.1:26462566-26462981 GCF_015228065.2 Penaeus monodon
ATTAGTTTAAAGGGGTAGAGAGTATAGTTAATTGGGATGCTTGTAACGTGTTAATTTTTTTTTTGGGGTGTGTGTTGTGTTTGTGTTTTGTAGGATTAATGCAGGATTTGTGTTGTTTTACCATACAGAAATATTTTATTTACCTGAAAAGCTATAGGATAATTTATACAATTTGTGGAAAAAGTGACGAGTAATCAGGCGGTCCATATTCCTCAAACCTCACCGCTGTAACGAAGGGCTACCTCGTAATTATTTCCCCTTCTCCTCATCTCCCGAATCTCCAAACGGCTTCTTTTCCTCTTCCCTTTTCTCCGCTCGCACACACTGACTACCACGGCTTGCACCCTTTCTCTCCATCAGCACGTTCTTGCACATCTTCTTTGCCTTCTCTCTCTTCTCATTCCCCAAAAAAAAA
>NC_051408.1:26463550-26463811 GCF_015228065.2 Penaeus monodon
CGCCAGCCCTCGAGCCGCGGTCCATATATCCCTCTGCCTCCACAGCCTGAAAAAAAAACGAGGTAGCTTCCTTCGCTAATGTAATTACACCAGAACTCAGCAGTCCTCCAGCGAAATGTGCTGCCAAAAGGCGGACTTCAAGGTTCATCGCTCTCGCCATTTTCTGTCCGCTCGGCAAGCATTCGTGACTGGAATCCTAAGGTCTTTGCAGAAACCGAGTTTATATCTCCATCAAAGACAACTTTCTAATGGCGACATTGT
>NC_051408.1:26463945-26464106 GCF_015228065.2 Penaeus monodon
CCCTTTTCTATTCACAGAAAACAAAATTAATTGTTTTAATTATGTATGTGGGTAGGGTGCTGATATTGCCAAGAACTGAAGGTAATAGTGTTTTATGGCCTAGAACTACTAATTCTTTATTTTAACACCAACAGATTATTTCCTTTGTCCTCCCTGCCACA
>NC_051408.1:26464171-26464431 GCF_015228065.2 Penaeus monodon
ATAACTCCATAGAGTTTGGGTCTTTTACCGTGATTCTATTTGTCTGTGACGAGGTTGAGGTTGCTAGGACCCTGCTTTTTCACAACTTCATCATCACGCGCCCAGGTTCAGCCGGAGAGAAAAAAAAAATCACGTTTTTCTTTTCTGCCTAGTCTAGATGATCTGTCGAAAAGGAAAAAAAATAGAGGAAAATCTCATACATCATACATCTCATGCTTTCATACAGATGAAACCTGAATCATGTATATTTTTCCCAAACA
>NC_051408.1:26464452-26464578 GCF_015228065.2 Penaeus monodon
AGTAATCCAGTGCCTGTCAGTATCTAACCATGTTAATGATAAATGTATTCTGGACTCGGCCTTTGTCAAAAACCGATCGATTTTCGTAGACTGCAAAATTACAAATAATTTTACTTCATTTCCTGA
>NC_051408.1:26464615-26464995 GCF_015228065.2 Penaeus monodon
ATAAAGTATTTACTTTGACTGTAATAGACTTTATAAAGCGATTTCAAAAGTTCATGAGCGAAAATATCTATTTCAAGTACGTTGGAATTTTTATTGAGGAAAGATATCATTGTAGACTGAATATCTAATAAATGACATTCAGTCCAAGTGAGTAATAAATGAAATAGTATATATTAATAGTATTCTTCCTGTAGCAGTGTTTGTGACGTCAGAGTTCAGCAGCTTTGGCTGCAAGGGTGTCTGTGTGGCAATCATTCTGTGCAAAGTATCCATCACTATGCGTGGATGTATATTTATATGCATGCAGTTTTAATATACAGTGTATTGCACACACGTATAGATATAAATAGTTTAAGAATAAAGATGGAATCTGTACAGGG
>NC_051408.1:26465234-26465461 GCF_015228065.2 Penaeus monodon
ATTGCTAGCCAATTAACATGCAGCAGAACTCCCGTGAATAGCTTCCAACCAATAAACAGACAACACGAGAGTTTTATTTGACCCTGAACGCCAGCTGTAGGATAATGTTGTCATTTGGTTGCAGGAAGTGGGAGAGGAAATAATGACGCAGGTTGCCGATGGATTGGCTGCTAAAACAATAACCGAAGGTGGCTTTTGGCAGTAACTGGACTCACCTAAGCGTTAAT
>NC_051408.1:26466409-26466747 GCF_015228065.2 Penaeus monodon
CCGCGCACTTCATGTGTGTGCTCAGCAGACTTCATCCTCATAAACTTCTTTCACTTACATTATTGATTTCCTCAGTTTGTATTCCGCCTAACTTCCCTTTGTTTCCTGCCCTCCCCACAGTGGACCTGGAGAGCAACCGCATCTCAAATGTCGTCAAGAGAAGTCCTTGAAGTTCGTGTGGAACAGCTGTGAAGTTATTTTGGCCTCGTTACCCTTTGACCTTCTTTGAATTATGATTGGACTAACTGTTAACAATGATTAGCTGGGTAGTCGATCCTTGGCAAATTATCTCGCAGGTGTTACAGTTTACATCTTAATTTAGCTGAATATTTTAAGTT
>NC_051408.1:26468554-26469094 GCF_015228065.2 Penaeus monodon
CTTTTGTATTCACACATTCAAATATTCTATTATGAATGCAATATAGATAAAAAAACAAAAGATATCATGTATATTTGAATGACTCATCATTACGAATGGCTTTTCGAAGAGCTGTTAAGAAAACGTAATTTAGAAAAAGTCTAATTGAAAATATGCAAAAATCTCTCTTAGCTCACACTCTGTACCTTACCCCCCCCACCCCCACCCCCACGCTATTTTAATGAATAAAACATTTTTGTTTCATGAAACTGGTATGGAAGTTAACACAATATCATAACACTATTATAACTTGTGGCATCATTGCACCATTCACATAGCAATAACAGTTTCAAATCGTTTTATGCACTTCATTTGAATTCAAATATTACATGAATTTCCAGGAGCGTCTCATTACCTAATTCATTTCCATGACAACTTAACTATCATTTTATCTTTTTTTCTTTATCAGTTTACTTAATTACAATCACATCGAGAGTGTGGAGGAGGAAGCCTTCTCTGGGTCGGCCATTGGAAGACTGTAAGTAATATCTCATTTTTAAA
>NC_051408.1:26469677-26469758 GCF_015228065.2 Penaeus monodon
TTCTTTCAGGAGCTTCAGGGCAAACACCACCTAACCTACATTCACCCAAATGCTTTCCCACGGCATTGACGTCCTGCAAAC
>NC_051408.1:26470330-26470706 GCF_015228065.2 Penaeus monodon
GGTATTCACGAAAGGTCTTAAACTCCGAAATTTGTCTTTGACAAGAAAAAAGTCTGAGACTCCGATATTTAGTCTATGACTCCTCGCAAAAATATCCTAAACGCCCGGTCTGGAGGTGTCCTTATGTGAAACGACGACAACAATCATGCCATTCTACAGTCGTTAAAGACAACTCCGCATCAGTAATAGTAATAGTCCTTCACGTCACTTTTCTACTTACTGTCAAGTGTTAATTGGGATGTTTCCTCCTTGTTTATTACAGTTTTCTTGTAGATAAGTACAAATGGGGCGCGCGCCTTCTTAGCTGACGCGATCATAACAAATGTACAGAATGATATATGATATGTAATGTTATAGTCTCTATATACTTGAGATT
>NC_051408.1:26473599-26473863 GCF_015228065.2 Penaeus monodon
AATATCTGAACATGGGATAGCCACCTATGCAGTCTCTGGCATTACAACAGGCTGTTGGAAGGCTGACGTTAGAACAGGTTACGGAAAGTTTATCATTAAAACAGGTAATAGAAAGTCTAGTGATGGAGCAAGTTTCTACACCGGGGTACCAGCTTATTTGAACCATGTGACTTGAGGTGCTTAACCCTTAGGCGGTTCCTTTTGAAGCATGCATTTCCCAACAACATCGGTATAATAAATCGCTTCTATTTGAGACAACAACAT
>NC_051408.1:26474052-26476348 GCF_015228065.2 Penaeus monodon
GATGGAGAGGAGGAGGGGGTAAAAAAGGGATAGCTAGATTGAACAACAATGCAGAGACCGTTAATACAGTTTCTAATCAGAAACCCTGTGACCAACCAGCCGTCCCACAGAGACCTTGCGAGACGTACGATCACCTCGCTGCCCACCTACGGCCTCAAAGGGCTTGAAGTCTTTGCGCCTGGAGAGCACCCCCGACGGCTGAAGGTGTTCCCGTCTGTGTACTCCTTAGAACAATCCAGAAGCCCACCTCACTTAACCCTCCCACACTACACTGCTGCGCGCCTTCCAGTTTCCCGGCAGACACACGACCGGGAACAATATATTAGGCACCAGGTTGAGTGCCGTATACTTTCATCTGTCCACTAGCTGCTTGACACTTGCGGATACCTATCATTTTATTATTATTGAAAATGTAGAGTTTTCTTACCATTTTTGAGAAATATGGACAATTAATGATAATGCTTGCAAAATATCCATGCATCGTTAATACTAATAGTAAACTTTCCGTATTCAGTTTTCGATTGGAGCTTTTTTTTTTTTAATGCGATCGCTGGTAAACTGTCCTGATTCTATCCAATATACTCGATTGAACAAAGTATCGCAAATTGTTGATTTAGATTCTGGTTGTTTGTTTTACTACTAGTTATATATATTTTTTCCTCGTTCAAAGTTGATAACCAGAATACACTGTATTTGCATTTCTTACTTAATCAGGAGTTACATTCGAAAACAAGAAGAGGGAGTGTGTCGGAGGTGACGTCAGCCCAGCATCCCCGTTCCCTCCGCGAACGCCCGAGTCCAGAGACGCCGGCCGCCGCATCTTGTCACACCCCACCACACTACGCGACCCCAGAGACTTAGTGAATGCAAACGAGAAAGAAATGAAAGCCAGACAAAAGAGATAATCTCTCTCTCCTCCCCTCTGAAATTATCTCCAACCCTTCGAAAAGATTCACACCGCTGGGAGGATCCATCGACCGTCAGGATCTCAGGACTTACATTAAATTAGTAGGGAATCCCGCGCTGTCAGAACGGTGATCTCCCCACGAAACATCACGCATTATAACATCCGGACACTTCTTGTGCGAAAGAGAACACGCGAGACGCAGCGAGGCTCCCCCCCACCGCCCTATTGATACCCTCGGACGTCGTCATCACGTCGTGGGAGGGCAGGACACGACTGCTCGATCTCGTCGCAGGGATGGCGCAAGGATCATCCATTGCTTCGACAGATCATCGGAATCCGGAATTACTCGCCCCGGATTCCCGATTCCTCGCAGACAGCCGACAAGATCAGGAGCAGGACGAACGGACCGAAACCCCAGTGCCTTGGACGAGATCTCCCGGGCGCCAGACAAGAGATTCGGGAGAGGAGTTTTTATCCGCGGCAAATGGAGACGAGTGGCAGATAAAGGGAGTTTTGTGGGCAGGATACCCGTGGCAGGGAATGGCTACACCGAGCTCCTTCCCTTGGTTGGCTCCTTTAACGACTCCTCCGACAGATACCCGACCGACGCCTCCAAGAGCAACGAGTCCGTCCCGAGCGGGCCGATGGGGCGGCCATCAGGTGAGCTGTCCTCCCCTCCCACACAGGCCGAGATGGGACGGCCTGCAGTATATGCATTGATCAAATTAAGAACAGAATATAAGATACTGGTAGCTGAGAGGGAGAAGCATGCTAGAAATAGGTAGAGGGAGGAGGAAAAAAGGGAACCAATAGAGAAAAATAAAATGGAATATATTAAAATTTATTGACTTTAAGAATTCCATGAATGTAAAGACTTACACTAGGAAAGAAAAAAAACATTTATTTCACTGCGGCGGAAACGATGTGATGCTCAATTGATCTAGAGTGGAATTGACGTGAAAAGGCTTGTTTTTTTTACATAGACTAATTTTCACAAAAGGAAGTAAATAAGCAAAATGAGGCACACTAGGCCCACATTTATTTTTATATTTTGCCCATTTTTTTTTTTTTAGATACGTAATTATTTATAAAGGGTTTAAACATAGTGTAATTAAGAAAGTTAACCAATGTTAAGAGACGATTATAATACGAATTTAGTTAGCCATTTTTATTTTCCACAGATTATGTTGCCTTTCGTTCACATTTTCCTAACTTTCTTAGTTTATTATCCTCATCCGGTGCATTCTTTTAACACATCCTTTTTTTTCACTAAATTTAATAAAACATAGATATTTCCATTTATTCTCAATATGTCCATGTAATTTGGTTCACTCTACCTTCCAATCCATTCTCCCGCGTTTTAAAACCCGGCACAAACGCACACATACC
>NC_051408.1:26480763-26481286 GCF_015228065.2 Penaeus monodon
TACATACCGTGCATACTTAAGCACTTCAATGTAACGCTTTTTCTTCGCCTCCTCCTTTTATTATCTTAACCCCCCCCCCGGCACAGGGCCTGGGCGAGAGGCCCCCCTCCGCCCTTGGACTCCGGCGGACGACAAACACCTACGCCTTTACGTTCATCACGACGGACGGCCACGCCCTGGGCTTCCCCGAAGCCACAGACGGCGAGGGGTTTCACAACGCCGGGGCACGGGAGGAGGCTTCCGCCTCTTAAAACCGAGACTGACGCGCAGCCTCTTGTCCCCGCTGGCCACGACAACATCTGGCATCCCATACAGGTCAGGCCTTTTTTCCGCTGCCTTTAGTCCTCTTATCTTTTTGCTTTTTAATGCCACATCTTTTTCATCCACACCTGCGCTGGATGCATGAACATACATAACACATCCACCTGTATTTGGTTTTTATTAATTTCACCAAGATGGTTCCACAAATGCTTATCACGCAGTAAGTCACTATTTTGAACTACTTTAACTCACCTGCTTACCA
>NC_051408.1:26481321-26481782 GCF_015228065.2 Penaeus monodon
CTCTTAATGGCACATTTATAATCATACCGTTAATAAGTAACACTATCGTATTGATAGCATTAAAAAAATGCATCTAAACTACAGTTTCCCTTCTTTTTCTAATGCTCATTCGCTTACCACTTGATTTCCTTTCCCACGCTTGGCAACAGGCTCCGCTCAACAACAACACGATCATCTCCTTTGCGGAAACATCTCCAAGAACTACCAACGAAGTGCTGTGCATCCCGGCGGGCCGGACGCCTTCAACAACCCCTGCGAGGACCATCATGGGCAACCTGGCGCGCGGGTCGCCGTGTGGTTTCGTGGTGGTCACGACGGCCGTCCGTGGGCAACCTGGCGTCTTCTCGTGCTGGTGTCGTCCAAGTTCAGGTGAGGCGCTGCTAAGGGGCGCAGGGTTGGGGTGGGAAGGCGATCGGCAGAGAATGCTGATAAGGGCTACGTGTGGGCATTGGCGAAAGATA
>NC_051408.1:26483949-26484407 GCF_015228065.2 Penaeus monodon
GAGAGAATAAGTTGCTTTACACCTATTTGTGATATTAAAAAAAAAATCGCATAAAACATCACTTTACGACAACAAAGTGGGACTTATTTCATTTGGAAATTCCATGCATCTAATCGCAGTCATCCATTATTATTGTGTTTTTTTTTCGTTAGCAACGTCATCTTGTTAAAAAAACAACATACACCTCAAACAAACTAAACCGCGCGTTTCCTATTTTACCGATTCCACTGTCCTCCCCCCCCCAAGCCCGGGGGAAAAAAAAAAAAAAGCCTCCTTACAAAATTAACCCGGGCGAGGGCGTCCCCCTCTTTCCGTTGCTCTCAAGTGCTCTTCGTGGCCGGGGATAAACGCGGGCCAGTATGTTGTGGCAGGGATGCGCTGTTATCAAGGGCTATGGCAGTATGAATGTTTGATAGGCAGCGGTAAAAGTAACCACGGAAGGAGAAGAAAAGACGGCC
>NC_051408.1:26486156-26486610 GCF_015228065.2 Penaeus monodon
CCCTTTAGCGTTAAATCCGCCTAGGTGGTCGGAAAACAGGAATCTTCAGCTAACAATATCGGATATAAAAGTCTGTTCTTCTTGTTTTTCTTTCCTTTTTTTCGGAGTCCCGATTTCCATTTGTCGAAGTTTCTGCCGCTCTTTTTCTTTCTCCATTTCCTTGTACTAGTTGTAATTGGCTTTCGAGCGTCGAATTCCAGGGTTTTACTGTCCTGATTTTAAAAAGATTACGAAAGGGAGAAAAACTGCGGGAAACTCTACAGCCCCATTGCCAACGCGATAATCATGAGCCAAAATCAGGTTTGAAGATTTTAAGTATTCATTTCGTCAAATTTCGCCCAGTTGTTAAGAGCTGATCATTATGAGATTAATGATTTCTCCTTAATACATTCCCTTTATTATTGGTACTGAATAAAAGGAAGACGGGTCGTGTAATTGGAAAGAAACCCAAATG
>NC_051408.1:26487349-26487483 GCF_015228065.2 Penaeus monodon
TAAGCTTTTCGGTTTTCACAGCTTTTTCTAGATTGATTATTTTTGGCGTTCATTTCTCCTCTGGCTTTCCTCGGGCTCCAATAATGAGAGAACAAAATAGTAATGTTCAGCGAATCAATTATGCATTTGACATG
>NC_051408.1:26488123-26488321 GCF_015228065.2 Penaeus monodon
GCTTAATAATGTCATATTGAACATTTTGCAGAAGCATATTCCAGAGAGGACATTACTATTTTACCTTATTTTCACACAAATGTTTTTCATGGTTGATGCATATGCGTTATCCTTACCTTTAAATATACCTTTCCCTAACCTGAACCTTCTCCAAAGCACTGTCGAATAAACAGCCTGGAAAAGGAGAAACTATTTCAT
>NC_051408.1:26488634-26489745 GCF_015228065.2 Penaeus monodon
TTCTTCTCCGCACCCAGAACATCGACTCTCAGGAAACTTGAACAAAAATTAGACGTCAGCCGAAGTCGGTGTGTCCCATCTTATGGTTCTTCTCCCTCTTCAAGAATGACTGTCAGTAAGTTCCTGATGGTGAACCTGGCCATCGCCGACCTGTGCATGGGCGTCTACCTGCTCATCATCGCTGCCATGGACCTGCACACCATCGGCGTCTACTTCAACTACGCCATCGACTGGCAAAACGGTGAGTCGCTCCGCAGCCTTCCTGTCCCTCGGGAGGAGGTGATTTATTGTGAGGTTTGGTGAGTTGCAATTTTTTGTAACGTGTAAATTCAATAGAGCTGCCCATTGTGGACTGAGAAAATACGTGTTGATCCATGCTTATTTTCAAAGGAAGAAAGAAAAAGAAAGATTGCAACTGGCTGACTAAATGCATTTGTTTCATTATGTTTGTGTCCGTTTAATTTCTCTGCTATCGTCGCATCTTACCTCTTCGGAAATTAGACGGAAATTCACAAGGCTTTTATCTTCTCTGAAGCCTTTAGATTCGCCGGCAAACCCTTATCTTTTTGCAAATTCATATTGGTTGATTCATGCTCTTTCCCACTTAACTTTTGCTGCATAAATTTTAGGAACTGCGAGATATGCGTATATAAAGCCTCCATTTCGGGTGTTTTATATCCCAATCGACCGTCCTACAATTTTTGAATGTTGCAACTGTCATGCCTCGGTGTCTCGAGGAAAGGAGGTGTGGCGTGTTTCCCTCTGCCTCCTACACCAAACCCACATTGCGCATGCAACTGTAAGCGCACTGTAGGTTACCGAGTGGCCTGCCCTTAAATCTACCCTCTCTGGCACGCAGGTCCCGGTTGCAAGGTCGCCGGATTCCTGACGGTGTTTGCCTCCGAGCTCTCCATCTTTATACGCTGACCGTGATCACGTCGGAGCGCTGGTATGCCATCACGTACGCCATCCATCTGAACAAGCGCCTCAAACTTTCCATGGCGGCCAAGATCATGGTCCTCGGATGGATCTACTCCATCTCCATGGCGACCCTTCCCCTCGTCGGCATCTCGGGCTACAGTAAGACGAGGTAATGGCCATCGTGCTGAGC
>NC_051408.1:26492256-26492410 GCF_015228065.2 Penaeus monodon
ATGGTGGTCATCTTTGTTTGAAACTGTTTTATATGATTTGTTTATTTATATTTTTTTTTTTTTATATTATATGTTTATAGTTTTTTAATATTTTAATTATATGTAATGTTTTCTTTTACGTTGCCTGTTATATTCTTACTATTGATATTATTGC
>NC_051408.1:26492454-26492830 GCF_015228065.2 Penaeus monodon
TTGAGAAACTGTATACGCGCCTATTCTCGCGTATACGTAAATAATACAGCTTCTTTATTTACGCATTTCCATAACTCACATCGCAGTGGTGTTTCCCTGCCCTGAACGTCAATCAGTGAAACTGTCGCAAGTTCACAAGCGCATTTAATTGAAGCGTTTCGAAGCTTTAAATGGCTTTAGAATTAATCGCATTAACCGTAATTTCGTTTAGAAAATCCTCGTCCCAGATAAAGAAAAAAAATCACTGATGACCTGATCAAAAGATTTTCGCCTTTACATCATTTCTTAACGGGCCATTAAACATCCTGCTAACGACTCACTCACCCAGTCTGCTTGATTGCCCTCAGGTGGGCGCTCCTTCCTTGCTGTCCGTTTT
>NC_051408.1:26493077-26493572 GCF_015228065.2 Penaeus monodon
GTGCCATAGAAGCACGATGTTAGATATTCTTTCCAAAAAACTTGCATAATGCTTTGTCTTTCCGCGCATCCATATACACAGCACCGCAGCCAAGTTCGGACTCCGGGCAGACAGCGAATTCATCTCAACCCAGAGTCGTTCCTTCCTTTGTCCACAGTATCTGTCTGCCGATGGAGACTGGCGACGCGCTCGCGCTGGCTTACCTTATATCCCTCCTGCTGGTGAATGGCCTGGCCTTCTTCGTCATCACTGCTTGCTACGCAAGCATGTACTGCTCCATCAGCAGGCACGATGCCACGGCCACACATTCAGACCTCACCGTGGCCAAGAGGATGGCGCTCCTCGTCTTCACGGACTTCGCCTGCTGGGCCCCCATCGCCTTCTTCGGGTAACCCTTGTTCCCAAAAAAAATCGGGAAAACCCCCAAGGGGGCCCCCTTTTTTTTCCCCTTTCCCCCGGGCCCGGACCGCCAACATTTCCCTACGATGCAATTTT
>NC_051408.1:26493653-26494128 GCF_015228065.2 Penaeus monodon
TTTTGAAATACTTTCCAGAAAATTTTCCACAATTTTTTTGCGGGTCAAAAAAGCTAACTCCCGTTTTTTTTAAAAACGTTTTTAAAGGTAACAAATTGCAGTTTTTCTAAACTCCTTTTCCTCTGTTTTCCCAAATTTCCACAGTATTGGCAAAAAAACCCCTAAATATCTTTTAATTAAATATTTAAATTTAAAATTGATCTCATTTTTGGAAAAATTAAAACCAAATTTACTCCCCGTTCTTGACTTTCTCTAAAACTGAGGTTAAGGGTCCTTGGGGTTTTACATTTATTTTACGAAATTTTTTGGTATTTTCCATTCTCTAAAATGTTTTTTTTTCCCGTTGACTGACTATTAAATTTTTACCCCGTTCTTGCTCTTAGTTTTTTTTAAATTCTCTTCCCGTTTCGTTTAGCTTTATGACGGACATAATTTAAATTTTTTCTACTCTTTTTAAGGGCTTTTTTCCCCTGGG
>NC_051408.1:26494736-26494842 GCF_015228065.2 Penaeus monodon
TCCCGTAGTCTGAAAACCGCATAGTTAAAAAATACTTACCCCCTGAAATTTAATTTGTAAAAAATCCGATATGTAATTAAATAGAGCTGTGGTTTCCATCGAAATT
>NC_051408.1:26495162-26495299 GCF_015228065.2 Penaeus monodon
TTTTTGGTCGAAATTTGGGTAGAGAAAAGGACTGTTGATATATCTTTTCCCCACCCCTTTTCCCAGCCCCGTGAAAATTGACAACACTATGCGCATTATTTTCCAATATTTTTTCATCTTTTTTTTTCATCAAAATT
>NC_051408.1:26495947-26496292 GCF_015228065.2 Penaeus monodon
AATAGCTTTAATATAACAGGGTTTTGTAGGAGCAATTAGCTAAAGATCACCCCTGAGACCATGATCAAAATTTAAATGGTCCATGTAGATCCACGTTTGGTTTTCCAATTTTAGTAATACTTGACCCTATCCCCCCCCCCAAACAGTTTCCCTCAGAACCTTGACAAGGGGGCCCAAAACCCGGGCCAGCTCTAGGGCGGGCCGGGGTTCGCCACCTTACCCCAACATCGGTCCCTTTTCCATTATATCGTGTCTTTCATTTATTCGGGGTTGAAATCTTCTATTAAAAAAAGATTAAACCCATACCAACCTATTCATTGGGACCCCCTCGCAGCATTTTACATT
>NC_051408.1:26497448-26498320 GCF_015228065.2 Penaeus monodon
TTTGGGGGGTTTTGAAAGAATTATATACCCCAAATCAAAGTTGTTATCTAGAACGGCTTCTAGATAAAAGAACCAAGCCCTTAAAAAACCCTTGTGTAAAAACCCTGTTTTCTCGCCAAGTTGTATCGGTAACGTTTATTTTAAAAGGGGGCCAAAAACAAGTTTGGGAACCCTTAAAAAAATTTGTTTTTTCACTGTCAAAAACAAATTTTAAGGCAAATTTTTGAGGTTACACAGGAATCGGGGGCCACCCAACGTGTGGCGGGCCATGAAAACTAAAAGCGAAGGCATCAGTCCACCCAAGGGGGAATTCACTGATAGGGTTTTTGGTTTTACGGTTGCTCACGGTAGGTTTTCCCAAACCCTTTTTCCCCATGTGAATTTTCCTTTGTTTTTTGGTTTTTCCAACTTTAAAGTAGCAGCTCTTAAGTAAAACAATTTAAAAATTTGGGTTCTGTATCGAGAAAAAACCCAAAAATACGGTCCCTTTTTATATAATAAAGGTTCCCATTTTAAAGGGGGGGGAAAGGGTGGTGGGCAGGCCAGATTTTGTTTGGGGAAAGGGCAACGGGGGCCCACGGGAAAGGTTTCACGCCAGAAAAAAAACAAAAACCAAGGAGCTTTTATCACCCTCGTATGATTTTTTCATTTTTTTTTTAAATATTCCGGGTTTGGGCGTAACAAATGGAGCCTTAAACAGGGCCCTTGGGGGGAATTTTTGGAGATTTTTTTGGGTTTTAAAATGGGCCAGAAACATTTTTTACCCAATGCAGAAAACCTAAAAAAGTAAAACAAAAGGTTTAAACACTACGAGGAACCAAGGAAAACTTAGTACAGGAAATAAAATAACTCTTGTTTTTTAAAAGGGGGCC
>NC_051408.1:26498380-26498788 GCF_015228065.2 Penaeus monodon
GGGGAAAAGGGGTGGGGGGGGGGGATATTGGATAAAAGCGTGAAAAGAGGCCGACGGTGTTCCCTACCTAAAAAGGCACCTCATGTAAAAAAATTGTTTTTTTCGGGTTAGAGGCGTTTTATAAATTTTAATGTTTACTAAATTAAAAAGGAAAAATTTTCCCCGTTTACTTTAAATGGCCGGGAGCACACAGAGCATTCAGTCGTGTTTTCGTTTAAAATTGTTGGCTTTTACCCTTTCGAGCCCGGAGAATATTTGGGTTTGTTTTTTCATTTTACCTTGAAATATTCGTAAGAAGGGGACATCACCCTCCACCTTTCCTATCACTATCCCTTTTATCATTTTTCTATTAAAAAAGCATCGAAATTTTTTATCATCATTACTATTACAGCATGGGAATCTTTTTCC
>NC_051408.1:26499748-26500143 GCF_015228065.2 Penaeus monodon
GCAGCGTTGTAGCAATAAAAGGGGGAAGGATCTTATTATCAATCAGCTTTAAATTATCACGCATTCACCTCCCACCATAAATCAGCAAGGGTAACACTCGTCATTTTTATCGTCGATACCATCATTGTTTGGGCATTATCATCCTCCAAATTTTGGGCTAAAAAACCCTATCATATAATATCGATTTTTCCTGTGTCTCCCTACACTTAGGGGAAATCTCATATTTACACTTTTAAATTTAACGAAATGTACAAGTTTGCCTGGGAAACCCGGGAAAATGTTTCTCACATAAAAAAACTCCCCACAGGAGAAATTTTTTTTCTCACTTCCCCCTAGGGTAAAGGGTCCCCGGGGGTTTCCCTTTTAATGACACAGCCCGCCCCCCCCCCCACCGC
>NC_051408.1:26500392-26500994 GCF_015228065.2 Penaeus monodon
TAAGAAACTTCCTTTTTGCCCATTATTGTTATAACTAACTTTTATTTTCACCTGAATTTTTAAATTATTCAATCCCCATTGATCTTTAGGTTAACATAGGGGACCTAGAGAAAAGGGGGAAAATTTTTACATTGGGGGACTTCACTTTTTTTCCTCTAGGTATAAGGGCGCGTATTCCTCTTGAACAACACTTTTCCCCACAAAAACTTTTTGCCCAACCGCCAAACCCACCGTAATTTCCAACGCTGCCCCATATTCCCCTCTGTGACCGACACGGACAGCCCGGGCGTCGAAAGAAAACCCAAAAAGGGGTCTCTTCTTGGACTAGGTAGGAGGCCACAGGGAACCCCCTTTTTCAGAGGAGTTGTCCCCTTCCATTTTAAACAAAAAAAAATAAACTTACTTTTAATAATTGCGTGTATGTGGGGTTTCATTATATTTTTGGGCCCTTTTTCTTGGGGGGTTTGCTGATGGTGGAGGATTCGGGCCCCTTTTTTCTGTCACCTTTGTTTGTCTTCTTTGATACCTGTTTCCAGTTATGTTTATTGGGTCTTAGCTTCCCTGATTTTTAAGCCTGTTCGACCGCCCAAACATACTACTTT
>NC_051408.1:26501024-26502751 GCF_015228065.2 Penaeus monodon
TTTTCCTGCCCCAACTACTACTGCTCCCCAGCCATACTATCGCCCCGTAGGGCAATAAGGAAATTTAAATGTTGCAAACCACGAATTAAAATATATAACTTCTGAAAAGGGATCCGGATACCCCCGGGATGCAATTTAAAAAACACTGATTATTATTTTACCAAAAACTTATAAGGATAATATATATTTTGAAACTAGAAACAGCTAAAACAAAAATTTCGGGGGCGACCCCTTTTTTTTTACTTTTAACTGCTTCTGTGCTCCCAATTACTTTTTAAACACACCCTACATCTACCACTAAAACAACTAAAAATACGATCCCCGGTGACAGCTGGAAAGTTTCCCTCAAAAAGCTTGTACCAAAAATCTTGACAGCTACCGCTCTCGTAGCATCGTTTTTGGGGAATATTTAATCGAAAAATAGAAAACTATGGGTAGTTTTATAACCTAGATAAAAAAACACTTTGCAAAACTTCACCTAAAATGCATAAATGGTTTCAAAATCTTTTTCAAAGGGGAAATCTTGATGGTTTTGCACTCGGATGATATTCCTAACCCCTAGAGCATTTTTACGCTTCCCGGGCCCGAACATACAGAGATTGGTGTAGCGTGGAGTAAAAAAGGTTTTTTGTCGTTCTCGTTTCAAACGCCGCCCCCTAAGCCAGAGCCCCTGTTTCCCCGAGACGGAACGATTGAACGGTGCGGGAGATAATTAAAAAAACAGCCCCCCACAGCGACGACGAAATTTCCGACCCGCCCACCCCAACAACGACGGCGGCGAGGACGACGAGGGGCCCGGAGCGGCTCGTCAACCCGGCCCGGGCCTCGCCGCATCCTATCAAAAATTTGCTACCCGGCTCCCCTTTTTTCCCCAGGCAGGAAAAGTTCTAAAGCAGGCTCTCCACAAATAAAACCCAAAGAAAAGGCGAAAGGAGCGCTCGGAAAACAGGGGAATCAGATTTCCGAAAAAAAACGAAAAATTGATTAAAAAAAAGGCCCATTTTTTGCCGGGAAAATAAAACCCTTTTTCGGACGGGGGGAAGTTTATTTTTAGTCTGGGAAGTCGAAGTCAGGCCCCAGTGGCAAAAGAAGTCCTGCAAAAAATAGAAATTTAGACGAAATAAAGCTACATCAACATGTAATGGAATAAAAAAGGTGAAATATAAAAAATACTGAAATGTCTTTTAATAAAAATACTGATTATAATGTTTGATTATGTTTTTTTTGTTTTTTTTTCAAATAATTTTGGGTATTTATGTTAGCATAAATCACACTGCAAAATTTTGGAAATGATTTTTGTAAGGCCATTTTTGCACCAAAATTAATTTTTTTCCGCCTGTAGGGGACTAAGTTCTTTTGAAATGTATTTTCTTTGCATGTAATTGAATTTTTTAAAAAACAAACAAGAACATTTAACAGAGTTCAGATATTTTAAATTTTTTTTTCAGTAACAATTTCGATAAACCGAATTTTGGATCCTCAAAGAAAACATAGGACAAGAATCGGGTTGCTTCTTTACTGTAAATTTTTTCTCATTTAATTTTTTAAATTTTTTTATTTTTATTTTTGGGGTTGTTTATTTTTTATTTATTTTTCCCTTTTTTGACTTTTTTTTTCCCGTTGGCTCAAACCCAAACACAAAAATTTTAAAAATCTATTGAGTTTTTGAGGAACGAACTACAATAGATATCAAATTGGTTTCCCGTACATTGGGAAAGGGTGTGATT
>NC_051408.1:26502789-26503196 GCF_015228065.2 Penaeus monodon
AGTAGGGAAAAAAATTATTAAGTGAGAAAATCCCATTAAAAGGATCGGTAACCACAAATATAAATATAACTTTAAATGTCATTTTCGTATATGTAAAAGGTGATTCTTTGCTTCTCCCTCCCGGTTATGTTTTTTAAATTTTGGTTTTCTGGGGCCCCGCTTTATGTGTTTTTTAAATTTAAATTCCATATTTTCAGTAAATTTTCGACAGCCATTTGTTGTATTTTCACATGAAAAAACTATTCCCTTATTTCTTAAAAAGTGTGTCCTTTCTCCTGTTCCTTTAATCCAAATTTTCCAAGGGGCCCCCACAGGGACTATCCAAAAAACTCTGTAGCATTTTAAAATGACTGATGGCATGGGTCTCCAAACCGGCATTTATATATACAATATAAACAAATCGATAT
>NC_051408.1:26505091-26505923 GCF_015228065.2 Penaeus monodon
CAATCAGAAAAATTTTCTCGTGTTTTGTGTCTCTCAAATCTCTTTTTCCCCATATACTAAATTAGGTTTTTCCCGTACAGGGGCCACATAGTCCGAAAAAGCCCACGTAATAACCCAAACAACCCACAGCTGTACCTTTGCAACTTTTAAATGAATGGGCAAAAAAGGGAAATTTTTGATCACCCATAAGACGGGGTTTAAACTGGATAAACAAAGGGGCTTTGGGCCCAAATTCCCCCTGAAACATCTTATCCCGAGATGGCAAGAGTAGCTCGGGCCCGAGTGGGATCAATGGGCTCCTCCCGCTTTCATGAATTGCCCAATCTTCCTCTTTTTTCGGATTCTCCCAGTAATAACTGAGGGAAAACATTCACACCATCCCCTTTTACATCTGAGGAATAAAGCTAAGAAACGGGAGGGGATAACATAGGTTTTTGCCACTGATTTTAATTTTGTTTTCTTCCGCCCCCCTAAAAATCCAACGAGTTTTATGTCATCTACACGCAGTAATCCACTTTTTAACTATTTTTTGGGTTTTTTTATTTTCAAAAAAACAAATATTTTCTTTTTCTTACATAGCATTTTATACCTTGCCCAAATGACCATAAATTTTTTAAAAATTTCTGTCATAAATTTTACCTAAAAAACGGGTTCCATTCATCGGGGTTTAATGAACACGACACCTGATTTTTTTTTTTTTTCCCCTTCACATTTTTCTTATTTTAAACCCTGCTATTTCATCTTTACGTTTAAAACGAATTTTATTTTCTTGTGCTGCAAAGTTTCCAGTATCCCTATTTTTTCTACCCAGTTTAATGTTCGTAAACCCCTT
>NC_051408.1:26506173-26506350 GCF_015228065.2 Penaeus monodon
ATTGGGGGTTGTAGGGGCGAGCGCAGGTTCTAAGATAGCATATCGGGGAATTAGGACATCCCTAATACTCTAATTTCAGAAAAATCAGATAAAGGGGACAGAACCGCATTGTTTAAGCTCAGGCCCAAGGTCGGATAAAGTAATTTACCTTCACTTTCTTTTTTTCTTTTCCCAACG
>NC_051408.1:26506510-26507102 GCF_015228065.2 Penaeus monodon
AGGGGTTTAATTTTGGGGTTTTCGGTTTTTTTGTTGTTTATTCATGCGATACTTTTTGTTCTTTTTTGTATGATTTTTCTTTTTAGGGGGTTTTTAAAACTAGAGTTTGGGATCGTTTTGGTTTTTTTCTTCTGGCGCTTTATGTGTGGGCCTTTTTTTAAAAGTTTGTGTTTAAATTTTATTTTAGTTTGTGCGTTTACTTTTTTGTGTTTTGAAACGTATTTGTTTTGGTTATGTTTAAATTTTTGGTGTTTTTGTATTGATTTGGGGTATGTTTGTAAGGGTAAAATTCACTTGAAATTTATTACTTGTTTTTGGGGTTTTTTAGTTGTGATTATGCTTTTGTTTTTATGGGGCTTCCCCTTGGGTTTTGTGTTTTTTTGTTGATGTGTGTATCTGCTTGTGTTTGCGTGCACTTGTTTTTCTTTATACTTTCGTGTTAATTGTTTTAAAGTTTTTTAAAGTAAGTTTTCCATCAAATTTTGGGGTAATTTTACATTTTGTTTCCTATTTTTTTTTATTTTATGATTTTTATGTTTCCCTTTGTTTATGCTTTTTAGAAGTGCCCCGTCCCGTTTTGGGCCCGAGGGCG
>NC_051408.1:26507132-26507437 GCF_015228065.2 Penaeus monodon
GGGGTTTTCTGGACAGTGTGTCTGGTGTTTAGGTTTTTCCCGGGTTGACTTTTGGGGTTTTCTTCTTATGTTCGTGTGCGATTTTATTAGTGGATCGGTTTTTGGGTTTTAAATTTTCTGTTTTATTTAGGGTTTTGGGTTAGCTTTTTTTTGATGGGGCTTGTGATTTGGGGTTTTAAAACTTGATTCGGGCCGTGTTTTGTGCGCTGCAGTTTATGTGATTTTTTTCATTTTGCGTTTTGCCCTATGTTTTGTTTTTTTTTCCTCGCTTGCGAACATAATTTTGTGCCTTTTTAAACTATTCA
>NC_051408.1:26507457-26507775 GCF_015228065.2 Penaeus monodon
GCTAGCGTAAGTGCTTGTATTCGTGTGTGCGTAGGGGTTTGGGGGGGAGAAAAGGGGAAACTAAAAAAGAGACGATGGGTTCGGGAGGGCGGGGCCTTGCGGGTAGAAAATGGCTATATATCGCGTCGCGAGTGAAGCTGACAAAAAGAAAGGGGTTTTAATTTTTATGATTATTTATTTTTTCATTTTTTTTAATAGAATCTTATGAATAAGGAACATATATGTAAAATAGATGGAAAATAAGATAATAGCTAGGGTTATTAGGGTATTGAAAAAAATATTAAAATTATATATTATATCAAAATTTAAAATTTAAAA
>NC_051408.1:26507822-26508119 GCF_015228065.2 Penaeus monodon
ATATAAAAAGTTCTGTCATTTTATTTCACCAAGAAATTTATACAAGTTACCACATGAAATGCTAATAAAATTTGGGGGTAACCCTTAATTTTGTTTCCTGGGATCTACAGTATATCTGGGGTAAACTTTTAAAGGAAACCCCCAATACCCCTAGTTATAAAAAAAATATAAAATTTAAAACATGATGGAAAATTTTTAAACGGAAATTTTTAAATAACCCCCCTTTATGCTTTTCCCCAGTGGGCCTAAATCATCCGTTTAAAAGCCCAAACTTGGTTTGGGTTTTGGGGAAAAGGG
>NC_051408.1:26508153-26508678 GCF_015228065.2 Penaeus monodon
TCTTTATTCCCTATCACAGAGAATAGAAAAACAAATGAATTTTTTTTTCATCCCTTTAAAACACTTTACTGATAATACACTTTGGGGAACTTTTGGGATTTCTGGGCTGAAAGATCCCAAAAAATATACAAACCAGCCTGGGGCACATCGAAATTTCCGCCAAAAAGGCTTTGGCCGGAAAACCAAAGAATCATAAGGGAATGTCATTAAATCCAGAAACATATTTTTTTCTTTGAACCCTTTAAATTTAAAGTAAGCTGTTTTAAGTCCCCAAAATTTTTTTTCCGAGGGTTTTCATAACCTATAACGTGTTTTTTATATGCCTAAAACTGAAAAAATTTATTACACTATATAACATCTTTTTACTTAAACTATGACTTTATGGGAAATTTTTTTCATGGAAATTGTTTTTAAAATAAACTGTTTTTACTTAAAAAAATCAACTTTAAAAGGCAATTTTTGGGGTGTTATTTTGGGTTTTGGGCGGCGTAGAAAGTCGCAAATTTGTTTTACGAAAATCAATCA
>NC_051408.1:26509256-26509667 GCF_015228065.2 Penaeus monodon
CCACTTTTTTAAAAATTTTAATTTAAAGTTGCCCTTAAAATTTTTTCCTAACTGTTTTTCCTTTCTTCCCTTTTAATTTTCCTACTATCCCAAAAAACCTCCCTTTTGTTAATCTTTCCTTTTTCCCTTTCTCTTCCCCCCTGCTCTCCCCTCCCCTTTTCCCCTCCCAAAAATTTCCCCTTTTCCCCCCCTCTTTTTCCTCGCTTCCTCCCCTCCTCCTTCCTTTCTCTCCCCCATAAATCCTTTCTCCAAAGGGACTGCCCTTTAAAAAAATTTTCTTTCTTTGGTGCGGCTTTTGTTTCAAAATTTTATCATTGCCATTGGAAAATTTTTAAAAAAAAAAATTAATATGGTTCAGGTTTATTAATAATTCAAAAACATACCAAAGACAAAACCAAACAACCCAAACAA
>NC_051408.1:26509704-26509960 GCF_015228065.2 Penaeus monodon
AGGGGGCAAGCAAAATTTGGGAAAATTTTTAATTTCCAAACTGTTAATTTTAACAAGTTTGGGTGGTTTTGGGGGGTGGGGGTTGGTGGTAGGTTTAAAAAGTACCCAAAAATTCGTAAAATTAGACGAAAATTTTAAATTAAGGTTTAAAAAATTTTAAATATCTAAAATTGGGGTTCCTGTGGTTTTTAAATTTTTATCCCCCCCCCCAAAACCCCAAAAAATTTTAAATAATATTTAATTTTTTAAAATTTGT
>NC_051408.1:26510245-26510893 GCF_015228065.2 Penaeus monodon
TTATACCCTTTTTTACAAACCCCCACACCCCCCAATTTTTTTTATTTTAATTTTTTATTTATTAATTTATTATTATAAAAAATTTTAAATTATTTTTTTATTTATATTATATTATTTTTTTACTTTTTTTAGTTTGTGGGTTTTTTTTTGTGGGTTCCCATATTTTCATTTTTTTTATTCTTTAAAATTTTTTTTTTTCCCTATATTTTCCATTTTTTTAAATTCCCAACATTAATTTTCCAAAAACCACTCCCAAAAAAGGGGTTTTTGGTTTTGGGTTTTTTCTCTTGGGGGGTTTTTTTTGGTTTTCGGGGGGTTTTTTTTGGGGGTTAAAAATTTTTTTTTTCAAAACCACCCCACACCCGCCCCGAAAACCGCCCGCAGGGCCCTAGCCCCCAACCCCCAACCCGCCCCTTTTTTTTCCCAATCTTGGCCCCAAAACCCCCTTATTTGTGGTTGGGGTTTTGGGAATTTTTTTGTTATTTTATTATTTTTAAATTTTTATAAAACTTGTGCTCCATATATGGGAAAAATTTTTGGGTTTTTTAAAAAATCCCGGAATTTTTTGGGGGACCTGGGTCCCCGGGCCCCCCCGTTTTTAAACCCACAAACCCCCAACCACCCACTTTAAAATTTTAAAATTTTTAT
>NC_051408.1:26513041-26513108 GCF_015228065.2 Penaeus monodon
CATACCATATACATTTTTTACACACCCACCCCAAAAAAAAAAAAGGGGTTTTTTTTGGGGGGGGGGG
>NC_051408.1:26513134-26513488 GCF_015228065.2 Penaeus monodon
ATGTATGTATTAAAAGGGGGGGAAAAAAAAAAGGGGGGGGGTTAAAAAAAGGGGGGAAGGGAAAAAAAAAGGGGGGGGGGGGAAAAAAAAAAAAAAAAAAAAATATATAATTTAAAAAATAAATTTTTAAAAAATTTTTTTTTTTAAAATATATATATTAAAAAAAAAAAAAAAAAACCAAAAAAACAAAAAAAAACCCCCCCCCCCCCAAAAAAAAAAAAACCCCCCCCACCCAAAAAAAAAAAAACCCCCCCAAAAAAAAACCCCCTTCCCCCGGGATTTTTTTGGGGGGCCCGGGAAAAAAAGGGGGCCCCAAAAATTTCCCCTTTTTCCAAATTTGGGAAAAACCCGGGG
>NC_051408.1:26513505-26513616 GCF_015228065.2 Penaeus monodon
GGGGGGGGGGCCCCTGGGGCCCCCGGGCCCCCTTTTTTGGGGGGGGTTTTTTTTTTTAAAAATTTTTTTTTTTTAAAAATATATTTTTTTTAAAATTTTTTTTTCCTTTTT
>NC_051408.1:26513769-26513899 GCF_015228065.2 Penaeus monodon
TTTTTGGGGGGGGGGTTTTTTTTGGGGGGTGGGGTGTTTTTTTTTTTTTAAAAATTAATTTTTAACCCAAAAAATTTTTTCCCAAATTTTTAAAAACCTTTTTTTTTTTTTTAAACCCCCCCCCAAAAAA
>NC_051408.1:26513922-26514005 GCF_015228065.2 Penaeus monodon
CCCCCCTCCCCCAAAAACCCCCCAAAGGTTTTTTTTTTTTCTCCTTTTTAAAAACCTTTTTCCCCTTTTTAAAATTTTTTTTT
>NC_051408.1:26514046-26514125 GCF_015228065.2 Penaeus monodon
CCCCCAAAATTTTTTTCCCCCTTTTTGTTTTTTTTAAAAAAATTTTTTTTACCAAAAAATTTTTTTAAAAAAACCCCCC
>NC_051408.1:26514173-26514633 GCF_015228065.2 Penaeus monodon
TTTTAAATTTAATTTTTTTTTGTTGGGGGTTTGGGGGGTTTTTGGGGAAAACAAAAAAAAGGGGGGAATTTTCCTTTTCCCCCCTTAAAAGGGCCCCCCTTTTTTCCCCCCCAATTTTTTTTTTTTGTTTTTTTAAATTTTTTTGGGGGGTTTTTTTTTTTTTTTTTTGGGTTTTTAAAAAATTTTTTGGGTTTTAAGTTTGGTTTTTTGGGTTTTTTGGGGGGGTTTTTTTTTTGGGTATTTTTTTTTTTAAAAAAAAAAATTTTTTCAAAAAAAGGGGTAAATTTTTAAAAAATTTTTTTTTTTTTGGGTTTTTGGGAAAAGGGAAAAACCCCCGTTTTTTTTTAAAGGGAAAATTTTTTGGGGGGGGCCCCAAAAATTTTTTAAAATTTTTTTTAAAAATTTGGAAACCCCCAGGTTTTTAAAAAAATTTTAAAAAAACCCTTTTAAAAAAGGGGGA
>NC_051408.1:26514680-26514998 GCF_015228065.2 Penaeus monodon
GGGAAAAAAAGGTTTTTGTTGGGGGGTTTTTTTTTTTTTTTAAAAAATTGTTTTAAAAAATTTTTTTTAAAAAAAATTTATATTAAAAAAACCCCCCCCCCCCAAAAAAAAATTTTTTTTTGGGCCCCCCCCCCAAAAAGGGGCCCTTTTAAAAAAAAAACCCCCCCCCCCCCCTTTTTCCCCCCCGGGGGGTTTTTTTAAAATTTTTGGGGTTTTTCCCCGGAACCCCGGGGGGAAACCCCAAAAAAAATTTTTTTTGGGGGGGCCCCCCCGGGGGGGAAAAATTTTTTTAACCCCAAACCCCCCAAAAAAAAAAAA
>NC_051408.1:26515055-26515170 GCF_015228065.2 Penaeus monodon
AAAAAAATTTTTTTTTTGAAAAATTTTTAAAAATTTTTAAAAAAATTTTAAAAAAAATTTTTTATTTTTTTTGTTAAAAAAATTTTTAATTTTTATTAAAATTTTTTTTTTTTTT
>NC_051408.1:26515360-26515527 GCF_015228065.2 Penaeus monodon
GGGGGGGGGAAAAAAATTTTTTTTTTGGGGAAAATTTTTTTAAAAAAAAGGGGGGGGGTTTTTTAAATTTTTTTTTTTTGGGGGGGGGTTTTTTTTTTTTTTGGGGGGGGGGGGGGGGTTTTTTTTAATTTTTTTTTTAAAAAAAATTTTTTAAAAAAAAAAACCCG
>NC_051408.1:26516059-26516557 GCF_015228065.2 Penaeus monodon
AAAAAGGGAAAAAGGGGGGTTTTTTTCCCCCAAAATTTTTTTTTTTTTTCCCCCCTTTGGGGGGGGGGTTTTTTTTTTCCCCCCCAAAAAAAGGGCCCCATTAAAAAATTTTTTTAAAAAATATTTGTTAAAAAATTTTTTTAAAAAAAAATTTTTTTTAAATTTTAAAAATTTATATAAAAAAAAAAAAATTTTTTTTAAAAAAAAATTTTTTAAAAAAAAAAAATTTTAAAAAAAATTAAAAAAAAATTTTTTAAAAAAATTTTTTTAAAAAAAATTTTTTTTTTTTTATGAAAATTTTTTTAAAATTTTTGGGCCCTTTAATTTTTTAAGGAAAAATTTTAAAAAAAAAATTTTTTCCCCAAAAAAATTTTTGGGAAATTTAAAAGGGGGTTTTGGGGGGGGGGGGAAAAAAATTTTTTTTAAAATTTTTTTTTAAAAAAAATTTTTTCCAAGGGAAACCCCCTTTCCCCTTTTTTTAAAAAAAAAATTTCCCCC
>NC_051408.1:26516650-26516835 GCF_015228065.2 Penaeus monodon
TTTTAAAACAAGACTTTCCGGGTTGGGGGCCCCAACTTGGGCCGGGAACCCGTTTTCCCCCCGGGGAACTGTTTGACCCCCGGGGGGGAAATTAAAAGGGGTCGGTTTTTTTGGATATCGCGTAAAGTATTAATTATAAAGAATTTTTAAAAAATAATAATGGTTTTGGATTATTAACATTTGGG
>NC_051408.1:26517166-26517464 GCF_015228065.2 Penaeus monodon
CTCAGATCACACACAGATCAAGCCAGATCATTTCTACCTCTTACTTCAAAAACTTTCACCAAAATACAAGCTTTTTTTATCTATTTACACCTATAAATGCACTTCACCACACCCACCAAGATAACCATGCATAATATGAAATATAAAAACGAGAGGACATCCAAAAAGCCCCACCTGGATTTACGGATGAAAGCAATTCTTACATTGACGACGCAGAGAGCAAATTATTTCTCAGAGATAAATTAACTTCAAATTAATACCGAAAGCAACTTGAAAGCACCTATATATTAACAAATTT
>NC_051408.1:26517728-26519183 GCF_015228065.2 Penaeus monodon
GTTAAGCAATTTGTAAAAAACAGAGTGTACGTTTTTGTTTTTTTTCATGTACATATTGTTTGGGTTTATTGTTTTTCCGTTGCTCGTTTTTCATGTTTTTCCCTTTTAAATGAATCGTAACTTCCCTGCTCAGGACAGGTATTCTGTATTCGCTGCCTGCCCGTTTCTCGATAGTTTTCTTGGTTAACAAAATACTATGATTTACAGTATTTTGTTAAAAGTAAATTTTACATTTACTTTATTACTCCCATCGTCACTCTTATTTTGGTTGATTTCCATGAAAATATAATAACGGCTTATTTTAGCCTTTTTATAAACTTCACTCGGTGGTAGTTCTACCTTCCCATACATACTGTACATGCCTTTTGCTTTGTCCTTACCACGATTCATTTGTTTGCTTTCTGGTTAGGTTCAGTGTCCCTTTGTAAATTTTTCTTCGTTTGAGTTTTTTTTGGGGGATTGATGTTCATCCTGTCATTACGGGTCGAATAATTCTTTTTGTCAGGGCTTTTACCTGAAATTCCTTTCATTTGATAGCTTTTTCAAATTTGTTTTTTTGGTTCCTTGAAGAACAGTATTCATATTTTCTTTCTTTCAACTATCTCTGTCAGTTCTGTGCTTTTCGTGTGGCTACTGTGAGCACAATCCTCAACTGATGGTTTCCCCATGAATTATAGGAGTATAATATGTGAATTGCTTGTCAATGTGAGGTCTTCTGCAAAAGGGTTTTTTTTCCCAGATTTCAGGGCAGGACCAATTTAACATAAATTAACAAAAAATTAAAAAAATTTCTCATCATCTAAGTTTCTGCCTGGGCATGGGAGAAAAAAATTTCTGGAAAATAGGTAAGACGAAGGGTGCAGTATAGGCAGGTTTGATATTTTCCCAAAACATTTAGATATCCTTTGGTCATGATAGTGCTAAAAAAAAAATGTTTGGCTAAATTTTGATTTGCACATAAGTGAAGGAAGGTAAAAAAAAAAAAAGTACTGAGAAAAAAATCAGGATAGTGGTAGAAGTATGGGGCTAAGGAATATTATCTGCTCAAAATGAGATATGAAATAATTATGACTCATAGCGGTTTGGGGAAGTGCTGTGTTTGTGTCCATGGTGTATTTACCTTCAGAAATGCTTGTTAGGGTGGCAAGGCGAAGAAGACAGCCTGTATGGCCGCGCAAAAATATAAGAGGAGCGTAAAACAAGCGTGATCATTGCAGAGTCTGGTGAGGAAAAAGAGTCCAAACTGATTACCATCCTCCTTCACGTCCCCCAAAAACCTCTGAAAATTAACTCTTCTTGGGGAATGACACTCTTGTTACACCCTTCACTGTGAATCGAATGGAAAGAAAATTTCAAGGCTAAAAACATAAGAGAGAATTGGGTATTGAAACAGAACAATGCGAGAGAAATTAGGAAAAGCGCATGGGTTATCGAAAATATTGAATCGTGTACCGA
>NC_051408.1:26519245-26520234 GCF_015228065.2 Penaeus monodon
CTGGGAAATCCCTTTAAATCAGGTGCAGGTAACGTTCGCCTAAAGCTTTCAGAGATGATAGAGGTGCTGGGTACGTAGAGGCTGCTTTGTCTGTTTAGAGTCGTAGATGGGAAGGAACCTTCTTTTACCTAGATTCAACAACAGGAGGGGAAAATATTGCAAGAGATAAATAGGTCGTTTCAGGATTGATAGGCCAATATAAGTATTTGCAATTGGAGTAAAAAGAAAGGGCTTGTCACCCAGTGCCCCGGTTTACAATCATGTACGGATTATTTTCCTCTCTATCACTGATCTGGCCACCATACACTCCAGAATTACCCTTTTCATGCATGCCAGATGCTGCCCATATAAACGAGGGTTAGGGAAAACCCGATATCTTTTTAATGAAAATACATTTGTCATGAGTGTTAAAATATTTCATGATAACATGATATCAATCATAATAAGAGCAAATGTTACCAAAAATTATGATACAATATAGAAGATTATAAAAACTTAAGATAATGACGGTGATAGAGCTTCATGGACAATTAAAGCAATAAAATGAACTGAGAAATTTGTTTTTCTCAGTTACATTTTGTGCCATTAGTATAAGTCTGATTTAAAGAACAAAAACACAGTATGGTGACAATGATATCATCACTTAGCACAGCGAGAATACATGGACTTTGGCAAGCAGCATATGCCCCACCTTTCGACCTAAAGAAATGCTTCCTCGGCGAGAAGGATTGTTGCACAGAGGAAGTGGCAAGAGGAGTGGGATGAAAATTGCAACTGTCCTTCTGTTATCGACCTCAGGGGTTTGCGTGTATTTGGCGTATGTTTGTCTTCATTTCCCCTGGCATTAGGCCTTATTATTGCGCTGGTTTTTGCGCCCGGTCGGCCGAAATGGTCGTTTTTTTGGCCTCACGCGAAGGATAATGCGTCACGGGGGGTGTGTGGGAGGAAGAAGGAAGGGAAAGGAGAAAATTGGAGGGAAAAACCCGGAG
>NC_051408.1:26520288-26520500 GCF_015228065.2 Penaeus monodon
CCATATAAAGGACAAAATTAACCTAAAAAATATATTTGGAGAGCTGTAACACCCAAGGCATGGTCGAAAGACAAAGCTTTATAGTATATCTGCGTTGTCTGCCTGCAGATGCACACGAGGAGATTTCATTGATCACTAGGTATTTTTAAACTTGACATAGCTTAATATACACATACACTGACAGGGGACGCGCACCCCGGACACGCACACTG
>NC_051408.1:26521452-26521943 GCF_015228065.2 Penaeus monodon
CATACGCGAAACCCATCAAGGACAGCATTCGGGGAACGGAACACCTCTCAGTGAAAGCTTCACTAAATTAAACATTTTCAATTAAATTTTCTACTTCGTTGCCCGTCCTACCAACCCCCCACCCCCACCTGCCGTCGATATTATACGTTTACACTTAGACATTCGTTTTGAAAAGGAGTGTGAGAGCTTTTAAACGAAATTACACCTGCATTACAAACTGACCGAGGTGTATGAATTCCCGTCGCCCTCGAGATTGCAAATTGATAGCTTTCCCATCAGGCAAGCGCTCCTTGGGGCCCCGCTCGGGAAACCGCTGCTGGAAGGCCTCCCTCGCTAATGAACTTCTGTAATGGCCGTAAATAAGTGACAGGGTTCGGACTGTATGTTGCCCCCAGAAGCCTCTGATGTGTGTTTGTATTGTGCATTTAGAAGGGAAACTATTTAATGTTACGTTTTGTAATTTATTTGTCAGAGCATATACACTTTTCAAA
>NC_051408.1:26522255-26522713 GCF_015228065.2 Penaeus monodon
TCTATCTTAATTTCTTTCTTTCCCTTGTCCCTGCCTTTCCCTACAGCCTTTAAGGATTTAGAAAATGTGTTCTTGTCTTTATATTGGCTAAAATATACAGACATTTCGGACACTTCCATCCGCTTTTTATTTTCGTTTCTTCCTTTTCCTTTGTACCGTCACTTCTTTTCTGTTACACCGGTTCCCTCTTTCCTCCTTGAACTCGCTGTTTTCCCCATTTCCCCAATGTTCCATCCCCAACGTTGGTTTTGAACTAAAATTTCCCAAATTCTAGATATCGCTATGATCATTTGAATTTATTTATCAGGGTTTGGTGTTTTTTTTTTAGGTTTTCTGTTTAAGTATCACTATTTTCCTCTCTTTCCCTTGTTTTTTTTAAAGAAATATTTAAACTCCATTGAAATTTCTGTAGCACTGAGAAAGCTATAATGCTGGCAGTGTCTCGAGTCCTTTGAACT
>NC_051408.1:26522974-26524218 GCF_015228065.2 Penaeus monodon
GGTTAGAATGATGGTGTTTTGTCTTCCCTTAGGGTGTGACAAATGATTTTAAAAAACTAAATGGGATTTCTACATTGGCATTCTTTCGTTATACGTAGTTATAGTGACAACTAATTCATCGAGAGAAGGAAGTTCATGACTGTGGTAAGCGTATATCAATATAACGGCTGCCTGTCTAAATAAGAACAAATAGCAGCCTTGCGTGTAGGTGTTTAGAAATATTACAAACAGTTAATATGCAGGAACAAGACCTTTGGGTGGTATCAGTGCTAACAACAGTAATATCTGCGTGGTGCTTTGCGAAATATTGTAGATAGCAGTAATGACACCGTCACAGAGATAAGAGTAACAGAGGCTTTCCATCCACCTATATAATGGCACTCAAGGAGAACAAGTATGTGAAGTGTTTGATTCAGTAATACGGCACATTCAGAAGTTATATTAGTTACCAGTTTCAAAGCATATTATTACTAATACTGCGGTGTACATGATTACTTGTTTAGAATGAAAATTCCATCTGATTTGGCAACTTTGTATCTCCCATAGAATGTATGATGGAACAAAATTAACTTGTAACCTAGTATAAATTCCATATCACAGCACGAGCTTCTGCGGGGGCGTAGCGCATGCTAACAAAATTCCTTTGTTCTTAGCTCCAGGCGGCGATAATGACCCTGCAACAAGACTGGAACGGAAGTGTTTGTAGCTATGCAAAATTCTTTGCAATACTGTGGGAAAATTAATATATTGCATAAGTTGAGATCTTTCCTCGACAGCCCATAGGTGGGTCAACAACCATGCTGCCATGAGATGAGGCTCCGTAATCTTCGTGACTGCAAAATGTGTGATCCGTACTTGATCTTAGTTTGAAGATTAAAAGATGCTTTTGAAGTCTGCATGAGGAAAACAATCTACTTGCCATCCAAATTTTTAAAAAATATTTGAATACAAGCCATAATTTCGTTCATGGTTACTGATATACTGTGAGGTCCTGAACTAGTCGTCGGTAAAAGAGGAATTTGCATTTATGACATTTTACATGTGGAAATTGCAATTTTAGAATTTTGTAATGTGAGGGCCACCAACTCCCTGTGCACAAAATCTGTTATAGCATGCAAGGATCTATGCCGCAGAAGGAAGTCTATGTCTTTCATTAATGCCAACATCCTGCTTTCATTTAATAGCAATATTTTTGTGGTTTGGAAGCTGATCCCATAATAAACAAAACCTGCACTTCATGTGTG
>NC_051408.1:26525226-26525299 GCF_015228065.2 Penaeus monodon
CACTATTATTTCTTTATGGATTTCTTCATTGGGGGGGGGGGGGGGGTATTTCATGACAATGAATAAGAAATGG
>NC_051408.1:26526755-26527284 GCF_015228065.2 Penaeus monodon
GTACAAGTACAAAGAGTTAAGGGGCAAAGAATCAGTGCCTTTATTTTCTTTGTCATTTCTAAATTTCCAAATATACTCTTAGCTGTTAATTAAATATAAGAAGAGGTGGTACTGCGTTTTAGGAGTACTGCTTGTTTGTTTCTTTTACATCCCCAAATATGGTGACCATTGAGAAATGACAAACTGAGGAATGTCAGTAGGAAGCTGTGAGAATGTCACATGTCATTTTCTGCTCTCGTAATATGTAAAATGAAGCCAGAAACAAATAGTTTTTGTAAAATTAACTTTAATAATTATGTGCACAAAGATAATAAAAATGTGCAATTTGTATGTTATAAATCAATTACCTCTCCTTTAAACTGGAATATTATGACATTACAATAAGTACACTGTGGTCTTGATGTCATTGCCAACAAGATATTCAAATCTATCAAAACCACACTCAACCTGTCTTACTCGCCTTGCCATGTTTGATACACTTGTGTGTGTGTGCATACATACATCTGTGTGTGGTGTCACACACAGATTT
>NC_051408.1:26527525-26528625 GCF_015228065.2 Penaeus monodon
GTTGTTGTTTTCCCACTTCGCAAGGAAAAGGATTTGTCCTTACAGCAAAGAACTTCGCCGGTCGGAAAGCTGTTCACAGAAGAGGAACTCCAAGAAAAAAGAAGAGCTGCCTTCTTGGAAGGGACTGTGCTTGCAGTTGCAACTAATTGAGATATTGACGAAGGAAATTCATTTTCTTTTGCTGCAAAATAGTTGATGATTATTTATTTGCATATTAGAATAGGGGAAAAAAGGTTCATTCATTTTGTGGATTTCTTTTTTTTTTTTTTATTCAATAATGTGAAATCTGTCAGTAGATTTTTTTCACAATATGTTAAATGGTGTGTCTTTATAGAAGACTACGTTTTTTCGGTTATTTTTACTTCTTTAGTTCTGTTTGGTGTTTGCATGTGTATATCAGAACCAGTTTATAGACATAAATCTATGTAAAAAGAACGCTCCATTGCAAAATTATCAGCCTTAAATCTAACATGTTTAAGCTCCAATTGTCAGAGTCGAGTCAACAGACTATAACCAGTAAGCATGCTCAAGCACTGGAAGAGCAAAATATTTCACTAATGAACTTCACGGTCCAAATGACACAAGATGTGACGCGAAAGCTCAGTCTACTCAACAAGAAAGTTTAGTCGTGAGAACGCAGCAGTGAAACAGCTCCCATCCGCTCCCTTCTGCCCGCGCCTGCTCGCTTCAACGCGGGCGAGGCCAACACTGGCGTTTTATGTTATAGGCAGGAACCTCTACGAATCCTAGGTCAAGGTCTGCATAGACATTGTTATATAGTCCTTGCCCATGTTAACGAATACACACCTTGTCATTTGGAAGAGTTTCCGCAAACGATATGCAGAGCTCATAATCTGACTAGAATTGTTAAATTATGCACCTGAATTGTGTACTCAGCACATTATTAAGCCTTGTAGAGCATAAAAAAAAATCTTGCTATTTATTTTAAATCAATCTCTCCTTACTGATTTATGAATAAGTACATGTGGTCGTGATGTCACTGCCAACAAGATATTCAAATCTCAAAACCACACTCAACCTGTCTCTTTCGCCTTGCCATGTTTGATACACATAGTGTATATATGTGTGTGTTGTTATTT
>NC_051408.1:26529108-26529288 GCF_015228065.2 Penaeus monodon
GAGTTGTCGCTCCGCTTTTTAGCTCAAGAGCGAGGGGAGGCGGCCTCGCTCTGGCGCCGCCGGAGGTCTCTCCTTTCCTGCCATTGCCGACGTTTTTTCGTTTTTTTTATCTGTTTTTAAAAAGGGAAGCGTCAACAAGGATGAAGAAATAGAAGAGGGTGTGCGCCCGTGGCGTTGGTC
>NC_051408.1:26529398-26529642 GCF_015228065.2 Penaeus monodon
GGGGGGGGGGGGCGTGTATATTGAATGTGTAAGTGGATGGTGAGAGAAAGGTGTTTACTTTCCGATAGTATCATGACCGTGATAAGATTAGTTACTTTATATTAAAATTTAAAAAGGTTTTTTTTAATATTTCGTGGACGAAAGTGATTACGAGTAACCTGCTTTTAAATTTTTCGGAAATTTTCATACTAATATATTCGTTATATACATTAATACAATCTTTCATATAATATAAAATATATCA
>NC_051408.1:26530233-26530308 GCF_015228065.2 Penaeus monodon
TGGTATGTTGGGGGGTTGGTTGGTGATGTGGCTGTCGTTTTTTTTGGGTGTTGTGTGGTGTGTGGTGGTGGGGTG
>NC_051408.1:26533636-26533778 GCF_015228065.2 Penaeus monodon
ATCCCAGGCTAGGGACGGTCCCTTCTTTCGAAAGACTTTGGTTCTGGCAGGTGGAGGCCGTTTTCTCGAGTGAAAGTCGTTTCCTTTTTAATTTGGACTTTTAGGGCTGCGCAAAAGACCTTTCCGCTTCCCCCTGCACCTC
>NC_051408.1:26534487-26534571 GCF_015228065.2 Penaeus monodon
TTTTTTTTTTTTTTTTTTTTTGTTGTGGGTGTGTGGGGTGTTTGTTTTGGTGTATTTTTTTATTGTTTTATTGTTTTATATTTT
>NC_051408.1:26534691-26534783 GCF_015228065.2 Penaeus monodon
GGGGGTTAAAAAAATTATTTAAAAAGGAAACAATTAATATAAAATTTTTTTTTTACTGTTATTAATTCTATGAATAATAAATGAAAAAGGAA
>NC_051408.1:26535146-26535366 GCF_015228065.2 Penaeus monodon
GTCTTATTGGTACCTCCGTAGCACATCCCCCCCCATCCTCCCATTTTCTTGCGCAGTCTGCCAGTAACTTAGTGATGGCCGGAAGTCACGAACTCGTTGCATTTTCCCGAAATTCTTTAATGTGGCAGTGGTGCGTGACCCAGTAAGCATAGGAAATATATATTTTTATTATATTAAAATTGCTATGGTCTTAATTCTTTTTGTTGCGAAATACGTGTTA
>NC_051408.1:26535540-26535766 GCF_015228065.2 Penaeus monodon
TTAATTAGCAATTATGCTTTTTCACTACTTACTTTTCATTTCCGCATTGCAAGAATAACATGGGTCAGATCTTGTGCCTCTAAGCCAATTTACCTCTGCGCTCCTTCCCTCACACCTTCAACGCGATTGTAAAAGATCCTCTTGAATTTTTGGTGCTCACGATCAGCTACAGTCTCTAAATAATTCTATCAGAGCAAAGCTGTTAAAGCATTTGCAGACATAATTT
>NC_051408.1:26536625-26536921 GCF_015228065.2 Penaeus monodon
CCCCGATCGCAATAAATGTACAAATCCTAAGGTTGCCAAACTTCGAAAAAGGTTCAAATTATTTAAAAGTCACTTTATTTTTTCGTGTTTTGTTAATATTTGTAGCGACTGTTGCGACTGCAATAGTTATCTTTGGCCTTATCATCAGCCCTGGCACCATTATTATCATCAATTCAGCCATCGTCATAAAATAATTCCTTAGAGTGAGGCTGCCGTCATTCTAGCATGTTACTTTCACTGCTGTGGCAATATAATTATGGCTGACGGTTGTCCTCATCATTTCGTTTTGTGTTTTC
>NC_051408.1:26538188-26538293 GCF_015228065.2 Penaeus monodon
GAGATGCTAAAGAAATTCAGTGCAAGTATGTATGAACGTCATGAAACGAAACTTAGGAAGGTTATGTTGATACATCAGAGCCTGATGATGTGGAATAATGAATGA
>NC_051408.1:26538732-26539143 GCF_015228065.2 Penaeus monodon
TTCAAAATTCCAAAAGAGCCACTTCGCAGAAACATCTGCAAAAAATACTTGAACAGGAGTAGCGTGCCAAAACCATTCTGTCGCTGAACATGGCAATAATCCTATGAAATTTAAAATTTTTTCTATTTAATAAATCCTAAAAACCCAACTGGTTCTCAAATTAAAAAAAACCAGGTCCCAAAGGTGAAATTTTATAAGGGAAAAAAGGTTAGGGGGTTTTTAACGATAAAAAAGCTCGATAAATTTTATTCTTAAAACCAACAAATTAAAGCCAAAACCCTTCGCATAAACAAGGGGGAAAAAACTTGCAAAGATAAAGGGGAAATTTTTATGAAATGGGAAAATTTATAGCTAGGGTAATTAAACACGGTTAATGAATTAACCCAAAAAAGGGGAAATCCAAAGTGGTAA
>NC_051408.1:26539243-26539900 GCF_015228065.2 Penaeus monodon
AATGACCTTTTTCGTTACAAGAAACCAATTCAGGGAAATGTCTCTCAGAATAGTCAAGCCCATCCCCAGGAATATCAAAATTATCGTCCAAATACTGCAGACATTCTTCAACAGTGAAAGTTCTTTTGGGAGCTGCCATTTTGGTCTTAGCGAAAATCTGAACACTGATCACTTGCCAACTCCGAAAAGGCTGAAACTAGACCAAACCAAGCCACACATCTATAAACTTAGACACAGGGGTCCAAGATAGATTGTTGTTATGTAAATTGCCCTAGAAACAACTAAAATACGAACCGTTGTCCCAAAATTCACAGGCCAGCCATCCGGCCGATATATCGGCCACTGGGACATGAAGGGTTAAACAGGTGCCGCAAAATATGTGGATGAATTATTTTTTTGCTAGTTATTCATCATAATCGTTTTGCCTCCATAAGTTGTAAATTATTATTATTTTTTAAATCTTTCCTTTATTAGTTTTATTTAATATTTAATTAACAAACGACAGGAAAGGTTTCCTCCATGAAAGATTTACTTTCACCATTACTAACAGCTTAATAGTGTCTTCTTCCACGATTACCGCTGTCACCAATTATGGGCGATTCATCATATATTGCGATTTTTTGTGTTGGAACTGTTTGACGAAATCACCAAAACGGA
>NC_051408.1:26540001-26540329 GCF_015228065.2 Penaeus monodon
CTTGGGGGGGGTATGGCGTGCATATAAGCATATTAGTTCAAGATCACGCCTGCTGATCAAAAGTTATATTAAGCTCCATTTGGGCCCCACGTTGGTTCCAAGCCAGCGGCCTTGGCGGGAACCAAGATATTAGTTATGCTTGACCCTACCTGACCCATCAATTCGCCAGAGGATAATACGTCAAGAATACCTCCTGCCCCCCCCCCCCCCCGTCCTGGCCGGATGCGTCACTGCACTTAAGAACCATCGTATCGTGTCCTCATTTATTCGTGTGCACTCTTCCATCAATAAAAGTCAAGTCGTTTGACAACTCACGCAGAAGGCAACC
>NC_051408.1:26542674-26542798 GCF_015228065.2 Penaeus monodon
GGCTAACAATATAGCATGAATATAAGCATGGTTTGTAGGAGCAATTAGCTCAAGATCACGCCTGCAGACCATGAGCTAAATTATGGTCCATGTGAGATCCACGCTGGTTCCAAAATGTTAGTAA
>NC_051408.1:26543771-26544562 GCF_015228065.2 Penaeus monodon
CCATCACAAGTTGATTATCTAGAACTGCTTCTAGATAAAGAACCAAGCCGTTAAAAACACTTGTGTGAAAACCTGTTTTCTCGCCAAGTTGTAGCGGATAACGCTTATGTGAAAAGGGCCTAAAACAAGATATGCAGCTTAACAAAATTGTTCTTCATCTGTCTAACGAATTTAGGCAGAAGTTAGAGGTTACACAGGAATCGGGGGCATCCAACGTGTGGCAGCCATGCAAACTAAAAGCGAAGGCATCAGTCTCAGTCAACAGGAATTCACTGATACGGTTGGTTGTACGGTTGCTCACGGTAGGTTTACCAAGCCAGTTTTCATGTGAATTTTCCTTTGTTCTTGGTTCCACGTTAGTAGCAGCTCTTAAGTAAAACAGATTTAGAAATTGGTCTGTATCGAGAAAGAATACAAAAATACGGTACTTTTATATAATAAAGGTTCACATCTTAAGGAGGGAAGGTGTCGCAGGCCAGATTTGTATGCGGAAGGCGAGCAGGGGTCACTGGAGGTCACGCCAGAGAAAAAACAAAAACCAAGGAGCTTTTATCACCTCGTATGATGTTTCATTTTTAGCTGTATATTCCAGGTTGCGTAACAAATGGAGCCGTAAACAGGGCCTTGAGGGGAATATTGGAGATTATTTTGTTTATAAAAATAGCACTAGTAACAGTTCTTAGCTCAATGCAGCAAACCTAAACAAGTGAAACTAAAGGTTAAGACGACTACGAGGAACCAAGGCAAACTTAGTACAGGAGAAGTCAAATAACTCTTGTTATTTAAAGGGG
>NC_051408.1:26544678-26544961 GCF_015228065.2 Penaeus monodon
GGGAGGGAGATAGTTGGATAAAAGCGTGAAAAGAGAGCCGACGTGTGTTCCCTACACTAACAAGGTCACCTCATGTAAACAATATGTTTCTTGCGTGTTAGAGGCGATTTATGAAATTAATGTTTACTCAAGTCAAAGGATAAATTTCCCGATTACTTTAAATGGCCTGGAGCACACAGAGCATTCAGTCAGTGTTTTCGTTTAAAATTGTTGGCTTTTACCTTCGAGACGGAGAATAGTTGGTTGATTTTTCATTTTATCTTGAAATATTCGTAAGAATGGT
>NC_051408.1:26545845-26546099 GCF_015228065.2 Penaeus monodon
CAAAATATTGGATAAAATAACGCTATGCATATAATATCGAGTTTCCTGTGTCTCCTACACTTATGGCGATCTCATATTTACGCTATTAAGTAACGCAATGTACACAGTTTGCCTCGGAATGCCTGGAAAGTGTTTCTCATATATAAAAACTCCCCACAGGAGGAAATGTTTTTACTCACTTACCCCTAAGGGTGAAGGTCTCCCGCTCTTTAATGACACAGACAGCCCCCTCCTCCCCCCCCCACACGCGCACG
>NC_051408.1:26546330-26547653 GCF_015228065.2 Penaeus monodon
TAAGCAGACATTCCTGTTGTCATTATTGTTATAACTAACTTTTATTTTCACCTGAACTTTATATTTATCAATCTCCATATGATCGTTAGGCTAACATATGGTGACACTAGAGTAAGAGCAATTATTACATTGTGACTTCACTTTTCTTTCCTCTAGGTATAAGGGCGCGTATTCCTCTGTGAACAACACTTTTCCCCACAACACGGTTGTCAACGCGCCTAACCACCGTAATTCAACGCTGACCCAGATTACCCTCTGTGACCTGACACGGACAGCCCGGGCGTCGCAGCAAAGCAACAATGGGTCTCTTCTTGGGACTATGGTAGGAGGCTCACAGGACTCCCTTCAGAGGAGTGTGTCGCCTTCCAGGTAAACACAAAAATAATGACTTACATTATATAATTGCGTGTATGTGTGTTCATTATATATTTGCCCTTTCTTAGGGGGTATGCTGATGGTGGAGGATTCGGTGTCCCTTTTTCTGTCACCTTTGTTTGTCTTCTGAGATACCTGCTCACAGATATGTTATTAGGTCTTAGCTTCCCTGATGTTAAGCCTGTTCGACCGACCAACATACTACTTTTTCTGCTACTTCCGCTTCTGCATCTGCTATTCCTGCTACCACTACTACTGCTACAGCCATACTATCGCTCCCGTATGCAATACAGTGAATTAATGTTGCTACCACGAATTATATATATAACTTCTGCAAAGATCCGGATACCACCGATGCAATTTAAACAACACTGATTAGTATTTTACCAATAACTTATAAGGATAATATAATATATTGCAACTAGAACAGCTACAACAACAATCGGTGCGACAACGTTTTTACTTTTAACTGCTTCTGATGCTGCAATTACATTAAACACAGCTACATCTACCACTAAAACAACTAGAATACGATCGCAGTGACAGCATGGCAGTTTCCCTCTAAAGCTTGTACCTAAAATCTTGACAGCTATCGCTCTCGTAGCATCGTTTATTGGGATATTTAATCGACAATAGATAACTATGTGGTAGTTATATAACCTAGATAAAAAAAACACTTTGCCACAACGTCACCTAAAATGCATGATGGATTCATAATCTGTTTCTAAGCATCTTGAATCTCTTGCACTCGGATGATATTCCTAGACCCCTAGAGCATGTTTCGCTTACCGGCATGAACATACAGAGATTGGTGTAGCGTGGAGTAGCAAGTTCTTGTCGTTCTCGCTTCAGAACGCCGACTAAGCCAGAGACCTGCTGCGCCGAGACGGAACGATTGAGCACGGTGCAGGAGATGAGTCACAGCACCCACAGCGACGACGAAAGTTC
>NC_051408.1:26547697-26548412 GCF_015228065.2 Penaeus monodon
GGCCGAGCGGCATCGTCAAGCAGGCCGGCTCGCCGCATCCTATCAAGAATTGCTACACCAGGCTGCCCTTTACTCCCGAGCAGGAGAAGATTCTCAAGCAGGCTCTCCACGAATCAAAAGCCAAGAAAAAGGCGAAAGGAGACGCTCTGAGAGAACATGGGAATCAGATTTCCGAAGAAAACGAGAAATTGATTAAAGAAAATGGCAGTGTTTGCCAGGAAATGAAAACCTTCGGACGAGGGGAAGCTATTGTAGTCTGTGAAGTCGAAGTCAGGCGCAGTGGCGAAAGAAGTCCTGCATCAAATAGAAATTTAGACGAAATAGAAGCTACATCAACAGTGTAATGGAATAATAAGGTGCATATATAAAACTAGCTGTATGTCTTTTAATATAAATACATGATTATATATGTTTGATTATGATTTTTTGTTGTTGTTTCTATAAATATTGGTATTTATGTTAGCATCAAGTCACACTGCATAATTGCAATGAGCTTTGTAAGGCCATTTTTGCACCATAATTAATTTTATTTCCGCCTGTAGAGGACTAAGTTCATTGCATGTATGTTCGTTGCATGTAATGTGATGTTTAAAACAAACAAGAATATTTAACAGAGTTCAGATATTTAATTTTTGTTCAGTAACAATTTCGATATCCGAATTTTGATCCTCAATGAAGCATGAGGAACAAGAATCGGGTTGACTTCTTTACTATA
>NC_051408.1:26548493-26548994 GCF_015228065.2 Penaeus monodon
TTGCCAGTTGGCTCAACCAAGCACAAAATTTAAATATCTATTGAGTTGTTTGAGGAGACGAACTACAATAGATATCAAATTGTCCTGTACATGGAATGGGTGTGATTATTTTTATATTTTCATAATCGTATGTGCATTTATAGTATATATAGTAGGATAACAATTATTAAGTGAGAAAATCGCATTACAGGACTCGGTAACCACATATATATAAATATAACTTAAGTGTCATTAACGTATATGTAAATAGGTGATTCTCGCTTCTCCGTCCCGGTTATGTTTTTATTGTGTTGCTGCCCAGCTTTATGTGTTTGTAAATATGAAATTCCATATTACAGTAATTTACGACAGCCATTTGTTGTATTTTCACATGAATAAACTAGTCATTAGTGCTTAAAATGTGTGTCCTTTCTCCTGTTCCTTTAATCCATTATCCAAGCGCGCCACAGGTACTATCCAAGAACTCTGTAGCATTGTATATGTACTGATGGCATGGGTCTC
>NC_051408.1:26550611-26551425 GCF_015228065.2 Penaeus monodon
CAATCAGTCTCTCTCGTGTTTTGTGTCTCTCAATCTCTTTTTCCCGATATACTAAATTAGGTTTCCTGTACAGACGCACATAGTCCGAAAATGTCCACGTAATACCGAATCAACGACAGCCGTACCTTCGCAAACTTTCAAATGAATGTCAAAAATGGGATTTGTGATCACCCAGTAAGACTGGCTTTAATCATGGATAAACACGGCGCTTTGGCCAATTCACTGAAGCATCATTAATCAGAGATGGCAAGAGTAGCTCGTCAGAGTGGTATCAATGGCTCCTCCTGCTTTCATGTAATTGCTAATCTTCTCTTCATTTTGTCGGATTCTCCCAGTAATAACTGAGGTAAAACATATCACACCATCCTCTTACATCTGAGGAAATAATGACTAAGATCGGGAGGGGATAACATAGGTTTTAGCCACTGATGTGAATTAGTGTATCTTCCGCCCACTAGATCCAACGAGTGTATGTCATCTACACGCAGTAATCCACTTTTTAGACTAGTTTTTGTTGTTTATTACAACAAAACATCATATATTTTCTTTATCTTACTATAGCATGTATACCTTGCACAAATGACCATATTTTTAAGAATTTCTGTGCATAATTCTACCTAAAAAACGGATTCCATTCATCGCGTAATGTAACACGACACCTGATTTTTTTTTTTTTCATTCACATTTGCTTATGTATCAATGCTATTATCACTCTCTACGTTAAGCGAATTATATTTTCTTGTGCTGCAAAAGTTTCCAGTATCATATTTTCTCTACTGAGTGTTAATGTTCGTAACCACTTCGTGTGCGTGCT
>NC_051408.1:26551563-26552980 GCF_015228065.2 Penaeus monodon
ATTGTGGTTGTAGGTGCGAGCGCAGGTTCATAAGTATAGCATATCGTGGAATTAGGACATCCCTAATACTCATAAATTTCAGAAAACTCAGATAAATGGGACAGAACCGCATTGTTGAAGCTCAGGCTAAGGTCGGTATAAAGTAATTTACCTTCACTTTCTTTCCTCTTTTCCAGCGGTGTGTGCTTTTCTTTGTGTTTACGTGAGTGTTTGTGTTTGTATTCATTTGTGCTGTTGTGTGTTTGGTTGAAATGTCTGTGTGTTGGTCAGTTGTTTCTCTTTGTATTTGCGTAAGATTTTCGTTGCTTTGTTTTTGTGTGTGCGTTTATGTTTGTAGGTGTTTATATGTGTGATTTACGTTTGTGTGTGTTTATTCATGCGATACTTTCTGTTCTTGTTTGTATGAGTTTCTTTGTTTATGGCTTTGTAGGCTAGTGTTTGCATGCGTTGGTTTGTGCTTCTGGACGCTTTATGTGTGTCTGTTTATAGTTTGTGTTTATTTATATGTTAGTTTGTGCGTTTACTTTTTGTGTTAGATCGTATTTGTTTTGGTTATGATATTCTTTATGTGTGTTTGTATTGATTTGTGTATGTTTGTGAGGGTATATTCACTTGAGTTTATTACTTATTTTATGTTTATTAATTGTGTTTATGCCTCTGTGTATATGGGCGTCCTTGGGTGTGTTTGTGTTGATGTGTGTATCTGCTTGTGTTTGCGTGCACTTGTTTGTCTTTATACTTTGCGTGTTGATATTGTTTTTTTTATGTTTTAATGTATGTTATACGATCATTGTGTGTATTACATTTTGTAGATGTATTTTTTGTTTATGATTTGATGTTTCATGTGTTTATGCTTTTTAGAAGTGCCTGTCTGTTGTCTGAGGGCTTTTGTTTGTATTCTCTTTTTTCTGTGTGCTGGACCGTGTGTCTGTGTGTTAGTTTGTCAGTGTTTACTCTGTGTTTGTTTTTATGCTCGTGTGCGATTTAATTAGGCATCGGTTTGCATTTTATATTTTCTGTTTTATTTAGGTGTGGGTTAGCTATTTTTGATGGTGCTTGTGTTTGTGGGTTGAAATCTTTGTATTCGCCTGTGTTTGTGCGCTGCAGTTTATGTGATTGTTTCATTTTGCGTTTGCGTATGTTCGTTTTTGCCTCTGCTTGCGAACATATATTTGTGTGCCTTTTTATCTATTCATTTATTTTTCTTTTTTTTCTGCTAGCGTAAGTGCTTGTATTCGTGTGTGCGTAGGGGTAGGGAGGGAGAAGGCGAAACTAATAAAGAAGACGATGGGTGCGGGAGTCGGTGCCTTGCGGGAAGAAACTGGCTATATATCGCGTCGCGAGTGAAGCTGAAGAGAGGGTTTGAATTTCATGATTATTTATTTGCATTTTTCTAATAGAATCTTATGAATAAGGA
>NC_051408.1:26553148-26553416 GCF_015228065.2 Penaeus monodon
AAGTTACTGTCATTTCATTTCACCAAGAAATTCATACAAGTTACCACATGAAATGCTAATAAATCGGTATACATTATATCTGTTTCTCTGCATCTACAGTATATCTGTGTATCTGTAACTGACCACAGAATACACCTAGTTATAAAAACATATAAGATTAATCATGATGAATATTGTAAACGGGAAATATGAAATAACACCTTCATGCTGCCGCAGTGTCACATAAATCATCCGTTAACAGCAATCTATCATGTGGTTTTGGGGAGAG
>NC_051408.1:26553456-26553975 GCF_015228065.2 Penaeus monodon
TTTTTTATTCATATCTACAGATGAATAGAATACAGTGATTTTTTCTTCATCTGTTAATACACTTTACTGATAATACACTTTACTGAGACGTCTGTATTACTGGGCTGATAAGATCCAAGGGATATACAACAGACCTGAGCACATCGAATTTCCGCCAAAATGGCTTTGCCGGAAAGCAATGAATCATAAGCAATGATCATTAAATCCAGAAGCATATTGTTTTCTCTGACCATTTAATTAAAGTAAGCTGTTGTAAGTCACCAAGATTTTTTTCCGGAGGATTTTCATAACCTATAACGTGTCTTATATGCCTAATCTGAAAAATTATATGACACGATGATAACATCTTATTTACTTAGCTATGGCTTTATGAAGTTTTTCATGGAAATTGTTGTTAAGTAATCATGTTATTACTTAAACTATCAACTAACAGGCAATTTGAGAGTGTTATTGGTTCTGGGCGGCGTAGACGTCGAAAATTGTTTTACGAAAGTCAAATCAGTAATTTATGAAATATGA
>NC_051408.1:26554205-26554707 GCF_015228065.2 Penaeus monodon
GTGTGCGAGCTTTATTAACAAAATTTATATAACATATCGCCATGGTAAAATTGTGTAACGTAAACTGAATTAATAATAGATCAGGTTTACTAAGATACAGTCTCTATAATAATTTTCGATGACTGATGACAAAAGCGCAAAACAGACGTCCAGTTGGTTAAGTCAATTTCACGTTTGTCAAAGCAGAACAATGTGCTCTACGCCCGGCACTGCTCTCCCACTTCGAGGAGCAAGCACACTCGCGCGAAAAACCGTTCGCTTCCCGTCCAACTCGTCCGGAGCAGCTGTCAACTCGGGCCTCGAGAGCAGGCGAGTTTGCCGTGATGGGTGCGTCGGGCCGGACGCCAGAAAATAACGCTGGAGAGGATTAGACGTACCAAAGGCACTGCGTAAATTTGTGAACGATTTGCTAAAATTAAGCGTTTAAAGGAAATGCGTCAAATATGCTAAACACTTGTGCTTCAAACGGTGGTCATTTTAGTCATTGCCATTAGCGCCAATT
>NC_051408.1:26559083-26559402 GCF_015228065.2 Penaeus monodon
ATAAATATCAATGTATATCAGTTTATTGTTCTCTATTTGTAATATTCAGTGAAATTTGGGAAATAAGTTTCTGCTCGATTCGTTGCAATTTTCTTGCAGGCGAGGTAACCATCCCTTGGGTGTTGGTGCAGAACAGCTGCCATGACTACATACATTGTTAAATTTGCTGGAAAAAGGTCGTCGCATCATTCACCTGGAGATTCTATGCTCAATCGAATATTAAGAAAAAATGCTCTCTCCCAGAGAGAGAGTGTATCTTCATCTTTACATTTTATAATCATATGATAATATTTTTCATCAGCACCCTTGCTAACTGAAA
>NC_051408.1:26560186-26560461 GCF_015228065.2 Penaeus monodon
AGATCATTTCTACCTCTTACTTCAAAAACTTTCACCAAAATACAAGCTTTTTTTATCTATTTACACCTATAAATGCACTTCATCCACACCCACCAAGATAACCATGCATAATATGAAATATAAAAACGAGAGACATCCAAAAAGCCCCACCTGGATTTACGGATGAAAGCAATTCTTACATTGACGACGCAGAGAGCAAATTAATTTCTCAGAGATAAATTAACTTCAAATTAATACCGAAAGCAACTTGAAAGCACCTATATATTAACAAATTT
>NC_051408.1:26560705-26563333 GCF_015228065.2 Penaeus monodon
ATTCACATGGTTAAGCAATTGTAAAAGCAGAGTATACCGTTTTTGTTTTTTTCATGTACATATGTGTGTTTTGCTTTTCCTTCTGTACAGCAGTTTTTTCATGTTTTTCTCCGATTTTAATGTAATCGTAACTTCCCTGCTCAGGACAGGTATTCTGTATTCGCTGCCTGCCCGTTTCTCGAATAGTTTTCTTGGATTAACACATACTATGATTTTACAGTATTTTGTTAAAGTAAATTTTACATTTACTTTATTACTCCCATCGTCACTCTTATTTTGGTTGATTTCCATAAAGATAATATAATAACGGCTTATTTTAGCTTTTCTATAGACTTCACTCGGTGGTAGCTCTACCTTCCCATACATAGTTTACACGCATCTTGCTTTGTCCTTACCACTTGATTCATTCATTTGTTTTCTGGTTAGATTCAGTGTCCCTTTGTAAATTTTCTTCGTTTGAGCTTTTTTGGGGGATGTGATGTTCATCCTGTCATTACCTGAGTTCGATTTTTTTTCTTTCTTTCAACTATCTCTGTCAGCTCTGTGCTCTTCGTGTGGGCTTACTGTGAGCACAATCCTCAACTGATGGTTTCCCCATGAATTATAGGAGTATAATATGGTGAATTTGCTTGTCAATGTGAGGTCTTCTGCTAAAGGTTTGCAGTTCCCAGATTTCAGTGCACGGAACAATTTAACATACAATTAACATAAAATTAAAGAAATTCTCATCATCTAAGTTTCTGCCTGAGACATGGGAAGAAATTTGTAAAGACGAAGGGTGCAGTATAGGCAGTTCTGATATATTCCCAAACATTTAGATATCCTTTCGGTCATGATATGTGCTAAAAAAAGAATGTTTGGCTGAATTTGACTGAAGAAGAAGAAGTAAAAAAAAAAAAGTACTGAGAAAAAATCAGGATCAGTGGTAGAAGTATGAGCTAAGAATATTATCTGCTCAAAATGAGATATGAAATAGATTTATGACTCACTAGCGGTTTGCAAAGTGCTGTGTTGTGTCCATGGTGTATTTTACCTTCAGAAATGCTTGGTTGCAAGGCGAAGAAGACAGCCTGTTATGACCGCTGCAAAATTATAAGAGGAGCGTAAACACAACGTGATCATTGCAGAGTCTGGTGAGGCAAATGAGTCCAAACTGATTACCATCCTCCTTCACGTCCAAAACCTCTGAAAATTAACTCTTCTCTGGGAATGACACTCTTGTTACACCCTTCACTGTGAATCGAATGGAAAGAAAATTTCAAGGCTAAAAACATAAGAGAGAATTGGGTATTGAAACATGAACAATGCGAGAGAAATTAGAAATGCGCATAGTTATCGAAAATACTTGAATCGTGTACCGAAAATTAATCAAATATAGTGTATTATCAAAACTAAAAGTTCTAAGAATTCTGGGAAATACCTTTAAATCAGGTGCAGGTACGTTCGCTAAAGCGTTCAGAGATGATAGAGGTGCTGGGTACGTAGATGGCTGCATTGTCTGTTTAGAGTCGTAGATGGGAAGGAACCTTCTTTTACCTAGATTCAACAACAGGAGGGAAAATATTGCAAGAGATAAATAAGTCGTTTCAGGATTGATAGGCCAATATAAGTATCTTGCAATTGGAGTAAAAAAGAAAGGGCTTGTCACCCAGTGCCCGGTTTACAATTCATGTACAGGATTATTTTCCTCTCTATCACTGATCTGGCCACCATACACTCCACGAATTACCTTTACATGCATGCCAGATGCTGCTATAAACGAGCTTAGTAAACCAGATATCTTTTTAATGAAATGACATTTGTCATGAGTGTATAAATATTTTCATGATAACATGATATCAATCATAATAAGAGCAAATGTTACCAAAAATTATGATACAATATAGAACTGATTATAAAAACTTTTAAGATAATGACGGTGATAAGAGCTTCATGGACAATTAAAGCAATAAAATGAACTGAGAAATTTGTTTTTCTCAGTTACATTTTGTGCCATTAGTATTAAGTCTGATTAATGAACAAGAACACAGTATGGATGACAATGATATCATCACTCTAGCACAGCGAGAATACATGGACTTGGCAAGCAGCATATGCCCTACCCTTTCGACCTAAAGAAATGCTTCCTCGGCGAGAAGGATTGTTGCACAGAGAAAGTGGCAAGAGGAGTGGGATGACATTGCAACTGTCCTTCTGTTATCGACCTCAGGGGTTTGCGTGTATTTGGCGTATGTTTGTCTTCATTTCCCCTGTGCATTAGGCCTTATTATTGCGCTGTGTTTTGCGACGTCGGCCCTGCAATGGTCGTCTTTGGCCTCACGCGAAGGATAATGCGTCACGAGAGGTGTGTGGATGGAAGAAGGAAGGGAAGGAGAAAACTGGAGGGAGAACCGGAGGAAGGGAAAAAGAGAAAAAACATAAGAAAGAAAAAGATGGAAAAAACACGTGAAAGAAAAAACGAACCATATAAAGACAAAATTAACCTAAAGAAAATATATTTGGAGAGCTGTAACACCTAAGGCATGGTCGAAAGACAAAGCTTATAGTATATCTGCGTTCGTCTGCCTGCAGATGCACACGAGGAGATTTGCATTGATCACTAGGTATTTTAAGCTTGACATATGCTTA
>NC_051408.1:26564402-26564829 GCF_015228065.2 Penaeus monodon
CCATCAAGACAGCATTCGTGGAACGGAACATCTCTCAGTGAAAGCTTCACTAAATTAAACATTTTCAATTAAATTTTCTACCTTCGTTGTCGTCCTACCAACCCCCCCACCCCCAGCCTGCCGTCGATATTATACGATACACTTAGACATTCGCTTGAAAAGGAGTGTGAGAGCTTTTAACGAAATTACACCGTGCATTACAACTGACCGAGGTGTAGAATTCCCGTCGCCCTCGAGATTGCAAATTGATAGCGTTCCATCAGGCAGCGCTCCTTGCGGCCGCTCGGGAAACCGCTGCTGGACAGGCCTCCCTCGCTAATGAACTTCTGTAATGGCCGTAAATAAGTGACAGGGTTCGGACTGTATGTTGTGCCCAGAAGCCTCTGATGTGTGTTTGTATGTGGCATTTAGAACGGAAACTATTTAA
>NC_051408.1:26565227-26565332 GCF_015228065.2 Penaeus monodon
CCCTGTCCCTCGCCTTTCCCTACAGCTCTGCTTTAAGGATTTAGAAATGTGTTTCTTGTCTTTTATATTGGCTAAATATACAGACATTTCGGACACTTCCATCCG
>NC_051408.1:26565382-26565681 GCF_015228065.2 Penaeus monodon
CTGTTACACCGGTTCCCTCTTTCCTCCTTGCAACTCGCTGTTTTCCCCATTTTCCCCAATGTTCCATCCCCAACGTTGGTCTGAACTAAAATTTCCCAAATTCTAGATATCGCTATGATCATTGATATTTATTTTATCATGGTGCTGTTGTTTTTTTCAGGTATCTGTTTAAGTATCACTATTTTTTCCTCTCTATTCCCTTTGTTTTTTTAAAGAAATATTTAAACTCCATTGAAATTTCTGTAGCACTGAGAAAGCTATAATGCTGGCAGTGTCTCGAGTCCTTTGAAACTTCTAGA
>NC_051408.1:26565942-26567196 GCF_015228065.2 Penaeus monodon
GGTTTAGAATGATGAGTGTTTGTCTTCCCTTAGGGTGTGACAAATGATTTTAAAATCTAAATGATGATTTCTACATTGGTCATTCTTTCGTTATACGTAGTTATAGTGACAACTAATACATCGAGAGAAGGAAGTTCATGACTGTGGTAAGCGTATATCAATATAACGGCTGCCTGTCTAAATAAGAACAAATAGCAGCCTTGCGTGTAGGTGTTTAGAAATATTACAAACAGTTAATATGCAGGAACAAGACCTTTGGGTGGTATCAGTGCTAACAACAGTAATATCTGCGTGTGCTTTGCGAAATAATTGTTAGATAGCAGTAATTGACACCGTCACAGAGATAAGGAGTAACAGAGGCTTTTCCATCCACCTATATAATGGCACTCAAGGAGAACAAGTATGTGAAGTGTTTGATTCAGTTAAATACGGCACATTCAGAAGGTTATATTAGTTACCAGTTTCAAAGCATATTATTACTAATACTGCGGTGTACATGATTACTTGTTTAGAATGAAAATTCCATCTGATTTGGCAACTTTGTATCTCCCATAGAATGTATGATGGAACAAAATTAACTTGTAACCTAGTATAAATTCCATATCACAGCACGAGCTTCTGCGGGGGCGTAGCGCATGCTAACAAAATTCCTTTGTTCTTAGCTCCAGGCGGCGATAATGACCCTGCAACAAGACTGGAACTGGAAGTGTTTGTAGCTATGCAAAATTCTTTGCAATACTGTGGGAAAATTAATATATTGCATAAGTTGAGATCTTTCCTCGACAGCCCATAGGTGGGTCAACAACCATGCTGCCATGAGATGAGGCTCCGTAATCTTCGTGACTGCAAAATGTGTGATCCGTGCTTGATCTTAGTTTGAAGATTAAAAGATGCTTTTGAAGTCTGCATGAGGAAAACAATCTACTTGCCATCCAAAAAAATTGTAAATATTTGAATACAAGCCATAATTTCGTTCATGGTTACTGATATACTGTGAGGTCCTGAACTAGTCGTCGGTAAAAGAGGAATTTGCATTTATGACATTTTACATATGGAAATTGCTATTTTAGAATTTTGTAATGTGAGGGCCACCAACTCCCTGTGCACAAAATCTGTTGTAGCATGCAAGGATCTATGCCGCAGAAGGAAGTCTATGTCTTTCATTAATGCCAACATCCTGCTTTCATTTAATAGCAATATTTTTGTGGTTTGGAAGCTGATCCCATAATAAACAAAACCTGCACTTCATGTGTG
>NC_051408.1:26567906-26567978 GCF_015228065.2 Penaeus monodon
TTCACTATTATTTCTTTATGGATTTCTTCATTGGGGGGGGGGGGGTATTTCATGACAATGAATAAGAAATGG
>NC_051408.1:26569404-26569927 GCF_015228065.2 Penaeus monodon
GTACAAGTACAAAGAGTTAAGGGGCAAAGAATCAGTTGCCTTTATTTTCTTTGTCATTTCTAAATTTCCAAATATACTCTTAGCTGTTAATTAAATATAAGAAGAGGTGGTACTGCGTTTTAGGAGTACTGCTTGTTTGTTTCTTTTACATCCCCAAATATGGTGACCATTGAGAAATGACAAACTGAGGAATGTCAGTAGGAAGCTGTGAGAATGTCACATGTCATTTTCTGCTCTCTGTAATATGTAAAATGAAGCCAGAAACAAATAGTTTTGTAAAATTACCTTTAATAATTATGTGCACAAAGATAATAAAAATGTGCAATTTGTATGTTATAAATCAATTACCTCTCCTTTAAACTGGAATATTATGACATTACAATAAGTACACTATGGTCTTGATGTCATTGCCAACAAGATATTCAAATCTATCAAAACCACACTCAACCTGTCTTACTCGCCTTGCCATGTTTGATACACTTGTGTGTGTGCATACATACATCTGTGTGTGTGTCACACACAG
>NC_051408.1:26570154-26570408 GCF_015228065.2 Penaeus monodon
GTTGTTGTTGTTTTCCCACTTCGCAAGGAAAAGGATTTGTCCTTACAGCAAAGAACTTCGCCGGTCGGAAAGCTGTTCACAGAAGAGGAACTCCAAGAAAAAAGAAGAGCTGCCTTCTGGGAAGGGACTGTGCTTGCAGTTGCAACTAATTGAGATATTGACGAAGGAAATTCATTTTCTTTTGCTGCAAAATAGTTGATGATTATTTATTTGCATATTAGAATAGGGGAAAAAAGGTTCATTCATTTTGTGGA
>NC_051408.1:26570428-26571035 GCF_015228065.2 Penaeus monodon
CAATAATGTGAAATCTGTCGGTAGATTTTTTTCACAATATGTTAAATGGTGTGTCTTTATAGAAGACTACGTTTTTCGGTTATTTTTACTTCTTTAGTTCTGTTTGGTGTTTGCATGTGTATATCAGAACCAGTTTATAGACATAAATCTATGTAAAAAGAACGCTCCATTGCAAAATTATCAGCCTTAAATCTAACATGTTTAAGCTCCAATTGTCAGAGTCGGAGTCCAACAGACTATAACGTAACGCATGCTCATGCACTGGAAGAGCAAAAAATCACTAATGAACTCACGGTCCAAGTTGCACAGATTGAGTGAAAGCTCAGTCTACTCAACCAGAAAGTTTGTCGTGAGAAGCAGAGTAAACAGCTACCATCCGCTCCCTTCTGCCCGTGCCTGCTCGCTTCAACGCGGGCGAAGCACGCGCTTTGTAGTAGCATAAAAAAATATCTCTGACTATTTTATTTATAAATCAATTACCTCTCCTTTAAACTGGACTATTATGACATAAGTACACTGTGGTCGTGATGTCACTGCCAACAAGATATTCAAATCTCAAAACCACACTCAACCTGTCTCTTTCGCCTTGCCATGTTTGATACACATA
>NC_051408.1:26571431-26571549 GCF_015228065.2 Penaeus monodon
ATCGGTGTATTCCCATCTATCTTCTCCCCCCCTTTCGCCGCTCTCCTCCCGTCTCCTTTTCCCGAAATCACTTGCTTTTCCCAATCAGCTCCCACTTCACCTCGTATGTCTAGCGTCA
>NC_051408.1:26571584-26571751 GCF_015228065.2 Penaeus monodon
GAGTTGTCGCTCCGCTTTGAGCTCAAGAGCGAGGGGAGGGCGGCCTCGCTCTGGCGCCGCCGAGGACTCTCCTTTCCTGCCATTGCCGACGTGTTTTCGTTTCTTTTTATCTGTTTTTAAGAAGGAAGCGTCAACAAGGATGAAGAAATAGAAGAGGGTGTGCGCCC
>NC_051408.1:26571860-26572038 GCF_015228065.2 Penaeus monodon
CGCGTGTATATATGAATGTGTAAGTGGATGTGTGAGAGAAAGTGTTTACTTTCTCGATAGTATCATGACCGTGATAAGATTAGTTACTTGATATTAAAATTAAGAAGGTGTTTTTAATATTTCGTGGCACGAAAGCTGATTACGACGTAACCTGCTTTAATTATTCCGGTAAATTTTC
>NC_051408.1:26575042-26575271 GCF_015228065.2 Penaeus monodon
TCTACAGTCCCAGAATCTCAGCACTCTTTATATATTCTTATCAAATAGTACTTTGGTTGCGGAACAAATGATTCCTATGATCTCCTGTAAAGTGTTCCCTTCTTATTGATCCTGTTTCATTAATTTGGGATTGATTTCTTTTTGCATTCTATTTGATTTATTCTTTGAGTTCGACTAACTTGTCCCTTTGCATATTGTACCATGGACTACGTTTTTCATAGGAGTTTGC
>NC_051408.1:26575355-26575429 GCF_015228065.2 Penaeus monodon
TATTTATATAACGAGCTTTGATTAGTATCTTATCGTATTAGTGAATGTGTTGTTATATTGTGTGTTATTTAGTT
>NC_051408.1:26576985-26577248 GCF_015228065.2 Penaeus monodon
GGGTAACCTCCGTAGCACATCCCCCCCCCCCCCATCCTTCCCCATTTTTCTTGCGCAGTCTGCCCACGTAACCCTTAGTGATGGCCGGAAGTCACGAACTCGTTGCATTTTCCCCCGAAAGTTCTTTCTTAATGTGGCAGTTGTGTGCGCTGACCCAGTAAGGCAATATGGAATATATATATTTTCTTATTATCATTTTACAAATTTGCATATTGCAGTCCTTAAATTTCTTTTTGTTGCTGTAATATACGTTGTTATTACTA
>NC_051408.1:26577427-26577668 GCF_015228065.2 Penaeus monodon
TTTTCCTGCTCTCTCTTTGAATTAGCAATTATGCTTTTTCACCTACTTACTTTTCATTTTCCCGCATTGCAAGAATAACATTGGGTCAGATCTTGTGCCTCTAAGCCAATTTACCTCTGCGCTCCTTTCCCTCACACCTTCAACGCGATTGTAAAAGATCACCTCTTGAATTTTTGGTGCTTCACTGATCAGCTACATGTTCTCTACAAATAATTCTTATTCAGAGCAAAGCTTGTTAAAG
>NC_051408.1:26578357-26578649 GCF_015228065.2 Penaeus monodon
CCCCCCGATCGCAATAAATGTACAAATCCTAAGGTTGCCAAACTTCGAAAAAGGTTCAAATTATTTAAACAGTCACCTTATTTTTTCGTGTTTTGTTAATATTTGTAGCGACTGTTGCGACTGCAATAGTTATCTTTGCCCTTACCATCAGCCCTGGCACCATTATCATCATCAATTCAGCCATCGTCATTCAAATAATTCCTTAGAGTGAGGCTGCCGTCATTCTAGCATGTTACTTTCACTGTTGTGGCAATATATGGCTGACGGTTGTCCTCATCATTTCGTTTTGTGT
>NC_051408.1:26579833-26579938 GCF_015228065.2 Penaeus monodon
GAGATGCTAAAGAAATTCAGTGCAAGTATGTATGAACGTCATGAAACGAAACTTAGGAAGGTTATGTTGATACATCAGAGCCTGATGATGTGGAATAATGAATGA
>NC_051408.1:26581427-26581635 GCF_015228065.2 Penaeus monodon
AAATAATGCTACGTTTGGAACTGATTGTTCAACTCTGACGGACTACTTGGTAACTCAGACAGTGAGTACTCTCATTCACAAACCCTATTTCCCACAATGCTCAGCAAGTTAACAAACAGGATCGACGGTTCAGTTTTCTTCTGTTATTGTGAAATTATTGAACGAAAAAAACTTTACACATTGTCATGTCGGTTTATACAGTCAGAAT
>NC_051408.1:26581679-26582566 GCF_015228065.2 Penaeus monodon
AAGTCTGTTGTGGGCGGGGGATTTTGCTAGTGCCTCCTATGGCTAGGGTTGCTATTTAACGATCTTATTACAGTATTCGAGGAGCGAGACTGATGAACCAGGTGTTTGAAGCATGCGTTTCGATGACCATGTGCTGTTTTGTCTATGTATTTGAGATTTTAATTAACTTTTATTATCTGAAAAGTAAAATAAATATTTTGCATTTTTTACTCTCGTCGTGATTTAGATGGCGAATAAGAACAAAGCACATTTATCACCATGATCAATACCCGTTTAATAAATCAAGTGATTAAATTGTTATCAGTAAACCTGTGTAATATATACAGCGAAATACAGTCCTGCATGACTTCTGATGTCCATGGTTTGCACAAATCGGAAGCGGGTTTGTAACGCTTCAAAGTGAAATATAAATGCTTCAGGTGGATTGGCAAATGATTTGCATGGAAACCTCTGAACTAATATGGCTTGGGAATAATATATGCACCTTATACACCATGGAGACGTGTCACATAACGACGGAGTAAGTAAAGGTGGGTTGCGCCGCGACTTTGGAGGCTGTTTTAGCGGCACGAGAGAAAATACAAATTATTGAAATTATAAAACCCTCATATTTTCCTTTTAATCAACACACCCTGATATTAAAGAACAAGAAATTCATGCTAACAGTTGAACTTCATAATATGTCCTAGAGGGTTGCACAGAAATAAACATGGAAAATCACATTGGAAAATATGACCGCTCATTTAACACACAACATCCGATAAATCAGAGAAAGACAAAGTGTTGAATACCAGATTTTGACTTTTCCGTCAATAAATGTAACAATTTTGGGATGGACATTGTGCAAAAAAAATCGAAATGTTTCTGATACATAAACATTGACTAAG
>NC_051408.1:26582758-26583369 GCF_015228065.2 Penaeus monodon
GGCACCAGAGATGTTGCAAGAACCGATTCGTGGTTACTGGATGCGCTGTGATTGGCTGCGATTAGTCGATTCGTGATTGGCTCAGAAATACAATGTCACAATGATTTTTTCTTTAAAACCTTATTGAGAGCATATAGTAATCTCCCTCAGGCTTTTTTTTCTTTCTTTTTTTGATTCGTTATTGTCTACAGACTATCCAAACAGCATTTGTAGAGCTATACTTGAGGATTTGCGAGTGGGGCTATGAGACGTCATCATCATTAATGCCAAGAACCGCTATAACAATATCTGTTTTCGCGTATATTTCGGTTATATTAAATATACCTGAAGTAAACTCAAAATACGCATTTTTGTTTACATATAGCATATGTGATATACTAAAGGCAAGAGCAGGAAAATATGTTTTATATATCTGTATACGATATCATATAAACATTACCTTGTCATTTCTGTTACGTTATATATCTATCATCAACCGACTCTGACGTCATAACTCCTCGGCCAGACGTCATTCCCAATCGACGTCATCGGTAGGTCATAGGGTACCGGGATAGCAGAATATTACCGGATTGCCAGCCCTCGATAGATTTTCCTTAACTGTACATTATGGG
>NC_051408.1:26583568-26583694 GCF_015228065.2 Penaeus monodon
GTTTCCACGATATGATTTTATAACGTTCTTTCATTTCCCATGCAGATAATAAAACTTGTATTTTACTATTCTTAATGACTCCAGCACATAATAATAATATTACCGTATCGCAAAATCTACGTTCGT
>NC_051408.1:26583796-26584067 GCF_015228065.2 Penaeus monodon
GTAGAAAGGCGTTATTTCGTGCTTCTTGAAATATGTCATAGATAATTAACTGTTCAGTCTTGCTCTAAACTCAGTAAAAATACGGAAACTGTAACATGCACCCTTTTTTGCTAAGTTATAATAATCATGTCATGTACAACAGCTCATTGGTCAGATATAACCCACATGATTATATTACAACAAATATGTTTTAGTACCTATAGTGATAATTCTGGTCACTCCTAATATACTGTGCTTTACATCAAATCATTCTCTTCTCTTACATTGAAAG
>NC_051408.1:26584407-26584903 GCF_015228065.2 Penaeus monodon
TGAAAGTAATAACCATTTTGATTAGTTATAATGTAAGTCGCTTAATTTTGTAACACATTCTTAAATGCTAATGTTATTCACACTAGTTCTAAATTAAAATCTTTATATCAAGAAGTCTGCACTTTCACTAGAACTAGGCACCAATTGAATTTTTGCTTCATTTCAATGTGTTTCAAGTTGTGGGGATTTTTTCCCCTCTTTTTAATGGAGTGCTTGAAATATTGGTTTCATAAATAAGTCTTTAAATGAATAGAATTAAATTAGAAAGAAGTGAAAACAAATGCAGTGTTTCTAGAGTGCAACTAAAATAGGACGATTTTGTTGAAAATCACTTGTTGTGGAAAAAAGCAGAGCAAAGTTCATTAGCTGGCTGGCTCCCTCCCTCGTACTCGTAACATGCCTCAGTGATACACACCGCTCCGTTTTCTGTGAGATCAACGGCAGTATTTGCCAGGGGTGGAGTGGGTAACGGCGTTAGATTCGATTTCTGCGATGA
>NC_051408.1:26585657-26586241 GCF_015228065.2 Penaeus monodon
GAAACGAAATAGATGTCTACGTCTGTGTGAGCTTGTTAAACGCCCTGATGTTTCGGGCTTGTTTTAGCTTGGTGCAAACTGTATTGTTTTCTGTCGGAAGATTACACACAGTGCGTATGCGAGATTACTGCACGAAATTTTTCGAAAAGTTAGTCCTATCTCTTGTTTGTTTGGAATACATTAGTATTCCACCAGCCTGCATTGTAAAATGGGAGAAACTTGGCAAAAATGCGGTGAAATACTATGGTTATACAATTGTGTCGAACCGCATTCCTTCAAAATTAATTCAGCAGGCCACGTCAGGTCAACGTAGCAAATGCAAGTTATAGAGTAAGATTTTGTGCATCACTCTGTATATACCAGGCCATGTAGCCTTCCTCCCACGAGCGCGACAAATCTGTAGCTCAACGTATCAAATACTGTTTTCCCGTGATTAACGAAGGGAGTAAGCGAGTCTACCGTAAATGACCAAGTCCTCAGAGAGTCTACAGAGGAACAACTGCAATTTGTGTTGTGAAAAGGGTGCGTGACCTAAGGCTTTGTGTAAGCTTTAGTGTTGATAAACATATTCTGTGCACTGGTGT
>NC_051408.1:26586306-26586472 GCF_015228065.2 Penaeus monodon
GGTTGATGCAGAACAAAAATTTGTTCTCTCCATATCTTTCTTCTGCGGCCAAACCTGCTGTGCATCTGTCACCATCAATAGCTCCTCCCTGCCAACCGGCCGTTTCCATCACGACGCCCACTGCTGCGCCCTCGTGCGCGTCATGCTGAAACTCAAGAGTTTCATG
>NC_051408.1:26587427-26588597 GCF_015228065.2 Penaeus monodon
GCCGCCGCCTCCCCTCCGGCCCCTTCCGAAATGCCCTCCCCTGTCCTTCGCTCCTTCACGAAAGGCGCTGAAGCTGCGTCCCGGGTCGTCACTCGGGGGGAGGGCGGATTACAAGAAATGGCGCAGTGAAGGAAATTTGATATACACTACAAGGTGTGCAGTGCTGCGTTACGGGGTCCTCGGAACACAGTTATATGAAAGTGCTGATTCATATCTATAAATTCTTTATTCTCTTGATCTGATGCAAATTGAAATACATCTCTTTATAACATATCGGTAAGAACAATATGTCTCCATTTTTTTCCAATGATTTTTCTTCCATTCTTTAAATATGATCTAAAGGGAGAGGTTTATTAGCTTATTATCACCTATATTGTCTTTCACATTCACTCTTTCCTTAATAGCAATCTTGACTTTAATGTTTCAAGACACAAATGTGCAATAGGTTCCCCTTCCTCTTCTTTCTTCCATTTAGTTCTTCCTATTGTCATTATTCTCCGTATCCTTATTCACTTAACTCTCCAGCGCGTATCTTCCGCAGGGATATATTTCTATTATAGTGATGATAAGGATTATCACCTAAATAATGCTGATTATGGATTATAATAGTGCCATACTCATCTATGATTACCAGACCAGCACTTATCTTTCCGAACATATCGAGTGTTGAAAAAGATAGTGACAAAAGATAAACGCCAAATCTTACTTTCGCTCCTTTGAGCAAACAGATATGGAAAGCAATCCAAATCAACATTTTGAACAACATGAAGGTTAATTTTCTCTTACTCACTCATTTCCACCGGCAATTGAGCGTACTCGCATGAGAGGAAATTTATTCTCGTCCTGACAGCTTCATTTGAATCCTCCTGATCACGCTAATGGCTAATCTACCGGCCATATTACGCTTGTCAGTTTAGATCAAGTTCGCGATATTTTATAGATCTGACCACAGTGAACTTGCGGATGTTAAGTGGAAAAATTTTCTCGATCTGTTCACGGCCTCCCACGTCTGTCGCGAGAAGCTGCGTCACCTCGCATATGGATGTTTGAAGCCAAATGGATAAAGAGAAACGGCGCCATCATATTGCCAATATTCACGGGCAGGTTTAGCTTTGCATATTTACCTTCTATTCTTCATCGCTCATTATTAGTTCCGTCTTTTCTTCTCTC
>NC_051408.1:26589379-26589474 GCF_015228065.2 Penaeus monodon
TAATTCTGTTCGATTTACAGTGCATTTTTCACATTCTTGATTGTCAACGTAATTTATAAGAACACGCAATGTACCATTTCCGTTATAAATAAAGT
>NC_051408.1:26591300-26591990 GCF_015228065.2 Penaeus monodon
GTCACCCCTGTTAACTTCTTCATTTGTATACTCACCATCTTGTTGTGTCTGCCTATGGACTCCTTAGGGGAAGTAGAGGACCTATGGCGGGGGTGAACAGGAAACAGCATTTCCCTAAAAGAAAGGGCGAGGGACGCTCATCGCTGGGAGAGGAGGCAGGCAGCGAGGCCTGGTCTGGGGCGATACTGGAGATGTAAAGAGCCGGGTCTTCACAGGGAGAAGGGCTAGCTGTTTTTATTGACTTTTCTTAATTTCTGAAGGGCTAGTATTCTGTCACATGTTAGATTATCATTAACATCACATCGATTATGCCATTAAACATGACTGGATGCTGTTTAAAACGATCATGTCATCAGCTCTCATACCAACAGCATAAATATAATAAAAAATAAATGGGAGGAAGCCCTTTATGTTGCCATATGGTCTGCATTTTAAAAGTGTATAATTCATTTTGAAAGAAATAATCGAACCGAATAAAGCTCCTAGTATGTAGGAGTGTTCCAGCCGGAGGGCAGCAGAGCAGGTCGCTTGCTCAGCGCCCGGACGCAGTGTTTTCTTCACATCTTTTTCTATTGTGGCCTTTCTGATTGGTTGTTGATTTAACACCCTAATTCTGGCCTGATTAGCTCCTCCACACTACGTCATCAGATATTTATAGACGTTCACAGGGGTTGGAGCCCGTGTGGATTT
>NC_051408.1:26593659-26594121 GCF_015228065.2 Penaeus monodon
TTATAAGCAAAGTCTTACATAGTTGATAGCTGAACTGCACAAAAATCAAACGTATTAAAAAGAGCTTTGTGTGCCTCCTTGGCAAGCGCATACAGAGTCACTGTAAGGCAAAAGCTGAGGCAAGGGCCGTGCGCGTCGAGCACATCTAGTGACGCTCAAGTGAGTAACTTACCGGACCTTTTTCGTGAATTGCATTAATAGTATTATAGAATTTAGAAATAAAGTCTAGCCACTAAGAACAGATAGTTGTCTACTTTAAAAGAAAATTATACGTGAGATCATAATTTCAAGTGCCTGTTTAATTATGTCTTGAAACACAGAGAACCTTCATGATTGGGATTTAATGTATTTAGATCATTCAAAGGACTATATACCAATTCCAAGCGAATTTGTAAAGAATTCATTAAACGCCTCTACACCTTTATTTTTGAGATTCCAAAACTCACTAATACCAGGAAATGC